>NC_134583.1:65054687-65373258 GCF_037038515.1 Microtus pennsylvanicus | reverse complement strand
AGTTCAATCTTGAATATACTGTAATTACTTTTTTAGGGTTTTTTGTTTGTTTGTTTGGTTGGTTGGTTGGTTGGTTTTTCAAGACAGGCTTTCACTATAGCTTTTGAGCCTGTCCTGGAACTAGCTCTTGTAGACCAGGCTGGCCTCAAACTCATAGAGATCTGCCAGCCTTTGCCTCTGAGTGCTGGGATTAAAGGCGTGCGCCACCACTGACTGGCTAGTTGTTTTTTTTTTTTTTAATTCATTTGTTTTACTGCCACTTTCTCTCTTCCTTTCCATCAGTTCTGAGAATCAAACCTGGGGCCTCACACATCCTAGACACATGATCTACCCCAGAACTACATTTCCAGTACTGTAATTATTAGTTAAGTCATCTCTTTAGTAGGGCAGACAGAAAGACAGGCTGCAAGTTCAAGGCTCCCAGCACCACCTTCTAAAAGCAGGGGGAGAATGGAATCCATTCAGGGGAAAAGACAGATAAAGGATCAAGAGAGAGAGGTTAGAAGGTTGGCTCAGAAGTTCGGAGCACTGGCTGATCCTCTAGAGGACCAAGGTTCTGTTCCCAGCACTCCACAGTGGCTCACAACTATCTGTAACTCCACTTCCAGAGGATTTGATACCCTCTTCTGGCCTATGCGGTATTTCACATATTTGATTCATACATGCAAGCAAAACCATCCATACACATAAGAGTAAATCTCAAAACCCTGTTTTAGTTCAAGTAGGATGATCTAAAATATGATTTATATCCTTTCTGCTCCATAATCAAGTTTTACTTGATGACACTCCTGGAGACTTTCAGCTCTTGGATCTAGTAATTTCCCTTTTGTTGGTTTTGTGTGAACTGGGTTTATCTCTTCAGTGGTTTCCCCACTATAATCCTGATGCAGCTGGACAACACACAGTGCCAGCTGCCTATGGCAGGCAAGTGAGGCCACAGTCACTCAAGGCCATTAGTTAACTTTCCAGCCAAACCCATTATTCAAGTACAAACACATGCAGGCAAACACTGTATATTTCACATGACAGAAGGGAAACAGACACATGCCTCAAACCGAATGTTTAGATAGATGCAACTTCAAGACCAGCTGCAGCAGATTCTGGGGATGGTGTTCCTCACATCCTCACATCTAATACAGCAGGTGCTGGGAATGGGTGCTCCTCACATCCTGGGTGCTCCTTGCATCCTCACACACCTAATACAACAGATTCTAGGAATAAGTGTTTCTCACATCTCCACACACCTAAAGCAGCAGATGCCTGGGGATGGTGCTCCTCACATCCTGGGTGCTCCTCACATCCTCACACACCTAATGCAGCTGATTCTGGGGATGGTGCTCCTCACATACATACCTAATGCAGTCAGTGCTCCATCTAGATGCTCCACCCAGAACCACTACACTCCATTTCCATGCTCACTGTTCTGCTGAAAATAACCAAGAGTCTCTGTGTTTACAGGAAGGCTGCCCAAGCCAGAGAATCTTGCTTTTCCTCCCTTTGACAGATCATCGGTACCCAGAAATTAAAACACCCACATGGGACTCCCCCCAGCACTGAGGAAACATCAGCTAAGAGGGAGCAAAAAAGGAAAAAGGAAAGAAAAGAAAAAGAAAAAAAAATGTAAGAGCCAGAGGTTCAGGAAGTGTCATGAGATCATGCCTTCTAGCTATGATAGGAAAGCTACTCTCATGAAATCTCAGCAGTATGGCTACCTGAACATCCCAAAGCAGTGGAAGAAATCTCATGGAGCCCCAAGCCCTAGATGAAGAGCTACAGGCAATTCCCAATACTAAAAAGGGGAGAATAAGTCTTCCCCAGAAATGAGTCCTCTGATTGGTTATCCAGTACCAGGTGATCAGGTCCCAGAAACACATAAATGCAGGCATTACAGAAAGGACTACGCCAGCTATATTTACAGCTCGATTCGTTCATATGCATATGGTAAAAAGGCTAAAAAAGAGGAGGCTATGAATTTTGGGGAAGGCAGACATGAGATGAAGAGAAGATGGAACTGCATAATCACATTATATTTAAATAAAAATCAAATGAATAAAATATCACTGTGGACAGAGTTTTGCCGTTGGCTAAGAAAAATATTAGATAGCCCACTGGTCGGCCATTTAATAGGAACTCTTCGGAGACCTACTTTTAAACAGGCTGACTTGCAGGTACCTCCTGCCATGGAGGGCTCGAGAATGCATCCTTCATCAACTGTTCTCCCTTTCCAGTGTCACCTCCACACTTCCTGATGGTGGTCTTGCACCTTCTAAGTGAACGACATATGCTCAATCTTGACCTAGTTTCCGGTGTTGTATAGAAATCAAGAAGAGCCGTCAACTTCCCCTTTGGGCATCTCTGCTATGCCTCCACTTTACTAGGCAGCCCTACCTTTCACAAATCTCCCTTCATGACCCCGAGGAAGGCACCCCCTCTCTGCCTGCATATGCCATGAAGAGCAACAAACTCCTAGAAGCTCTCACAACCCTTCCATCCACCCCCAAAATCTTATCAATGTAGTCAGGCGGCAAAAATAGATTTCCCCCAGAAGGGTATGGCATTAACACCCAAATATGTTTTACCCATAAATAGCAAAGCAGGCATGGGTATGCACAGGCTCCCACCTACTTCCTCTCTCACCTCTTGTCTCACCCTCTCTGCCTGCCTTCTGGCATTTGATGCAAAGCTAGCCTTCCTGAATGAACCACTTGGAGTCTCCTAAAATAGGCTGCATACCTTCTTCCTTCTGCCTTTTTAGATGCTGTTTCCATCTGCCTACAATGTCTGGTCTACTCAGAGGTTCTTAAAACAAGTTTCCTTCTCACTCCACCAAGATTCTTGTGTCCCAGAACTTTCTTACAAGACACACATACACACACACACACACACACACACAGAGAGAGAGAGAGAGAGAGAGAGAGAGAGAGAGAGAGAGAGAGAGAGAGAGAGAGATTGAACTTGGGAGAGACTGGTTCAGAAGATGAAGCCACCTCTCAAAATATATAATCAAGCCAGCCTTGGGCTAACCTGGCCAGCTGTGACAGATGGAATTACAAGAATGGGAACGGCATCATTCCCAGGGGTCAGGGAAAACATAACCACCCTTCAAGTGTTTTGCAAGGTGACTTTGAGGTCAAGAACCCAGGAAAACACAAGGTGAGGAAGGCACTCCTGGCTCCAATCTTTTCCTTACATGTTTGCTAATTGTCTGCATGGTAAATGAAAGGAGGGAAGGGGACAGGAGGAAAGGAGAGAGGGAGGGGAAGGGAAAGAGAGCAAAGGAGAAAGAAGACAGGTGGGGTAAGAGGGGCCTAACTAGGAAGAGAAAGGAAGTCTAGGGAGTAGGAGGAGGATAAGAAAGGGCAGTGGGGGTAAATGTGATCGCAGCACATTATAAACAAGTGTGATGGATACTGTCAGCCAATTTTTATTATAAGTAAATAAGAAAGTAAAATTTCTGCTACCCCTCTCTCTTGTCCAAAATTTGCTTATTTCTCATTTTATAAGAAAGCAAACCTGTGAATAACGTTGTTTTTACTTCTTGCACTAACTTAAACAATCCCTTTCTATTTACAGAAATGGCACCTTTTGTTTCCAACCTTTATACTGATGACATGAAATATTTACTTAAGCAGAAGAGTCAAAAGTAGTAATAAATATTTACACAGATCCACATATATGTGTGTGAGTCAGTGCATACATATATTACATAACCTAAGCACTGAGAGTGCTTGGAAATTACAAAAATTGTGAACGTAACACAGCTAAAATTTGTGTTGGGAACCTGAAATAACAAACAGAGTAACTAACCTTGCTTATGTAGAAAATGTATTTATGAAACATACATACATACATACACACACATACATATATACACACACACATATATCATTATATACAATAAACATATGCCATCTTCATAAAAACATCAAACATAGAGAAACACTGTTTTAAGGGGGGCGGGGGATGAGTCCTCCCTTTTTTGCTATCCCATGAGCATCTGCAGTGTCTGCTTAGTAAGCCTGAAGGGAGGAAGTCCCCAAGCTCTCCATGTGCCCTGCCTTGAAGAGGACAACATCCCGGCTTCTGGGGGACTACAGAAACGAAGGACCAACTGAGCCTTCCTTTCTGTCCCTTCCTCTGGGAGTAGCTAAGCTGGAGAACCACATTCCTGCAGGGCTGAAACCTCACCATTTTGGCTGCACTCAGCTCTTCTGAAGAACAAGGTGGAAGAAGTTTCCATCCCGGGGAATCTGGGCTGTGATGTAGGACAAAGGCTCTTCTGTCTTTGATAAACAAATGAAGCTCCACATTAAAGGTGTTTCTGATCCTCATTTAGGGAGCAGGCCCAGAGGAGATGAGTCCAGCCTGCCTAAGCAGCCTTCCACATCAACGCTGGAAGGCCGTGAGGTGAAGCATGCTGTATCTGTTCTGACACGTGTTTAGAGGTAGGCCAGACAGGCGCTTGTCCTCTGACATTTCTGATGGCACCTTCTCGTGAATCCAAAATCATTCAAATATATTTAAGGGCCCAGGGCACTGTTCCAAACACCAGGGAACAAGCAAGAGACCAGAGTCTGTAAATGATATAATCTCAAAAGCCAAAGATTTTAAGGACACTAGGAACAGGCGTATATAAGGATGTGAATAAATGAAAAGATAACTTCAGAAGAAGTGTAGAAGAAAAATAAGATTTGCCAAAATTGATGGCTCCAAAATATTTTGGTCTAAGATGCAGATAATGAAAGAAGCGGCCTTTTAAGATGTGACCGGCATTCCTGATCAAGGGCACAGCACTGGTGAAGGCCATGAAACTGGGCTCCTTCAGTCTATCCCCAATGTGTCTGCCTTCCATAGACATCTTTCCCACACACCCTACACTTCTCACAGTGGCTGAAGGTTGTGCCTCTGAACACAACCTTCTAGTCTCAACACAGACTAAAAGCAACTAACCGGATTTAGTCTCAGTGTCTCTATCTGAGAAAGGGTAACAAGAACAATGCATGTTTCTTTCAGAGGGCTGCTAGGGAAATAGAGGCAGTGAATATTGAAAATGCTCAGTTTCTTTCTAGGAAAACACAGAGCAACAAGTACTAGACAGCTACCGATATTTCTCTGGACAAATTCTTAAGACACATTCATGTGAGCTAAAACCCACTAGTCCCTAGCCCTTGTCAGAAAAAAAGTGAGAATTCTGAGTCCCTTCTTACTGGCATAAGACTGGCATTGATTACTGGAAAACCTAGACAGGTGTGGTTCCAGGCATTTCCTGTCACCCACACTCAATAGCTTGAGTATTCTACATCTATGGTCCTCCATGCGGTTTAAAGCTTCTTCTTTTTTTCCAATAGTGATGGATCCAAAGAGAAAAAGAGTCAGGATTTGGCCTTTGAAGTTCAAAACAGGGCTTTGATACTCAACACAGGAACTTCAGACTTGAGCAAAAAAGCATTTTGAGTTATGAGAGACTATATCTTTTGAGTTTCAAAAGACCAAAATTCAGAGTAATAGGCATAGCAGAATATGTTCACTGATCTGCAAGAATAAGAAAAAAAATCACCCAGGTCAGGAAGACAGGAAGAGAAATGCGATGAGTGGACCCTGTCAGGTTCTCTGGCAAGACCAAGTTCAGCAAACTGTAAGAGTTAAGAATCAAACAGAGATAAAGATACAAAGAACACCTTCTGACTCTACAAGCGGGCACCAAGGAAGTGAACAAAATCTTTGAGCTCATTATATACTTACTGTCCAACAAGACAAACCTTTATCAACAAAGTAATAGACCAGAGAAAATGCAGTTGAACTGACTTACATAAAAACAATATGGCCCCATGTTCCCCAGACTCTGTCTCGCTCTCTCTTAGATCAGACATGAAATTCATATACAGTATTGTGGTGCTAGACCAATAGCATGATGATTTGAGAGCCCCAAGCTTATGCTATTTTTTGGATACCACACTGCAGACACCTTTCACAGGAGCAGTTAAGTGCAGCCTTGACAAGGAAGGCATGGAGACGGCTTCTCTGAAGATGGACACAGTTCAGTTAGTCTTAGGGATGCACTCTGAGCCCTCTAGAAGACAGAAGCCATGCAGTGTTAGCTTTCGTGAGTTTATAATGGCCCCATTCACGTTTGGATCAATAGACAGAAACTGTGATGGTCTGAATTTGCGATGTCCCCACAGGTTTATGTTTGGAACAGCTGTTCCCCGGTTGAGGTGTTATGTAAGACTGGGGAACCTCTAGGAGGCAGGGTCCAGGTGCTGGAAGGAGCTCTCTGGCAAGGTCATATCCATGGTAGATTTCAGCATGCTGTTCTGTTCTTCATGCTCCTGTCCCGAGTAACTCCACCTAACTTCTCCACCATGATTACTGAACCTTCTGAAACCAAGAGCCACATAAACCTTCCTTCCATTTCCTCTCTTCTAGAGGTCATTTGGTCCCAGAGACATGAAAGTAACAAATACACTGTGTAACATCCTTCATTCCCCAGAGGAAACACTGTTCTCTGGCCTGTGAAGACCCCAAGTGCAAAGCTATAAGAAGTGGAAGCTGCCTCAGTCAAGAATGTTTTCCATTAAGAGTCTCCCTCCAAAGCAAGTCTTAGAACTCGGACTACGAAAACAAAGGTTTAATTAATAAAATAAGGCACATACACTGTAGGCCTTATTCTCAATATAAGTTACCTCTGGGGGCCATTTCATCTCTGACTCCTGGCCTACTCACTCTGAGCAGCTTAACATCAACGCAGGAGATGATCTTCTTCCAGAAAAGGCCAGCCACTGTTCTGAATTTTCAACCTACTTCCACTTGGCTGCCAAAAGAGCATCCGCTGCTGTTCAAAAAAATGGCTCTGTTGTCACTCACCTCTCTGTATACAAAGCCTCAGCTCCTTCATGTCACAGGGTTTTAGACAGACCTAGAAGAGACCACCCAGCAAAAACAGCCACCACTTCCTCCCAAGAAACTATTTAGATCATCCCCAAGTCTATAAAAGTCTATTATTTCAATCCCAGCTTCAGCGGTCCTCTGTGTGCAGAAGCTAGACACAGGGAGCCTTCTGAATGGGGATGTCTCTATTCAGCCCACATGCCTGTTTCTATTTTCACTCTATTATTTCATTTCCTAATTTAGCAACCCCAGCACTCGCTGAGTTATTTAGCAATTACCAGGGACACACAGGTCTAACACATGGCAGTGAGGAGAGAGCCTGACAAATGCCCATTAGCACCGGACCCAGTAATGGCCCCATAATGTTGCCATCCACTTAGCCAGATGAAGGTGGCTGTATATCCTAGTGAATTTTAAAAGGTGTCACAACCCAAATTAATTCTCAGCACATTGGGAAGAAAGTATTTACTCCTACTCGGGATTCTGAGACCTGCCGTGAGACGGTTACATGTCAAAATACAAATACCCTAAATCAAATTCACCTGATGTGTTATGGACCTGGTTGGAAGCACATTTGCATTTGACGCTCTTGGTTCATTCAACAAATACTGAGCAGTAATCACGTCCCAGGCTTGGTGCTGGGCTCTGAGAAAAGCAGACATGATACACCACAGTTCCTAGCCACGTGGGACTTAGAGTTTCCAGAACGAAGTAACTACAGATCAAACATATGTCACAAAATCATTAGCCATACAGAACTGTTTACAAATATATACAATTGTTGTTTGTTACTAAAAGGGGAGCCGTATATCACGTTGAGCCTGCTCTTAGATACCTTCCAGAGCTTCAGCGTCTTCTATTCCATGTCCTCCTAACAAAATCCTGTGTAAGTGCTGGGGACCCGCAGCTCAGTGGTGGATACTTCCTTGAGACTTCAGTTTCATTCCCAGAACACACAAAAAAGCCAGCTGGGGTGCCATGCCTCTGTAATCTCAGCACTTTTACAGCAAGATGGGAGGGGGAGGCAGGAAATAAGGCCAGAAGTTGTTAGGCCAACCAGCCTGGGGCCTGCTATATAGCAATAGTAAAAAGAAAGAAAGCCCCTGCCTAAAAACAAGTTGGAAGATGAGAATCAGCCCCCTAAAGTTGTCCTCTGACAAAACGCATGCCAGGGCATGGACACACTCACACCACACACACGTGCACACAAAAACCAATGTTTAACAGTCTCAGTCACTCCCTGACACTAAAGCATTCGCTAGCTCTCAGCCAAACACGGGTCAGTTAAGCCTACAAGAAGAAACTTTCAAGATTAAATGGGCCACAAAAGGTCAGCAGAGTGAACCCTTGCCAAGAGCTAACCCAGGGAACTTAGAATTCCCTGGAGAATCAGTGATACACTTATTTCTTCCTGATCACCAGGGTTTTCCTAAAATTACCAGCTGGGACACAGGGCTGGGAGATGTTTCATGTTTGCTTTTCCTGTAACAAGTAAATGACATGGCTTTCTTTTCAGGACTGCTATCAGAACCCTCAAGGCATTGTCCATTAGCAAGGAGACAGGGCAGTCTCAGCCCTTGACCTGATTCTCAGAACTCTCATCAAGAGTTGGAATAAAGACTGACAAAAATCTCTGTGCTGTAGAAAGCTCAGCATTTACCTTATTGCCAGCATGCTATGTAATAGAACCGGGATCCCAGAAGAATTCTACCAGCTGGTGTGGAAGGCTGAATTACACAACATGAAATTTAACAGAGATGAACACAAGGTCCTGCCCTTTGGGGCCCAACAGCCATCTGGACAAGTCCTTTATGGGGAATCGGGTGTGAATGTGCGTGGATTGCATTGCCTGTAAGCTCTATAGTAGTCAAAGTCAGGCAGACTACTTCAGCGGCATTATTCGAACCAGTGTTCTAGCGCAAAGGAGAGGTTCTTTATTCCTTATTCACTCCTTTCTTCTTTCCTTCACTCCCTCATTTTCTTCCTATTTTTATGGTTTCAATATTTTGAAATTTTTCTATAGATTACAGGCAGCTGAACCCAAATTCATAAACCTCTTGTCTCATCTCCCAGGTGCTGGATAAGAGGTGTGTACCTCCATGCCTGCCTGAGAGGTGACATTTCTATCCATCGTTTTTTTGTTATAGACTCAGGTGCAGTTCAGATAGATAGATAGATAGATAGATAGATAGATAGATAGATAGATAGATAGATAGATAGGCAGGCAGGCAGGCAGGCAGGCAGGCAGGCAGGCAGGCAGGCAGGCAGGGTTGAAGAAATTAAGAACGGTTAACACAGGAGAAGATCTGCAGGGGTGTGTGTTAACAAGTGCTCTTTCCAAAGAAAGACTGTTTATGTATTTAAGTGTGCACGCGTGTCTGTTGTGCATGTCTGAGTTAACTTAATTCCCAAGTCCAACCTTAAATTCTAATTTAAATTCCATTTCCTCATAAAATATGTCTGTATATGCTAATGACATTAGCCTATGAAACCTGACATAATTTTCCATTGCAAATTTTTAATAAACTATAAAATCATAGCTGATTTGGACCTGAGAATGAGCTAAACACTTAGCATATATAGACTTGCTGAGTTCTCACCACAGGCCCCTTGCTGTTTCTACTTTAAAATGAAGAAACTGAAGTTGACATAGATAGAAAAATAATATGACAGAGACAAAGAGAGATAGCTGGTGAGTGGCTGGTCTGGGATATGCAGGTAGATGGGTCTTGGTACCACAGTTAACACTCTGACCACAACTTCCATGCAGTAGGAATGGCAGACTCACTCCATGGGCCGCGCTTTAGATTTAAAGCAATTGGACAGAATGTCTATTGGCCTGGATGCTTTCTACCAGATTGAAGGGTCTTGGGGGACATGACATGTCACATTCATCATGTGTCTCATGCCTGGTACACAGAAACACCTAGTAAGCTCCTGTGAATGAAGGGATAAGCAAGGACAGCTGCCGCAGCGCACAGTAACTCCACAGTAAGATGCATTGCCGTGTTTGCTGCCTGAGTTCCTACAGAAAGTGCCATAGGCAGGATAGTTTATTTTCCTTTAGAGCAGAAAGTTGGAAGTCAGAAATCAAGTGTCAAGCAGGCCACACTCCCCGAGGCCCTAAGAAGACTCTTCCCTGTGGGTAGTTGTTGGCATGCTTGGCTTATAGCCATACCCGTACAGTTTGGGTCTCCACCGGTACATGGCCTCCGTATATCTAACTACCTGCTTGTCTCTAAATCTCTCTCCTCATAAGTACACCATTACAGCCACTGGATTTAGGAGTCATCCTCACTCATGACAACTTCCTCTTAACTTGATTACCACTGCAGAGATCCCGTTTCCAAATAAGTTCACATGCATGGGTCGTAGGCAGAATAATTTCAAAGAAGAAAACTCACTCACTAGTCCAAGGCCATCAGTTCAAAATATGAGCCAATATTAGTAGGAGAGCACAGTTTACCAGGGAATATTTGGGGGACGGGGCAAAAGTTCAATGGTAAGACACCAATTCCATGGCAGTAAAACTAAATAAATAAGGGTCTTTTATTCAATTGATGCTAATGCTAACTAAATACAGAGCACAAGCCATCAACTTGGGATTTCCCAACATGAGCCAGGTAGGATGGTAACAAGGAGACTCTCTGAGCTGGGGGACAAAACTGCAAAGAAACAAGTAAATGTGACAGAATGAAGCTGGCTCTGAAGAGCTATGGAAACCCATAGACTAGGTGAATTAGCTCCCTATAAGACAGAGAGAGAGAGAGAGAGAGAGAGAGAGAGAGAGACAGAGACAGAGAGACAAAGAGAACATGACTCAGTGATGAGTGAAACTCTCCAGATGGAAAACCATCATCCCCAGCTCAGAGTCCAGCCCTCCTCCATCACTGGCACTCTTGACTGGAATGGCTCCACCCACAGCCCTGTTGAGTTCAGGACCCCCTTTGGCAAGAATCTTAGCCAATGAGGAACTAGGCCAGTTGTTGAGGCTATCAGTAGAGAAGTACAAATTCTACCATGCTGAGTGTTGTAAGAGTGTGAGGCTGCACAGCTGCTAAAACCATCTTGAAACCGTAAGTGGGGAGCCATGAAGCTGCCAAGAGAAACAGTAGATCCCGGGAATGAAGCCATTCATAAGACGTGCACCAAAGGCTGTATCCCGTGATGTGATCTATGTCCCGGACAAGCCCTGCCTGAAGCCAACCCACTCATGGTCTGTCATTATGTGAGTTAATAATTAAATTTTATTTTGCGCTTTATTTTTCGTAGGCCAGTATGGATTTGGTTTCCTAGAAACTATAGCCGTGCGACACTTAATTGAAACAGCAGTCACACTGCACAAATGGCATGTCCAAAGTCACAGAGCCCGCGAGCAGAGTGCCTTTTGGGAGTGCAGTGTGGCTGGCAAAAGAAGGAGAAATGCAGAGGCTGCTGAAGGTCTCACTGGAAGGGACTTAGGTCAAATTCAATTTGAGCTTCGTGGTGAAGATAACAACCCTCCCTATTCTGAAATCCCCCAGTTTTCTCAAGCTGTGTGCAGAAATCTTCACGAGACAGTGAGCATTAGCCCGAGAGCAGCAGCCTTGCCTGAGTTATGGCCTCAGATCCTAATGTGTCTGCTATGGGGTACTTCATCTGGGTCCATCAATCTGCTGGGCAGAAGTCAGGGGTAAGAATTATCACCCTAGGCTTTGGAAGCCATGATCCTTGGTCATACTGATCACATGCCTGGCAAAAAAAACCCCACCATATCACATGACCTATGGCCAAGTCTCTCCATCATCTGGTACTTGACATTTTGTCATGGACAAGGCAGCCAGAGAACTCCATTTCTGGGCCCCAGATAATTCATAAGACTAGAAAACATAGCTGAAGCCTGAAGTCACAGTTCAATATATGTGGTCACCGAGTCTCGTACTGAGTTTAGCTCCTGTCATACAGACAAGAAAGCTTGTCCTTGGACTACCAGGAATTCATTCTGCCATTCTGCAGCCTGGGCCAGGCAACGAGGCACACCAGCTAACATTCTCACCAGCGCCACACACAAAAGGCAGTGTCGCTTGTTGTTCGAACAGGACCAGGTTAAAGAGTAACAGGTCTGTCTAAATGGGCTCACAGCTACACAGCCAAGCAGCAAAGATAAGGGAACAATTTCAGATCAAGCCAGAGCTCCAGGAAAGTTTGATGATCTTGGTCATCTGCTTGTCTAGCTATTAGTTATCTGCCTGATCCTCTAAATTATAGACCCAATGAGAGCAGTAACCTTGTCGCTTTGAATCAGCACTGTGTCCCTTTTATTTATTGACAGCAAGTCAAGAGCACTACAATATGGCTATAGGTCATGCAATATTAATTCTCTCTCTTTTTCTTTCCCACCCTCTCTCCCTTTCTCCCTCCCTCTCTTCTTCCTTTCCTCCCCCCTCTCGTGTGTGTGTGTGTGTGTGTGTGTGTGTGTGTATGTATGTGTGACTGTGTGTGTGTGTGGGGGGGGTGTTTGGCCCTTCCCATAATCTCCTGTCACCAAGCCCATGAATAGGTGAGTAAGCTGAGGTGCAGACTAAATAAGTTATACATGTCCACATAAATGACATCTGTAGCGGGGATTTGAACCCAGCATTAGTGGTTCCCTAGTTCATGCTTTCATTACCACTGTATGCATGTGACCTTCCAACTGTCTACAGCATTCATTTGACAATAACTGTGAAGTAGCTACTATACAGCAGTCCTGTGTCCAGGTTCTGGTGATCTGACTATGAGTAACAAAAAAAAAAAATCTGAGAGGATGAAGGCATGGACAGATGGAAATATGTAGGTAAGTGGATAGATGGATGCATGTATGTAAACGTGGGTAAACTGAGGGACAGACAGATGTGTTAATAAATAAGCTTATCAACAGAATACTTGGAGAATTAGCAAATAGGAAAGAAAGTCTCAAATATGTAGAAAGAACCCCTGGATCAGTAGATGCGGCTGTGGACCTCTCTTGCTGAGTTTTATTCTCGTATCTCAAAGATAATTTGTCTGCAGAAAGCACACAGACACCATGATTAGAATTCTGGCCCTACAGTTAAAGCACACAGCTTGAAGGTAGAGCCCTTGCCTAGAAGCCTGGCTCCATCCTTTTACCATCTGTGTTATCTGGAACAGATCACTTAACCCCCCCCAAGACCCTTTTCCTCAATTATAAAATGAGAATAACCCCAACTACTCCCGCAGTTGCGACTTGAATACTAGTTGCTATTGTTTAGAGCCCAGTTCAAATGTCACCTTCCTGATGTAGCTTTTGACTCAATTCAATACAACAACTATTTATGAATTGTGCCCTTTTTCAAAGCCTGTGCTAGGGGCAAGGACAGGGCAGTAAATTAGACAAACACAACCTTTGTGTTAGAAGATATATTAGTTAAGCCAGGAAGGAAAACCCAGGGAAAAACCAACAAGAAGAGCTGCGAGATGGGGGTTGAGATGCAAAGGACATGTGATGGGAACAGAATTAGCTTCCTTGATGGCGCCGCCCTGCTCAGTATGTGTTTGTCTCCACTATCAAACAGGACTTTTAAAGGGGGGTCTACACGAATTGAATATAAGAAATAACTTTAAAAATAGATTTAAAAGGATAGGAGAGAGGAAGAAATAAACGAGGGGGAAATCCATCAGTGAAACCATTGGGACACTCTACTTATTCATGGCAATAATTAGTTGGGACTTCTTCACAGAAACTAAATCCAGGTGCATACTCAGTCTGTTGTGAAGTGATGTCTGCGTGTTTAATAACTGAACGGAATATGATCACCTGATCAGAACTGTACAAATCCAAACCTTTCAACTGAAACAACATAAAGATGATTAACAGACTTTAGCAACAGGAGATGCTGGTGGTAACACACCTTGGATCCCTAGACCCAGAGGGACAACTGCAGAACATTGGAAAATGCTCAAGAATGTTTTCCAGTCTTAGGGATACATCCCTTGTCACATGACTCTGAAGTTTTCCCATCAGCCCATGAACTGAGCTCATCCATCCTTTGAACTTGCCCATATGGCATGGTCAGTGGGATGTTAAAAGTAGCAAACTCGGTAGAAGCAGTGAAGGGTTTTCACTCTAGGCTGTGCCTTCTTGACATTTCAAAAGTTTGCCCTCTCTCACTCGAACTTCCAAGCCAGCTAAGCTTGCTAGCGAATGAAAGACACATGGCTGAGTCATGCCAACTGCCCCCGCTGACACTGAACCAACTGCCAGGCCCAAAGGCAGCCATTCTATAAAAAACAGCCCCTGCCAGGCTGCCATCTGACTTCAGAGATCAGATGGGTGTACCCTCAACTAGAAGCACCATCTGATCAACCACAAAAATTCTGAGAAATAATCAAGTCTTTAAGATTTAAAACTGAAAGTTTCATGTGATGTACTGTGCTCTTAAGTCCACTAATGGAACAGACCTGGGCTGAGAAGACCACTAAGTCAGTTAAATGTTCGCTGTACAAGCATATTAACTTGAGCTCAGATTCCCAACACCCATTTAAACAGTCTGCCACAGAAGCACACACCTCAGCACTTGCCGGCAAGCCAATCTAACTGAATAGGTGAGCTCCAGGTAGAGCAAGAGAGGCTGTCTGAAAACATAAAGTGGAGAGTGTTGAGGATAATACCCAATGTCAGTCGTTAGCCAGATGCACCCAACTGTAGACAGAAATAGACCTACATACAAAAATACTTAGAAAGAAAAACAAGTAAAGACAAAACAAGACCTCTGGGTACCCGTGACCTCTGGCAGATGAGTGAACATGCCATTGTGGGTGATACCCTTCTCTTTTCTTTTCTGTTCTTCAAACAGAAAGATCCTTTCTGCAGAATTTCTTCTCATCAGTAGAAACACACGAGCAGCCCACTCTCTGAAATGTAAGTGACAGTCTGCCCATGTGCAATCACGTTTAAAGCAGTTGCTCCACAAACACTAGTTGAACACCAGTATGGGCTCGGACGTCTCATCAGAGCAGAAGATAGGGTGGACACGTGTCCTGACTCTATGTGACTGAGTGAGTATATCAAGGACTGTCATTTAGCCAGATCCAGTTGGCCTACCCCAGATCACCACCTTCCATTACTGTTGTGCTTTGAGCCCCGACAGGCAGGGTCTCCAGCTTTATCCTATATTGGAAGGTGAATACCCTTTAGTCTCTCATTCTTACATAGGAGGGTAAGCAGCCATGCCGTGTAGATCCTTGCACTGGACAGCTGGAGCAGGAAGTGGCATTACGACAAGGGTTTGGTCCTATCCTGACCATTAACAAAATGTCTACCTTCCTACACACTACTTGTCAGCACCAGGAAGGAGGGAACTCTGAGTTCAAAGCACAGTGGTTGGGAAGACAGATTCTGGACTCCACTTGCGTTCGAATCTAAGACTTAACAGTTTATGTTGAATAACTTATCTCTACTTTAGTTTCTTTCTAACTCTAACTAAAATGAGTAAAAGTTACCACTCCTCCGTGCTCTTGTGTGAGGACCTAATGAGATGAGGCACACGCATACAAATACCTGGCTGGAGGTGACAAATGTTGTGTATGCCACTACTTTCCAGTTTCCTCGTTCTTACTCCAGCTACAGTACTCTCTGCTAATGATACGGAACTCTTTTCCTCCGTAAAACTAAGACAGCAGCATGCTCATATCATAATATCAACAGAGAAATTGGAGGATTAAAGAACTATACCAAGAGATGGGCAATAAATACATATAGGCTCAGCACCTGGGAAGACAGGGCAGGAAGATCACAGGTTCAAAGCCATTCTGGGCTACATAGTGTGTTCCAGGCCAGCCTGGGCTACAGAATGAGATCCTACCTCAAAAATTAAAAATAAGCAAGTAAATCACACATATTAAAGGGTCTAGCACAGAGACTAGAACTTAATAAGTAGTAAGAGATACATTATTTTGTGTCTTAGTTTCCTCATTCATATAATAAAATGGACAACAGAGTTTCTGTATAGGTCATGCATCCATGCTAGATTTGAAATGGATAGGGTTCAATCAGCATTACCTTGCCTACTGTTACTGAGAAGGGTTTTGCAGATATTTGATGTGTGGTCAGGACCCCACAGCTGGCCCGGGGAGTTATCACATTCTGGGCCTCTCTGTAGCTACATACAAAACAGGAGCAGTTACCCCTTTACACACACCCTGAAAGTCAAGACCATGGCAAATAACTGCTTAAAGCTACAAAATTTACAAGTGAAACAAGAAACAAGTCTGAATGAGGGCGTGTCTGTCTTCAGCATCCATCCATCACTTCCCCAGTCCTAGGCCATAACCTTTCACAGGGAAGAATGACATAACCAGCCCTGCTCTGTCTCCTAAGAGAGTAGTGTTATTTCACAGGGCAGACTTCCTTTTGCTCAAGGAAAGGCTGTGAACCCACCCAACCAGTACTGTTTCTCCACGGAGAGCCAATCAGCAGCCTGGTCCCTGGGGCTGTGACTTGGCAGCCAGCCCCGCCCTGCGCCCCCAAGAGCAGATGGCTGCCTTCGAGGCCATCTTTCTCTGAGCTCCTTCCTCATACCCCAGGAACCTTCGGTAATTACTGCTATCATTCTTACATTAAATAAGACTGAACGAAAGCAAGACTCCAAAGGTGCAGCGGAAAAAAATAATCAAAAATTAAAAAATAAAAATAAACACAGGCATAGGCACACACACAAACACAGATACAAGCGCAAAGACACATCCAGGCAGGAACTTAGAAGCCACAAGGTGCTTTAAAGGCTGAGACATGAAAAGAGACTCTGGGGCATTACAGCGCCAGAAACCTGCATGCACACAACTCCTTTAATCTGCCTCTCCCTTACAGGCAGACAGTCTTGTTTCAGGCTTGCTTGCCCCTGTTTTGCCTGCAAGGAACATGGCAGGGTGTATGCAAAGTCTACGCTGACAAGGACTGTCCCTGTTTTTCTTGATTCCTCACCAGTTTTTAAAGTTTATGATCTGAATTACACTTGCTCCTTAAAGAACTAACTCACTAGGAAGAATTGTTTGATTTTTTTTTCTTCTGTTTAAAGCTTGAACCAACCTTGCTAAGTGGAGGTTTCTTTAAATGCTCTCTGTTTACAAAAGCATTTTCTTCTCCAACTTAAGTAGTGCTTGCATTCCTCCTCCTCATCTTCCTACCTCTTCTCCTCTTCACCCTCCTTTCTTTGTGTTTATTTATTTTTAGGAAGACCCAAAATCTAGCAGACTATTGTTCTGGATCAAGGTATTCCCAGGCAAGACTCTGCTGCAGGGAGGCTAGGGGGAAGGACTTCTGTTATAGGCACACCTTCTAAAAGGAGGAGAAGCAGCAGAGAAAAGCAGCCTGCTGCTCAGCCCAGATTTGATTAGCATCATAGAAAGATGTTCCAATGTTTCCAAAGAAATCAGCTTTTCTGCATAGAATTCTCTTTATTCTGCAAAGTTCTAAGTCTGTTCTGTTCTTTGTAGAGGCTTGGCCCTAGATTTCAGCGTCTTGGCAACACCCTTCTCCTTAGGGTGGGAGGTAGGAAGGCGTAGAACAAGCAGGAGACACAAGACAAGCAAAGCGGGCACACAGCAAGCCAGCAGACAGACAGACAGATGCATCTGGAGAGACCCATTCTCACATCATTTTTTGCCTCAATCAATTACCCTACTGTTTAAAAAAAAACTTGGAGATGATAAACATCTATAGACCTGTGTATCCACCTGTCTGTCTGTCTGTCTGTCTGTCTATCTATCTATCTATCTATCTATCTATCTATCTATCTATCTATCTATCTATCTATCTATCTATCTATACACTTACCTTGTATTATAACAGGTAAACTGAAGTACACCAAATTCTTCCTCAGCTCCTGTGGCACATCAGGCTATATGGCTGAACGACTTGTTTTTAGCAGGATGAGTGGAGCCTGACTCAGAGCTCTGGACTTCATTCCCAAAACTCTTACTCAGGATCTCAGCGAGTCAGTAATTCTTAATCTTTATTATAAAGAATGTCAACATTCATTCAGCCTACATTTATCAAGCATTTATTAAGTGGAGACACTATAGCTGGTGCAAGATGAATACCCAGGAATAGCATCCTAGTAAAAAACGCCTTGGGAGCCCTATATTCATCTAGCCCTCTTGAGTGTGTGCGGGTATGCACATGCTCATATGTACCTGTTTATAGAAGGCCAAGACGTAGGATACGCAAATTTACAATGCACCATTGTGTCGCATGTCTGACTGACTACATTAAATAAAACTGGTCATGACAGAAGAGGATCCTGAAGTCACCTGTGGGTCATTCCAGAGGCAACAGACACTCCTCTTGGGGAGAGTCTCAAGAGTATTACCTGGCCTCATTTCTCCTCTTCAAGGTAGGCAACCCAGGAGAACTGGCTGCTTTTGCTTCTCCCAGCAGGGTGTTAATTCCACCACTACCCTTCTTCCCATTCCCTTTTCAAAGCTGTGCTCTGTGGATTCTCCTGAAGCCTTTAAGGAATTCCTTTCAAGACAATACCACTGCTCTGGAAGTCAGGCCATGGGATTCAGAGCCATAAGAGGTCTTCCTAAATTGCAGTTACTGGACTGATTTCTTTTTTTTTTTTTTGCTTGTTTGTTTTGTTTTACAAGGCAGGTTTTCTTTGAAATTCTGACTGCCATGGACATTGTTCTATAGACCAGGCTGGCCTCGAACTCAGAGATCCGCCTGCCTCAGCCTCCCGAATGCTGGGATTAAAGATATGTGCCACCACCGCAAGGCTGATGGAATGATTTTAAGGAGAGATTTTACTTTAAGGTTTGTTTCAATTATGTAAAGAAAAAGACAGTCTGAGTTGGATACTCTTTCTATAGTCTGATTAGATTCAGCCCCATTTCTTTTTTTATGTGATGGAAAGGGTGAGCCTTCAGTCTGCCCTAGCCATCCTAAAAGATTCAGAGAGGCCAACTCAAGGGAAATGTCATCTATGAAAATTCTGCTGCAAAGATGTGGAAGAATCAGCCACCCTTAAAAATAAATGCTATTTTAATATAGAAGGGTACGTCTTCAAAGCACAAAGAATTTTTAGGAAGATGTGTATGTGATTTAAAAGTTCCAAATGAGCTTACACCCATAAATGATACATGTATTGAACATCCCTCATTTGTATGGGTTGGCTTGTGTCCCCAAAATTCTTCATTGGAACCCCAATCCCCGTGTCCAAGTAAAATACACTTGGATATAGGGTCCTTGGGGGTGTAATTGGGCTCTTTATGTATTTTGGATGCAAAAGCTTTTTCCCATTCCACAGATTAGGAAATACTGTCTAGTTGTGTAACCTGGTTATCATGCTCTTCAGTATTTACCTGTGGACACTCACAACTCATACCCACACAAAAGTCAGTATGTGGATGTTTCTAACAGCCTTTATTCTGAACCAACAAAATGTGGAAGAAACCAGGATGCCCCCCGGTGAGTAAACAGACAGACACAGAATGCTGCGCCCAGGTAATGGGATATGACTGATTTGAGAAAGCCAAGGCAAGAGTTGCAAGGTCACTACACAAGAGCAGAACCAGAACTCCAAATCAGATTTCACATCAGTTATTCTCAGGGGCTCACCCAGTGCAGGTAAAGGAAATGGGCTGCCAAGCTGAAGAAGACATGGAAGAATTTAATGTTTAATACATGCCAAAGAAGCCAGCTGAAAAGGATCCATGCTAAATCATCCCAACCACAAGACAGTCTGAGAAAACAGGAGGAATAGACAATAAAAATCCTGTAGTTGTCAAAAGTAAAGGAGTAGGGAGGGTGGGAACTTGAGCATTTTAGGGCTTTGCGTGTTAATGTAAAGCCAGAGCTATGCCATTACTTATGTGTCCGAACTCACAGAATGTAGCACGACAGGAGGGAAACTCACACACATGATGAACTTTGGGTGACTGCAACGTGCTACTGCAGGTTCATCAATGAACAATGTACCATCCTGATTGGTGATACTGATAATGCAGGATGCCGGGCATCAACAGGTGGGTCAGGGAGTATGTGGGATCTCTCTGTGAACCTACAGCTGCATTAGAAAAAAAAAAAACCTCGAAGAAACAAATGATAAAAGGAAAAACCAATATTTCCAGCCAGACTCACTGGGAGAGCAGATGAAACTACTGTGTTGCTTGGATGACCCTGTGCGACCTGTTGATTTGAGCAGAACTGACTGCATTTATTTTGGGAGTATAGAGCAGCTAAGGAACAGCCACAGCTTGGTAACCCAGATGCAATGAAGACTGGCAGAAGAGTTCCTAGTGGGCTCTCTGCGGGGCCTCCTTTTGACTGGCTCTGCTTAGAATCTACTTTTCCCATTGTTTGGTTGGCTCTATGAGCTGTGTACTAAAGAGAATTCCTTTGTGCTGCCACACCCTCCAATGGATCTGTTTCTTAAAATTAAACCACTTCATTCTAATGAACTCAAAAATAAAAAAAATCACACAGCTGCTTAATGACATTCTTGCCCATCCCAAACTCCCCCCACTGCTATCTGGGGGAACTTCTACCCAGGCAGAGAACATCCATTCTCAAGCCACGGAGCTGTGCTTAGGGTTTTAAACGTTCATGATCAATTGCATTTTTATTCATTTGCCACCAGAAAAGGAAAAAAAAACATCATGATGGAGTCAAAAGCAAGAAATTATCTTAATATCCTCTTTTAAGTTATGAATTCTTTTGCCTGCATTCTGTCCTTCCTCATTACCTAATATTACCTTCTCGGCTTCCTTTCTAACATTACATTATACCCACACTCATAGCTTCATATTATATACATGTTTATATAGCTGTATATTTGCCTCTATATATTATATGCATATATACCTATATATAGGAGATATATATATATATATGTATATATATATTCCCGTAAACATAATAGGCTAGGAATTCATATATGAGGGAGGACCATTTGGTTTCATCTTTGACCACTTCACTTAATATTGTACTTTTTAGTCCATCTACTTTTTGCAAATTTCATGATTTCAGGTTTTTTGTACATCTTGATAATACTTCATTTTGTATGTGTACCACATTTTTATTATCCAGTCATTTGTGGAGAGACATCTAGGCTGGCCCATTTCCTTGTATGAACATGCAGTAAACATGAATGAGCAAGGATCATTACGGTAGGGTGTGGGGTTCTTGGGTCTGTGTGCAGGATCAGAACTGCTGCTTCAAATGATGGATCTCTTTTCTAATTCTTTGAGGACCCCCCCACTCTGATTTCCACAATGGCTTCATAATTTGCATCCCCACCGGCAATGAATAAGAGTTCCTCTTCCCCCACATGCTCTCTGACATTTCCTGTCATATTTCTTAATAATAACCATGCTGACCTGGTGAGGTGGGATCTCAAAGTACTTTAATTACATTTCCCTGATGGCTGGGGGTATTAAACATTTTTTTTTAAAAAATAATAGCTATTGACACTTAGTGTTTCTTCTTTCGAAAAAAGCATATTTCGCTAGCCCATGTGTAGACTTTCTTGTTTCCTTAGTGTTTAACTTATGCAATTCTTTGTAAATCCGGGGCATCAGCCCCTGTCTGAAGTGTAGCTGATAAAGATTCTCTCCCATTCTGTGGGCTTGTCTGTTAGCTCTGCTGATTGTATCTTTTGCTGTGCAGAAATCTTTTCTTTTAATGTAGTCCCACCTATTGATTCCTGGAGCTGGTTCCTGTGCTAGTGGTGGTCTGTTCAGAAAGTTCTTGCCTAAGCCAAGGTCTTGAAAAATATTCCCTGTGGTTTCTTCAAATAGTTTATATGTATTTCAGGTTTTTATTACTGTCTCTGATTTTTTTGTATAAAGTAAAGATATGTATCTAATTTCATGCAGGTGTATGAACATTTTGCCAGCATCATTTGTTGAATAGCTATCTTTTTATGACTGTGTGCTCTTCTACATTCATCCAAAATTATGTGGGCATAGCTTTGTCTGATCCTTTCCAAGGCCTCTCTTCAGCTTCATTGGCCTAACTGGTTTGTGCCAGTGCCAGGCTGTCTTTGTCACTATAGCTCTGTAGTGGAAACTGAGGTTGGCGACAGTGGTATCCCAGCTGTGCTCTTTCCTCTTAGGTGTGCTCGGCTTCCCCTGGTCTTCCAGGGTCCAGAATGAATTCTTAGCCTGTTTTTCTAAACATATGAAATATACTATTGAAATTTTGATGGGTTTCATATTAAATCTGTAGATTAGTTTTAGTAGTAAAATCAATTTCTTGATATGAATTCTGCCAACCCAGGAGCATGAAAGGTCTTCCATCCTGTAGAGTCCTTTTTCCCTTTAATTTACTTTTTTTCAATGCCTTGAAGTTTTCATTAAAGAGATCTTTCATTTCTTCAATGTGGTTTATTCCTAGGTACTTTTCATTTGAGCTATTGTGACTTGACATATTTTTCCTAATTTCTTTCTCTATTCATACACAACAAAACACCAATACTACGAGAATCCCAGGATTTGTATTGGTCTTTGAATTTTAGCTTGGTGGTGATGGGCTGGTTGCCAAGGCAAGGTATTCGCTGCAAAGCCTAGGCATGCCTCCAAGTAGCAATCCTCCCGACCCAGCCTCAGGAGTGCTCCTGTGTTGCTGTGCCTGCTGTGCCTTCACACCTATAGAAAGGGTCTGGACTTGTCTTTCCCATGCCTTAAATTGATGGTGTTCATTAAGTGTGTGTGTGTGTGTGTGTGTGTGTGTGTGTGTGTGTGTGTGTGTGTGTGTAAGTAAAACTCTTCTTTAATAAATTGCCAAATGGGGCTTAAGGGATTGTTCAGTGGCTAAGAACATTGGCTACTCTTTCAGAGGACCAAGGTTAGACTCTCAGCACTCATGAGGTGATGCACAATTATCTGTAGATGCTCTCTTTTGGAGTTCGTGGCCACTACATGGCATAGTATGGCAAACATATCCATGTAGGCAAATACATATGAAAATAGAACTAAAATAAAAAGTACTTAAAATGCACCAAAACATGAGTGATCACAGTGAATAGTGAAGTCCACATACTCTGTCAGGACCAGCAAACAACACAGGCTCCACCCCAACTCCTCTAGAGGCTTCCTCACGTAACTAGATGATAATACCACACTTTCTTTCAGAAAAAAAAATGTATCCTATAATTAATGACATCTTTGCCTTGGTTTTCTTCACTCGAAATGGGCACCATTACAGAGTCCCCTTGCAATTTTACTTGCCAATGTCCCCTCCCCAAGATTTTCCTGGAAGTTTGTTTTATGTGCATTTTTGGTCTAGTAGAATATATTATTCTTAAAATAGCTAGCTTATTAGGAATACATACAGATAAGGTCGAATTAATGTGTGAACGTGTGATTTTTCTTCCTCCAAAATTCCAAGAAATGCCAAGAGAATATTTCGCAAAATTCTCAAGGCTATGACATGGAAATGATTAAAAGCACTAAGCACTCAAGCTGATGATGATCCAGGTGACAGCCACAAATGAAGCCAGTGGTGCACATCTGTGACCCGACCACTCCTAAGGTGAGATGGGAGAAGTTCATGCGGCAGCTAGCCTGGAACACCCTACTGGGCAGAAATACGTCAAATCAAGGTAGAAGGAGAGAACCACTCCCGAAAGTTATCCTCTAACCTCAACAGGCATGAGAAATGGCATGCCAATGCCTGCACACTCACACACACACATATACACACACCATCACCACCACCATCACACCGACAACAACAACACCCTGTGCACACATACACAAAATAATTACTTTTAAAATAGATATACAAAACTCTGCAGCAATATGCAGATCTGCATGGCAGTGCAGTAACTTTCACATTGCCGGGAACAACTGCTGCTCACAAGAGACTAAGCTTGAGCTCCAAGCCTAAAATATAAGAAGACAAAATGCCACAGGCTTCTAGTGCATTCTTGAGTTAAAAAAAATTAGGAGCTATACTCCAAGAGTCCCACCCAACATACTCAGTGAAGACACATGATGTTCAAAGCTGTACAAATAAAAGGAAAATTTTTAAAATGAAAACTCTATGTAAAATTTATGCCACAAAGTTGGAAAATCCATGCAAAATAAATGAGTTCTTAAGAAAATATAATTTACTGAAGCTGACTCAAGAAGAGGTAGAAAATTGGAGTGGAGGAAATCAGAAATGTTGTCAATATATATACACATATATTGAGGACAAGGTACCAGTGAAAGCATTTTGAAAATAGATGCCAAAATTAAATACACATATACCTTTCAACTCAGAAATCCCACTTCTGGAAGTCTATCAAATAGAAATAAAATTGCTGGTGCCAAAGGATGTAAGTTCAGGTTATTAATGCAGAATCACTTGGGGAAGAATAAAAGAAGTAAAGAAAATGTCGAACCATAGAAAGTTCTAGAGTCGCTCAAATGAGCCAAAGTTTTCACCAGCTCATTTGAAGCAGCTTCAAAAATGAGTGGACAGTGAAAGCAGGCAAGAGGAACCAGTGACCAAACGTTAAGTTTTGCAAACAACAATCAAAATAAACCCTTTGCTATGTGTGTATATATAATATCATGAACACAGAGAGGCTGCAGAAAGCTACATACAAAGCTATAAGGCTCACATATGCAATGAGGGCTGGGCATGAGCTGGGAGGGAAAGGAGAGGAAGCCATTTAGAAAAAAGAATGAAATCAATCTGGTCCTAACCTGGGAACTGTGTTCCTGTTGCATAGCTTTTATGGTGCTTGAAGTCTCTATGTATGCCACCAGAGGTGAAAAGTAATCATCAATTTGTCCTGGCTGTGAACCCTGCAAACTGCAGTAACAACCACCCTGGAGACATATGTACACCGGTACAAGGGTGGTACAAATGTTACAGGGGGGAGTTCCATCTGGACGGAACCTTCATCTGGTGATGGATGGATATAGAGACAGAGACCCACACTGGAGCACTGGACTGAACTCCCAAGGTCCCATTGAGGAGCGGAAAAAGGGAGAAGATGAGCAAGGAAGTCGGGACCACGAGGGGTGCACCCACCCACTGAGACAGTGGGGCTGATCTATTGGGAGCTCACCAAGGCCAGCTGGACTATGACTGAAAAAGCATGGGATAAAACCGGACTCTCTGAACATGGCGAACAATGAGGGCTGATGAGAAGCCAAGGACAATGGCAAGGGGTTTTGATCCTACTTCATGTTCTGGCTTTGTGGGAGCCTAGCCAGTTTGGATGTTCACCTTCCTAGACATGGACGCAGGGGGGAGGACCTTGGACTTTCCATAGGGCAGGGAACCCTGACTGCTCTTTGGACTGGAGAGGGAGGGGGAGAGGAGTGGGGGGAGGGGGAGAAGGGTAGGAGGAGGGGGAGGGAAATGGGAGGCTGGGAAGAGGGGGAAACTTTATTTTCCTTTTCTCAATAAAAAAAATTGTCAAAGGACTAATAAAAATATACTTTAAAATAAATTCTGTGGAAATAAAAAAAATCACATGGGTAGGATGAGAAAAAAAATGTTATAGGGGTAACTAACCACTTTCTGCTTGAATTGAAGGTCTGGATCACAAGACAGAACTCATGCCTGCCACTGTTAACAACCAAGGACAGAAGGCTCCATAGGTCGTAAGTGTCAGGAGAGCACTTACCCCTATCCTTCTGCTCAACAGACATAGTATTAAATCACTCCTAGTGACTTGTCCTTATACCCACAGATCACTGCATCTCTCAACTACCACCAAAGAAACCTCTTTTTAATGACATATGTGGTGATTAAAACAGAGACCCACCACTGGTCAACTTGCAAAAAATAAAAAACTTTGAAGTTCTCAGCCTTAAATGGTACACATACAGCACATGCCTCCTCCCAGGGCTTAGGGATGGATCGTCAAGGAAGACAGGAGGAAAGACCCTATGAGCCAGAGGGACAGATGACTATAGCAAGACAGTATTTTCTAGACATCACAGATGTGAAATGACATTAGCTCTGGCAGCATACACATGACCTGAGTAATATTAAACCTAGCTATTGGCAACCAATGGCTGCTGGGAAGGAGACTAAGTTATCTTCAGTGATGTGGCCCCTGAGAGGTTATTTATGTTCCAGACGATGGTCATATATCCACGCACATGCAGACACCACTAAGTAGACACAAAGTGTTAAAAATAGCAATAATAAGAGAACACAAAAATTTGGGAGGGAATAGTGTGGAGGGTGAAATGAGGAGTGAACATAATCAAAAAAAAAAGTACAAATAAAATTTTCAATCAATAAAATGAAGCAATGAATTACATAAAAGATAAAGATGATGACATGCTTTCCATGTTATGATTCTCTTGATATAGAATCATATATGTGCATATCATGTACATACATTTGTTTTATGATTACAGATATAACTTTCCAAAAACACAAATAAATGGCAAGGAGCCAAACCTAGACTTTGCAAATATAGTCTTGGCTAGCCTTGTGCACACAACAGAAATTCATAGAAATTCCTGAAATCAAAAAGGTAGAAAGCTTTTCAGCTGAGTCCATCAATGCTGGTACAAAAGACAAACAAATATCATATGCCAGAGAAAGGCTGTTGCCTAGCTGCACATATGAACAGGAAGCAAACCACCTGCCAATCATATCTAGGGGTTATTAGAGAACCACAGCCATGCAGGGCTTGTGTAAATGATGCAAACAGAGCGCTTCGGAGTCCTCACTAAGATGCCTACAACAGGGAAGTGTGGTGCAAACTGAACATCAGTGAGTTTTCCATCCGAGAGCTAAGGTCACAAGGTAACGCCACCACCACTTTGAAAGCCAGAGATGCCTGTGTCACAGTGGGGTTGGAGTCAAGAGCTGCCTGGAGAAGGACGCTGAAGCCCCCAATGATGGGAACACTTAACTGATAATTCTGAGGAACACTGGGCTGACTGGACTACTGTGAGTTTGGAAAGCCCAGGGGTCCCTGTCATAGAGGGTAAATGATTGTCTGATATCAATTAGGCATCCAGAGTTCTAATCCACTATGACACTAACTACTCAGCATGAGCCACATAGGTTCAAGAATCCAGGTAACGCACTAGAACAACCCACAGTACTGTGACAGTGGTTTCTGCTTACTGTTTTGCTTACAAACAACTGAATAGCAGCTGAAGAGAGAGAGTTGGGGAAGGGCAAAGTACACGGTGGGCAGAGAATGGAAAACTCTGTGCCTTCTTTGTATCCTGTACCTGCCTGTTGCATCATGGTCAGCAGCCCAAAATACCCCAAAACTCCATGGTCCTTCAGGACTTCCTGTGGATGTTTCACGTAAGCAGAATTGACTAATTAGGTGAATTGGTGACATGGCTCAGTATCCAGCCCTTCTCTTCTCTTAAGGTGGGAGCTGGAGACAAAAATCACAAACTCAAACTAAGTTTGGTCTTGCTAGTTACCTGTCTTCAGGGGTCATCTTGAGAGCACACAAATGACTGTAAATTCCAAGAGCATTTAAAGCTCTGTGCCAAAAGCCAAGAATACAGACTAGTTATAGTTTTTATTTCCTTTCTTTTGTTTAAAAGTTGCCAGTGCTCTGCATGGAACCTGGGGCCTTGTGCTTGCTGGAGGTCCCTGCACTGTACCCCATCCCTGAATATATATTTTCTGTTATCATGTTTCTCCTTGCACATGCTGGAGGCCCCTGCACTCTATCCCATCCCTGAATACATATTTTCTGTTACACTGCAGAATACGCTACTATTTCATAAATTTTATCTCTAGAAATACCATCAGGGTATGTATGTTCTGTGAAGAGTAGAGTTAAGATATCTTGTGGATCTTAGTGTCCTGTGGAACAATGGTCTTGTACTCTGTAAAGATTTGTCACTTGTATTATTTTAGTAAAAAACTGATTGGCCAGTAGCCAGGCAGGAAGTATCGGTGGGATGACAAGAACAGGAGAATTCTGGGAAGAGAATAGGCTCCATCTGCAGTCATCACCCACCCAAACACAGAGGAAGCAAGATGAGAATGCCTCACTGATAAAAGGTACCAAGCCAAGTGGCTAACACAGACAAGAATAATGCGTTAATGTACAATGTAAGAGATAGTTAATAAAAAAAAGTCTGAGCTAATAGTCCAACCAGTTTATAATTAATGTAGGCCTCCTTGTGTTTCTTTGGAACTGAATGACTGTGGGACCTGGTAGGACAGAAACCTCTATCAACATTAGTGGTAGAGAAAAGAGCCATCCACTTCAGAATAAGCCTGGAAATGCCCAGTGGACCTACAAAAGAAGGACTATGCTCCAGAGCATTTCACCTTGTCTCACCTAAGGGAGGGCAGTCTCTTACCCCAGGCCCCCAGCTGCCTTCCTGCCTCAAGGAAGAGAAGTAGTTCCGAACACCATGGCTGCCACAACTACATTCCAGTATGATGACCAAAGGAACCACCTCTCTCTGAGGGGAAGTGTTCACAGAAGTCTGAAATGCATAGGGCAATACAAACACTGGGTATATATGAAGCTTCTAGCACCATAAAGGGAATCACAACCCTACCAAGCACTTCACACCTGAAGGGCTGTTTACATCGTACAATAACTTGCCCTGGTGTTCAACAACAAGACATGCTAAAATGCAAAGAATATGAGAAATCACTATCTTTAGTGATGTCAGTGGTATTTACTAAATTATAGATCAAGAAACAAGCATGTCAGGCAGTGGTGGTGCATGCCTTTAATCCCAGCACTCAGGAGGCAGAGGCAGGTGGATCTCTGTGAGTTCAAGGCCAACCTGGTCTACAAGACCTAGTTCCAGGACAGGAACCAAAAGCTATGGAGAAACCCTGTCTCGAAAATAAAAAAAAAAGAAACAAGCATGTATTTATTCAAATAGACTACAGAACAATATTTCATAAAGCTTAGTCTGCGTATGCTATCTACAGCTCAAGAAATAACAGACACTAAAAACCCAAAATAGATACAAACAAAATAAATATCTTAACATATGATCCAGAAATGTCATTACTAAATATATACCCAAAATAATTTTCAATTGCCTCTTGAAGACATCTCCAGTTGTCTACATGAAAAGTAGAATTACCCACAATAACTAAAGCAGAAAATCAATAGTGCCCATCTCTGGATGAGTGGGTAAGAAAAATGTAACAGACTATTAATGGACTCCACAAAAGAAAAACTGATTGTGGATATGGCTCAAAGCATAAAGTTTCTACTGTGCTAGCATGACACCTGTGCTATGGTCTTCGATATTCACAGAAAATCCAGGTTAAGCTGTGTGCATCTATAACCCCAACTCCAATAGGGAGACACAAGCAGCTATTAAGAGCTTGGCGATTGGCAAGTCAAAGCAAATTTTGGAGCTCCAGGTCCTGTGGGGGGGGGGGGGAGCAAACAAATTGTCTCAAAAAGTAAAGTGGAGAGTTGTAGAGGAAGACACCCAACATTAATCTCTGGTTTCTCTTTATGTAAGCACAGTCATGTACATCCAAACTCAAACACATGAATACACACACACGCACACACACACACACACACACACACACACACAGCATCTACAGAGAGAGACAATGAGAGCATAGCTCCAAAGCTAGAACAACATCTAGAGCCTATAGCCATAGGGACAAAATAAACTGCCATCTAAGAATAGTTTACCCTGAAAACCTGTCACTCAAGAATGAAGAAAGACAAACAATTCCATAGAAAAAGAGAAACAGAAGGAATCCAATCACCTTTAGACTTGTCTTAAAGACATGCAGGTCTTCATGTGAAAAGACAGGATGCTGGGAACATGTAAACTTTGGAACATATAAAAGCTTCTCTGGAGCAAAGACCTTGGTCAAATGAAGAACACTGCTGTAAATGGAGTTTCCAACCACGTTCAAGTCTGACAGAAATATTAAAAGACAGAAATAGTTTTTAAAACCTGTATATATGACCCATTCATAAGTACATAATATAAAAGTTTAGCATATGAATCTAAAATTTTAAAAAGAAGGATTAACTTTAGAATTTCTATGCACAAATGAGCTTATCTGTTAGTGATTCAAAATAGACTCTGAGATATTGTATGCGAGCCTCATGGTAATCAAATTGAAGACAAAATAATAGTAGACACACTGAAGACAGAGAAGAAACAATGAATTCAGGTACAAATGACCTTATTAAATAGAACATCAAGAGAAGACGACAGAAGAAAGTAACTACAAGGTAAAGACGGCTGAGTGTACTAAGAATAAGAATGGATTTCACCCCTGAACCAGACACCCATATCTACCCTCCCAACCAAGGCTCAGGAAATTCTGTGAAAGAGGAGGCAGAAAGAATGTAAGAGACAGCAGATCGGGAGATGTACGTCTTCTGGACAGAACATACCTACTGCAACTATAACTCGCATTAGCCATAGTTAACTGCGTAAGATCTACATGAGACCAAATCAAACAAACCAAAGTAGCTATTGGCAGCTGATAGTTGCTGGAGAAGAGAACATCTTTCCTTCTTTAGGATGTGACCACTGATAAGTTTCCCATGCTCCAATGGATTGCACCACACACTTGTACACATGGAACTTACTAACTGGATTTAGTGATTCCCCAACAACAGAAAAGAAAAACAAGATCAACTTGAAAGAAGAATGTGTTGAGAAGCACGTGGCAGGGAAAACAGGAGAAGATTTAATCACATTTCATTTACATATAGATGAGACTCTCAGAAATAAGAAAAAATATCAAAGAAAACTAGCAAAAAGGAACATTAAGTCTTTAATTACTAACAATCTTTTAAATGTAAATGTATTAAATTCTTTAGTCAAAAGATATAGAATGGCTAAATGAATTTTAAGCAAAAGTTTCATATAATTCATTAAGCCTTTGCCATGAAGAAAACAGAAAATCAGAACAGAGCAATAATGAAAAAAGGAGACTGAATCAGTAATTAAAAACCTCCTAAAACTGAGAGAGGCTCAGTACCACAGCAAACATCTGACGATTGATTAATAACAATCCTTCTCAAGTTCATCCAATATTATGAGGAATTTCCAAGCTGATTACTCAGAGTTTAGCAAGTTTCTGAAACCCAAACCAAACAATACCATCATGAGAATAAAATTAGAGGCCAATATTATTATAGAATATAGCCTAAAATACTCAACAAAATATTTGCAAAATAAATTCTGAGAAAAAACCCTATAACATGACCAAATATAATTTAGTCCTAGCATGCAAAGATGGTTCAACATACGCAAATCAATAAAGGTGATTCATCACATTAACAGAATATAAAATAGATGCCATATGAGCGTCTCAAAAGACCCAGAAAAACCACTCAACACAATTCAGCAATCTTGGGGCTCGGTGTATAACTGAGTGTTAGAACACTTACCTAGTAGGCATGAGTATGTGTTCATTCCCAAACCCTGAAAAGTACTCAGTAATGTCCTTCAATATACTAAAAGCCCTATGGCAAACCCACCGCTAACAAATAAAAAAATCTACATAAAAAAATAAACACTCACCATTAAGATTTGGGACAAAACTAGGATTCTTATTATTGACACTTCTATTCAGTATAATATTCAATATTATCTCCAGAGAAACTAGGCAAGAAAATGAAATAAGCAAACTGTATCCAAAATGGAAAAAAAGAAATTGAATTTTCTCTGTTTGCAAAGAATATTATCTTATATATAGAAAACACTCAGGATCCTACCAAATTTCTGTTAAGATCAATAAGCAACTTCAGTGAAGTTGTGGGTTATAAAATAAACACAAAAGTCGGTTTCATTTCTATACTTAGGAGACACGAAATTAAGAAGACAACCTCTTTTGCAAGCACACTCTTTAAGATTCACTGTAAATTAATTTAACCAAGGGGTTTGCATAGCTACTCCCTAAGAATGAAGTGGGAAGATGAAAAGAAATAAATAGATGAGGAAGATCAAAAAGAACCATCTAGAAACAAAGCCACAGCTGTAAGGAAAGGCGGAAATAAAAACAAAAAAAGCCAGGCTCAACAGACTTAACAAAAACTAGGGTTGGCATCACCAAACACAGATTTGGAAAACTCTACATAACCATTTTTCCTGTTGCACACAAAATTTGACTTCAAGTAAATTAAGGACTTTGGTATTAAAAATTCAAAGCAATTAGAGAATACTACAAGAATAATAGTTTTATAATGTAGGGGCAATATGAAGTTTGAAACAATGTGAAGACTCAATCAGAGGAAATATCCAAAGGAGATACTGACTGATTTGACATTGTCTAATCTAAAACATCTGTCTGACAAAGATACTGTAAAGATAGTCCCACAACAGTTCAAGTAGGTAGCCTTATAAGTGAAGTTGTGTGATCCTTCAAAGACCTTTAAAAGAAGAGAAAGAATAACATGTTTTAAAAACGGAAAACATGAGTTAGAAATCCCGAAAATGTAAATAACAGATACTTGCAGGTTTGCTTGAGTATATTAGTTACCGGAGAGAGCTGCCATCTCACTACCGTTCACAGCTTGGCAGCTTCTGCTTCTGTCCAGGTCCCAGAGGGTCTAGGGACAGATCTTCTCTATTGTTTTGATTCAGTATTCTTTAATTATTTATGCCTTTCTACTATATTTGGTCTTTGTTTTCTAGGATGTTTTTGTTACTTACCTTATTCATACAAATTTTGGGGAATTTTTAGACATTCGAAAAGTAAAATGTCCGCTTTTGTGTTTGTACTAGATTCCTAGGGCTGCTATTTAAAAGTCGACAAACTGAGTGACTTCACGTGACAACGATTTATTATCTCACAGTTCTGGAGGCTAAAGGTATAAATCAAGATGTCAGCAGGACCAGGCTCCCTGTAGTGTGCTGGGATGGAATTCCTCTCTCTCTCTGCTTCTTTCTGGCTCTGGTGACCCAAGAGTTCTTGGCTTATGGCAACATCATTTCAATCAGTGCCTCCATCTTCGGAGAGCCTCTGGTGTCCCTGTGTTTTCTGTCTCTACATGGCCCTGTTCTCTGTGACTCTGTCCTTATGAAGATCTCAGATATGAAGGCTGCCTGCTTTGTTCCCATATGAGCCGGAGTAATTACAGCTACACGGATCTTCTTTTCCAATGAGGGCATATTCTGGGATACCAGAGGAAAGGACTTCAATAAATACCTCCCCGAAGATAGTTTATACACAGGGACTAGGGTGAATCTTAGAGAAATGTTGAGTACAGGGTCCAACCTCAAGTTGGTTGTGTACAATATAAATCCACTTATATGGCATTCTCAGAGGACGGGACTACACGGGCTGAAAACAGTATTTGTCAAGGGCTATTGGGAAGGTGTACCATAAAGACAGAGCACAAAAGATAGGTTATTTGAGGAGGAGTGGATCTCAGAGAATTGCTCATAAGGCAGTGGTCACATGACTCTATATGTGCTTCAGTTCATAAAGCTGTGCATAGGCTGGCCATCTCTAATTCAAAAGACCTAAAATCTGAACTCCTCTAACACTAAATGGAAATCATGGTCTCACTATGAGTACAGGTTGCCCCAAAACTTCTGCCTCAGCAGAAGAATAACAATGGTTCTACCAGACTGCTCAAACAAAATCCTAAATTTATTGACCTGTGTTATCTATCTAGTAGGGATAATGAATAAAAAGCCCAGCACTGTGAATGGGAGTGTTTGGGCATGGAGCTGTTGGCCAGTGAAGTCTCATAAGTTCCCCAAATTACAGGCTACTTTCAATGATGCTGGTTACCTTACAGAACTTGAAGATAAGGCTCTGTTGCTGAAGACACCACTTATTCAAGTCATATCGTGGGGAAAGCAAACTGGTACTTATTTGGAATTTCATTCCTACTTGTTATCTTTAAAAGTGCTGGAAGGAGCTATGCAAGCTCTCAGAGGAACAAAATAATCTTTAGTCTTACCCAGCTATAAACAGTGTGGGCAATAATAATGGCCATCCTTGCAAGACCTGCCCACTAGTGCCATAGTGGCATGGACGTCATAGGAGTAACCAGCCTCTTTCTGATTGAATTTAAGTCTTGCTACATAAGTTGAAAACCATACCTGGCACCATTACTGAGGCCAAGAACTGAAGGTTAGACACGTCATAGGTTCTAGGGGAAAACCTACTACCATTACCCTGTAAAACAGACAATATTCTAAACCAGCTCATAATGATTCATCATTAAACATATAGATTAGTACACCTCTCAACCTTCATCAAAGAAGCTTCTTTTTACATTATATTGTGATTAACACAGAGACCCATAACTAGTAAAAGCGCAAACAATTAGAGTTTGGAATGATAATCTCTAAATGGAACCTCTATATGATAGCCCCTCATCTCAAGTCTCAGGGATCATTGTGGAAGGGATGGCAGAAAGAGTCTAAGAGTCAGAGACAGTGGATGAATACAAGAAAATGGTGCTTTCCAGACCAAACAAGGCAGCTCTGCATATAAACTCATAGCAGTTGGAACAGAAGGTGCGAGACCTATGTAAACTCAAACCAGGAAGGGAGCTAGGCATGAGGCTCCACCCCTAGAAGGAGAGCTATTGGCAACTGATGGCTGTTGGCAAAAGGAGTGTCAGTTTTCTTTAAGGTTGTGGCCCTTGGGAGGTTCCAGTAGAAGGCCACACATCCAAGAGTAAACAGGTAGCACAAACTGCACTTGCTTTTCCTGTTGTTGCTGTTTTATTGGTTCATTTAGCTTTGTTCTAAAAGGACACAAATTTGGGATGGTAAAGAAGGGAGAGTTGACCTGGGAGGAGGGTGAAAATAATCAAAATACACTGCATGAAATTCTCAAAGAACTAAAGGAAAGTGGGGGAGAACTTAAAATTCAAAACATTTTGAGTGATAATGTAACACACAAGCAGAAATTCTGATGATGTGTGTGCCTGAGCTAGCATTGTCCATGCTCACAAGTGGCTCAGTGCACCCACACTAGCCTTGTTTCAGCCAAAAAAGCACTAGACAATATTGTACAAGATTTCATTTAAGATATATGCACACTCATACATGAAACAGAAATAAACGTCAAGCTTAGACTTGAATCCTGCCACCAAAATATCCATTACGAATTTGAAATATTCCAGAAACAAAAAAAGCTAAGATATACAACATTTGCAGTCTCAACCATTTCAATCTACACTTTTATATAAAAAAGAAGTTTAATCTCACAGTAATATAAATAAAATAAAGCACATCATAGGCTAGGGTTCTTAGGTGCTCAGATGTCACAGTTTTGATGTCTGCAAGCCAACCAAATATTTCGACTAAAATCTTACCCTGTTGTTATTTCTGCCTCAAGTAAGTCAGCTCCAAGCAGATACTAGCATGTTCCGGTTTTGTGTGCGCTGTCTTGATTGGCCACCCTCTCTCTGTTGAGAACTGAAATTCAGCATTGCCACTCATCACATGCCACACCGCTGATGACTACACAGGCAACCCTACAAAGTCATAGAATCTTGAAAAAAAAATGATTAGAGGAACAGTGAGAGTGAGCAATCCTGGTGTGATTAACTTAGCTCAGACCTCAGTCCCATAGCTACAGACACATCTGTAATGCCCTCGTCCTTCCTTTCCTGTAAGGATGATCACGGCTTGCACCATCCCATGATCATATCATTGTGCTCTTTGCATTGCAAAACACTCAGCATATAGGAACACTGAGTATTTCTTGTTGATTCAGTTCGTGAAAGAAATGTCTGTCCAAGGCAATGTATAATTTTGATGCAATTCTCTCTTGGGTTCTCAAATTGCAGACGCTGAACAATTTCTGCCCTTTATATAACAAAAATTCCTCAAGCTCTAAGAAAATGCCAGTATGCTGTATATAAACAATAACCATAATGAATATGATAACAAACACCTACACTACCTGAGGTATATTTCTTACTCTTAATATAAACACATTATACTTAAATGAGATGGCTAGGACCTCTTTCCCATGATCCAATGTGACATTTATGTTGGTAAAAAAAAAAAAACAAAACAAAACTGAGAGGCTCTTACAAAACAGGCATACCTCAGAAAGTCTTAGTCATCTTGAGCAGGGTGAGATGAGGCAAGGCCACTGGTGAGATGGGCTACAAAGGCTAAGAATGGCCTCTGGGCCCACTGTCTGGGCCTGGTTCATAAAGTGCAGCACCATTTCCTGTCTCTGGAATCCAGGAGAAATGACTGACCTCTCAGACTCGCCACTGCCTCCTCTGTACAATGAATATAGTAACAGTAATGGTTTCGGCTAGTTTAGAGACTTGATGGCTCTGCTCAGCAAATGAAGACCTACACATACATACGCCACTGCCATAATTTTGAAGGTGACAGACCATTTTGGGTTTAAACGCAATCTGGCATAATCCATTTTAATAGACAAAGAAAACCAAGTTCTTGCTTTGCTGTGCAAAGTGGGGAAGAGAGGGTCCTAGGAACGTTGGGCAGGACTGGATTTTCTCTTCATCATGAGCTATATGTGTCAGGGTGATCAAAAGTTGAGTGGCATGTAGCATGAATCTTAATTCATAAAGGACTTCACCAATTACAATTAACAATAAAAATGTTGAGGCTCCGTGCGTCAAACATACAGAAGCGCTAGCATGCAATGTGTCACTGCGGTTAGGGAAAACAACCAGACTCTCGACAATTTAAAGCCTTCCCTGTATAAAGGTGAGCAGAGAGAAGCCAGTCTTTGGAGAGGGTTGGGAGAGCAAAGGAAGGCAAGAGCTCCAGGAGCAATTCATGTATTTCAAAGGAAAGCAAGTCCAAGAGGAAACAAAGAGGAAGAAGAAAGAAGCCAGTAAAGGAAGGTGTGGGCGATGGGTTCCATTTGTCATGTAGACTGGCTGTTTGGCTAACTCTAAGAATCTAGCCTTATCTTACTGAACTAAACGGACATGATTCAAATCCCAGTTCTACCAGCCACTTCCCTAGCTTTGTATGATGAGTCCTTTAGGATCCCTAATTGTCAATCCTCTCTTCTAAAACATTAGATAACACAGAACTCATTTATGGTGCCATTGTTGAAGGTATAAAATAGAAAAGTATCCAATACCTAGTCCTTAGCTACCCAGCATTGTAACTAACTCATAGTCTAACCCACTATCACTATTTTAATAAAATGCCCATTGTAATTTTTATTGTTTTTATTGAGCTATATATTTTTCTCCCCTCCCCCTTCTACCCTCACCCATAACCCCCATGCTCCCAATTTACTCAAAAGATCTTGTCTTGTTCCCCTTCCTATGTAGATCCATGTATGTCTCTCTTAGGGTTATCTTCGTTGTCTAGGTTAGCCATCAGAGAAATGCAAATCAAAAAAACTCTGAGATTCCATATTACACTTGTCAGAATGGCCAAGATCAAAAACACTGACGAGAGCTTACACTGGAGAGAATGTAGGATAAGTGAAATGAACACTTCTGCATTGCTGGTGGGAATGCAAGCTGGAATAGCCCCTTTGGATGTAAGTGTGGCGATTTCTCAGAAAATTAGGAAACAACCTTCCTCAAGACCCAGTAATACCACTTTGTGGTATATATCTAAAGGATGTTCAATCGTGCCACAAGGACATGTGCTCAACTATGTTCATAGCAGCATTATTCATAATAACCAGAACACATAAACAACCTAGATGCCCCTTAACCAAAGAATGGATAAAGAAAATGTGGTACATTTACACAATGGAGTACTACTCAGCAGTAAAAAATAATGACATCTTGAAAACTTCAGGCAAATCAATGGATCTAGAAAAAAAAAACCATATTGAGTGAGATAACCCAGAAGGAAAAATATAATATGTTCTCACCTATAAGTGGCTTTTAGACATAAAGCAAAGACATTCCCACTGTATTTATCACTAAGAGATCACCAGTCAGCATCAATAACACAGCAGAATGGCCACTTTTGGAGGCGTATCCACATATAGCCACTTTCTGGCTCTTTACAAGGTGCATTATGTTTCATGCATCTGGGCCCCACATATGCCTTTTGTTCCTGAGAGTGGTACTTCCTGCCCCACTCTCCCCTACTTAGATGCTAGCTCTGGCCAGGTTTTCCTTCAAGAGAGAATGTGTGTGGGTCACCTCTGGTCACTAGAATGTGCAAGGGTGGGGGTGGCAGATCAAAGGCAGACTCCAGAGCATCTAGAATAGAGAACAGAAGGGGAATCATTTAGAGAAGAAGAGCCCATCAGATGGAGGCAGCAGCGGACAGAGTGGGTGTGCAACAGGGATGGGGTAAGGTGGAGCCTACTCTGCAGCGCTTCCTAAGTGTGCATGCTCGCAGAGACAAGCAATGGGAAAGAGCCCTGACTCCATAAAACACGCCCTCTTCCCTGCGATCAAGGATGGAAAGCAAACAATAAACACAAAGCCAACAACCTGGGCACAGGGCCCAACCTGCCAGTCATCTGTATAGAAAAGCAAGCCTATAGTCTAAATCCCCAACAGAACCCACAGCCCATACAGAAATATAATGCAGTGCTTATTAATGGCTCAATTCTTAGCCATCTTTCATTTCCCTTGGAATACTTTTCCTTGGGGGAATTTTTCTTAAGCTTTTAGAAACTCCAACCACTAAACTTTGGAAATAAACAGAAAATTTCGAGAAAGAAAGAAAAAGCCTGGGTTGATTCCCCAAGAATGGGCAAATACACAGCATCTCCCTTTGCACAAAACTAATGCTTCCCTGTGCAAATCTGTTCTTGTTCATCCTTCCTGGCCTTACTCCCCTTGACCTCCAATGCTAAATAGTTTTCAGACACAATAAGGAGCTAAGGAAGTTTCCAAAAGGAACAGCGCCTTCTTGCCACCCTTGTGACTGGGTATGAAAAGTCCTTTCCCTTTTCCACTCAGCAAGTCTCCGTATCCTGGAGGGATGACCTCAGACACGGAGTCTCCACAGAAGGAAGAATGGCAGTTATAGGGAGATGGGTCAGTGGATGTGCTGAGTGCCAGAGTTTAGATGCCCAGAACCCATCTAAATCTGACTGCTTTAGCACCCTTTGTAACCCTTGCATGCCTTCTGCAAGATGGGAGGCAGGGACAGTTAGCCCGGCATGCGGCCCTGTGAGGTGCAACACCCGAGCTTATGCCATGACATGTATACACTCACACAGACTCACACATGTGTAAACACACACACACACTCAAATAATTCAGAGTTCCGTGGAGTAGGTGACAAGTGTCCTCCTCAAGACTCACAGATCACAACTCCTATAGAAAGAACAGTTTTAATAACAACAATTTAGCTCAACTGGATTGCTTATTATCAATACTTCATTCTACACAATATACATATGTGTATCTATACCTGCATGGATATTATATTAGTCCATTTTTTTTGCCAATAACAGAATGCTAAAAACTAAGTGAATTTTAAAGGTTTACTTTGGTTCCAGTTCTAGAGAAACAGGGTCAAGGACCCACCTGTCTATAGATGTCCTTACTTACAGAGTCCTCACGTGATGCAGCCAGTCACATGGTCGGAGGGGCGTGTCTCTCTTTTCTGATAAAGCTGTCAACATTTCATCACAGTAGCTCCCCACTTACTAGTTCTAACCGCTCTCCCAAGGCTCCACTTCCCAACAATGCCGTCACATAAAGCTCTAAGCTTCTCAGTGTCTTACAATGGGTATCGTAAAATTCAACACATGAACCCCTGGGGTGCATTGATACCATATCCAAACCATACCATACATCAAAAACTGGAACGTGCTTATTAGGTCATAAAGAAAAATCTTAGTAAATTCCTAAGAGAACAGAGTGTTTAAAGGTACATAAAGAAAATAAAGTGGAAAATGTAGACATTACAAACACCACAAAACTACCCATTTGGAGATTTTAAATGGCTTCTAAATAACGTGTGGGCTACATGGAAATTTAAACGTGAAGTTACAACTTGTTTGGAAGGGAAGAACAGGAGCAAAGTGCGCACATCTAGATTATGCAGGGCCGCCGTACTCCGAAGCAGAGCTGTAATGTTAGACAGCGGTATTAGAAAAGAGAGAAGACTGAAAATGCATGACCTGGATAGGCAACCCAGGGAGCCTGGGAAAAGAACACTTAAAAAATAAATAGCCCAAAGAAAGTAAAAAGAAAAAATGAATAAAGATAAGAGCAGAAATAAATAAAATGGAAAACAAAAGAGATACGGGTCTTGCTAGAGATAAAGTGAAAAGTTAGCTTTGTCAGAAGAGCAATAAAACACAACAAACTTCCGAGCCTGCAGATCAAGGGATAAAGAGCCAGATCAGAGTGTTACAGATGATCAAGAAACATCTCTACAAAGGTGCCAAGCTTTACTCTCTGTATAAATTTACAGAGATAAATCTGAAAACCTAAATAGGTTAGTATGAAGAATGCTTAAATTACTAATGCAAGCTTAAAGTGGGAGGGGAGGAAGCTGGCATGGAACTCTCCCAAGTGGCCAGCCCAGAGGGCTTAATAATAGAGACCTGTCTTCCTGTCACAAGTGAACAACCCAATGAAACTATTTCAGGACACTGGAAAATGGCTCAAAATTCCCAAAAGCAAACCAAAGACTAACAAAACTGACACAAAACTAAAGCGTGTTTCACCACAAACACATATTCTCAAAAGAACACGGGAATTTAGAACTTAAACACAAATACCAACATTGAGAAATAATAAAATGATTTAATTTTAGAAGCATTTTCACCCTCAATACAAGAAAAAAATAAAAACGTCTTCTTAGTAATGTCGTAACAACAGCCCGTTGCTGTTTTTCAAAGTCACCACCTTCATTAAACAAAAGGGAAGCTTTAAACAAAACTCTACATGTTTACTAAATTATGAAAGCTCTGGAAAATACCTGCCTCCATCACTAAGAAAAGAAAGTAAAAAACCCATGTTAAGTTTTTTAAAGTAATTTTTAAGCAAGCAATTTTATTTCTGATAAAGGATATGGAGCTCAAATCTATAAATATCTCAATAAAAATTATACAGTAAAAGTATTACCATTCAAATTATAATAAATTTTGATTATTATTAATATTCAAATTATTTTGACTGTTCTAGACATTGTAGAATTATGTTGAAATGTGCATTAGTACCTTGCCCACGCATATGTGTATATAGCCTGAAGAAGCCAGAAGAGGGCACTAGATCCTCGGGGACTGGAGTTACACATGGTTGTAAAACACTATGGGGTGCTGGGAGTTGAACCTCAATCTTCTGTGAAAGGAGCCAGTGCTTTTAACTGCTGAGCCATCTCTCCATTCTCACCACTATAGTTTCAAAGACTGCAAGTTAGTAAAATAATAAAGAAAACCACAAATTGTCATTATTTGCACAGGTTGTAATATTCTACTCTCCCCAAAATTGGTAAAATCAACTTACTCTTAACAAATGAGTAAGTTACTAAATTGACTGTCTGAGAAAAAAAATCAATATCTATTCTGAACACTGCCAAGAATTTATAATGAGGGGAAATCTCAGCAATGCGAATAAATAAATACATGCAATGTCTGGTCATAAACAGAACAAAGTGGGTGAGAAGAACAGCTGAAACATTCAGACGTCCATAAACAAACCAAAAGACACACCATGTCCCTTGACTTGTGAACAAGTGTCTTCACCTACGGCCTCAGGGCTACCCACTAAGACTCTCAATTTAATGCTTTAGTGAAATTTAAACCTTGAAAAACAAACATGATGTAAGGTACTCCATGTCCCAGGCCCCCAACACAATCTGGAGCTGAGGGATGGGAGAGTGGGCAGGAGGTCTGCCTTCCTCCTGGTTCGCGTCACAAGCTGCCAGAAGCTGCAGCCATTGAGAGAATGTGGCGTGGACAGAAAGATGAATGGGTGGACGGACAGCTCAGCTCTCCTGAGTCTGGCACAAGGAGAGTGATGCTAGGAACAGTCACGATCCAGAGGAGGGGAATGAAAAGCAAGTCCCACGATGAGACAAAGTAGAATTAAATACAGATTGACTTTAATTTTTTTTAAACCAAAACTAGGAACACATTTGAGGGCATTGGAGATGTCTTCGTAGTTAAGAGAACATACTGCTCTTAGAGGAGCCAAGTCTGGGAATCAGCATCAACATCAGGCGCCTTGCTAGGGTGTCTAATGCCTTGGACTTCAGAGGCACTGCGCTCAGGTGCACAGACACTCTCACACACAAACACACACACACAATTTAAAATAACAAAAATAAATCTTAAGAAAGAATACATTCTAAATCTATTCTCTCTAAAATTGTAAATATCAGGGAGTGAAAGATACTGGTAGCAAACGGGGGGAGGCAAATGAGGCTGCAAAGAGCACCGTGTATTAATAACAAAGCAGTGAGCAGGCGTGGCCAGGCCTTCTAACACCTCTCAACCTCATTTCTGCCCCCCACTGCATGCACTGAAAAGTTCCCTGCAAGTTCTGAAAAAACGCTTTATGTTTCTGATCAAACAAAAGCTATAAAGCCAACATACCCAGGACATGCGTCTCACCAGCCCTGATATTCACTGTTCAAGAGGAAGTAGCTGAGAGACTTAGAAAGCCCCAGGGCTGACTGGCCTGAGCCTATGAACAAATGCCAATAGCGTCCTAACTCCAGACTTGTGTGTAAGAAAACTAAAACCTTATTTGCTAAGTCACTGCTAAACATGTTTCTGTTCCTTGATTGGACTGGGGCTACATCCACTCTCTAGCAAGACTTTTAAGAGCATACTATAACTCCAGCATAAGAGGCTGAGGCAGGATTACGAGTTCAAGACCAGCTTAGGCTCTTGAGACCTAAACAAACAAACGTCAAAAACAACAGGGGCTGGAGGCTCAATGGATAAAGACACCTGTGGTGCCAGTGTGGGGACCGAATCCGAATGCCCAGCACTCACATAAAAAGCCAGACATGTCTCCTCATACCTGTAACCCCAGCACTATGATGTGTAGAGAAAGGAGGGTGGCTGGGGTCTGCTGGCTGTCAATCAAGCGCCAGGCTAAGTGAGGAACCATGTCTCAAGAGAATAAGGTAGAGTGATAGAGCAGGACCTTGGGCTCTGTCTGGGCACGTGTGCCCACACACACACATGTGCATATACCATATACACACATGGTGGAGGTACAAGCTGAGAAAGGACAAACAGTAAAGAGGAGCCTCTTCAGCCTTCAGTTAGGCGGCGGTACAAAGAGCAAATGCCCAGTGCCAGCAGAAAGGGAACCCTTGCCATTATCATATGATATCCCTAAGCACCCGTATTTTCAAGATCTATTTTTCAGCAGCAATCAATCATCACTTTAAGTGAGTCTTTCCTTTCCCCCAGTTTTATTCACTTGTTAGACTTCATGAGTCAACTTCCCCTCACTTTCATAAATATACCTGGGGAAATCAGTTGAGGGAGGAGAGGCTTAACTCAATTTCAGGGTTTCACTTCAAGGCAGGCTCCACTGCTCTGTGGCCAAGAGAAAGTAGAGAATCATAACCGAAGGGTAAGGCAGAGTGGAGTTACCCACCTTCCAGCAGATACAGAAGACAGAAGAAGGGAAGAGGGAAGGAGAGGTGGGGGGACAGGGCTGGGGACAAGATAGATAGAAGCTTTTATCTCAGTGACCTGCCTCTTCCAACAAACCCTCAATGCCTGATAACCCGATCAGATCAGGACACAGCAATACATTAGCAATGGCTGAGGTTAACACCCTCACTTTTTTGCAAAATTCGTATTACATTTCATTTGTTTAGTGTAGAGCGGTACATGTTTGGGAATGCACATGTCACTATACATATGGTAGTCAGAGGACAACTTTTAGAACTCTGTTCCCTCCATCAGCCATGTTGGTCCTAGAGATTAAATTCAGGTACTCAGTCTTGGTGGTAAGCACCTGTACCCATTGAGACATTTTGTTGGACCGTCCCCCTCAAAAAAAAAACACTTATCAACAGAACTACCAGCTTGGCACTAAGCCTTCAACCCACAAGCCAAACCTGTCTTCATTTTTAAAATGTGTGTGTGTGTCTAAAGATATATATTCAAAGATGTTCAGTGTTGGATTTACATATATACTTATAGGTATATGTATGTCTGTAAGATCATCAGATTATAAAATGGGGGGCAGAAATATTTTAAGAGCCAGAGAATCGGGAAAGTTTTCAGAAGCTACACCCATAAAGTCTCACCGACATGACTGCCTAAACATGAGCTGAACAAGGACAACAGACATGCTAAGATGGAAATCCCACGTGGCCTCAACACTATGTGAAGGACTACAGGCAACTAAAACAGGCTGAGACTGGGAAATGCAGTCCTCCAGGGAAGAGTACACCAACTGGTTATACAATACCTGGGAACATCCACACAAGTAATATTATACAGACTGAGCCGGGTGTGTTTGTGTGTGTGTGTGCATACACCATAAATTTATGTGCATGTACCAATAATTAATGGAAAAGAATCTAATAATTTGAAAGAAGGCAAGGAGAGGTGTCTAGGAGGGTTTGGAGAGAGGAAAGAGAAGGGGAAAATTATGTAATTACATTATAATCTCAAAAATAAAAAAACAATTTTTAAAAGATATGCTGCTTTTGAAATGCAAAGTTTTAGACATATTGGTTCTCAGTAAATAATTTCTGCGTGACCAGAAATGAATTTCTAGCTGAATGAGTGGTCCCAATTTTGTTTAACAAATAGCAAACCCATAAACATAATTTTCGAAAGCATAGACAACAGCGTTAGAGGATGGACACCCAGGCGTTAAAAATGCAGGTGCCTCAGGAGAATGCTGATGAACTAGGATGGGTATGCAAAGGGCCTCTTCTGTGTTAACATTTCTGTGTCATTTAAATGTTCTGATAAACATGTATTCACCGGGGGATTTTAAAACTAAATACATGGAAATCTGCCTTCCATGTTAGGCAGCTGGGAGCTGTTAATAAAACTCATCGGTAGCGACAGAAAGCTCACACAGAAGCAAACTACTGTCGACTGCTTCAAGAACGCCAGCTATAAACTCCAGGAGCCTAAGAAGGGCTATTCAAAACCCATTAAAGTGAGGCTCAAGCCATGTCAAGGCGATCACCTTGCATCGAATGGTCACTTTCTCAGGATGGTAATGTCGTTCAAGCCTTGCATGTTAATCAGGTACCTGCGCATGCCCCTGCTGCAGGTTGCCATGTGGGCAACTGAATCCATTAACAGCCATGACCGCAAGAATGAACCAGATCAGGGTTATTAAATGCAGATAATCATTAGACAGATGCCCACGTGCTATTTCCAAACTCTCCACCAAAGAAGCTGAACTGGTGGAGTAGCATGCCACAAACGCGGTCTCTACCAGGTCTCCCCACCATGAGCCACACCTCGCAACATTCACACCCAATCAGCTCCTTGCTCTTAGCGCTGTACCAGCTCTAGACCACAGCTTTGAGCAACAGTATGATGTGGAAGTGGTGCAGGTTTAAAGTCAGTTCATAAACATTGCAGCTTTCTCCTTTAAAATCAGCTGCCCTATGGAAACAGCAAGTGGCCAAGACCACCTCACTATGAGAATATGGAGAATGCTCACAGGGGGAGGGGATCTCCAGAAGACAGCTTCCAGAAGAATGTCTTCTCACCAGCAGCATGAGTAAGTGCCAGGCCTCTGGAGGTTGACACAGGAACTGCCTAAGAAGCCACAAATGAAGTCAGTTCTGCTGAGTCAACGTGCAGAGCTTTGGGAGATAATAAAGGGTCATTTCAACTCTCCAGGTTTGGGGTAAATCATATGCTGCAGTTGATAACTGGAACAATACCCTGATTTCCAAGAAGAAATTGGTCCCAGGGAGGGACTAATGGAAGCTGTGTTGTTGAGCCAGAGGGAAGGAAGTACCAGCCTGCTTGTGGAGACCCGTAATTGGCTCAGATGACTAGACACATTGCTCTCTCTTTATATGCTAATTTCCTGAAAGGCATTACCTCAGAGAAGATGGTATTATTACCTTATTTCAGAGGTGAAGATACTGAGGTTTCAGAGAATCACAGCATCTAGTTGAAGATCACATGACTTAGTAAACACTGGAGCCAAGCTGCCTTGAAGTTACTGACTCACCTGGGAAAGAGCAACCCGAAGACTGCATCATCATAATCAGCTACTCATAAAAGGATGCTAATCTCCATGAGTTGCAATAAATATGGATAAATAAAGATGCTGATTTCTAGAATTCTAGTGTTGAAATCACAGTTCATTGACTTCCTTATGAGGCTATTAATATAGCACAAACCCAAAGAAAGGATTCCAAATTGATCAATTAATCTACTGGGCACCTAAAATATGTGCCCCAGGAAGAAAAATGAAAGCACAGCATGCTGCCTTCAGAAATATCATAGTCAATGGCAGGGAAGAGAAAAATCGCAGTAGAGTGTGATTCTTCCGATCATCTAATCCATACAAAGAAGCGTTTTAAGGACAGGTTGGAGAAAGCCTCTGCTGTTCGAGTGTATCAGTAATTACCCTGTATCTTAACATAAGCTCGGCTCTTTCCATGCAAAATGATTAGATTTGTATATTAGCACTACCAGTGCTTCACTGAACCCACAAGAAGTGGTCCACAGCACCATGTGTAATTTACAAATCTAAGCCAAGGCTTCAAGACTCCCTAAGGTGACCTTTTCCTCAACAAAAGGCAACCTCATCCGAGCCACTTGCCTGCACGGTGGAAAGAGCAGACTCTGCAGCTGGACTTGCCATATGACGGAGAGTCCAAAATGTCAAGGAGCCATTGACTCCCAAGTCTGTGCCAATGCAGAGCAAATATGGGTTCTTGCCGTGGTGGAGCTGGGCTCAGCCCCAAAGTGCCAGATGGTCCTGAGTGCTCAAGAATAAAGCCATCTGCAGAATGACGCCTTCTACGGCTGTTACAATTTGTACTGATTACCAGCCTCCATCAGAATGCCTTTAGGATGCTTATCCACCAATAATCCTGCCCCCTTCGTTACAGCTCTGAACTGAGGACCACAGTTTTGGTTTTAAGAACCGGGACAAGCATATTGAATAAATATTCCCCATGCCACCCACTGATGCCTGTCTTAATCTCCTTTATTCCACCTCCATAGGAACCTCACAGACAAACAGATGACTTAGACCCTGTTAGGAACACAATGACCGGCATGACATTGACCCTAGCTTTGAATTAGAGCTGAGGGATTAAAACATTACAAAGAATTAAATACAAATTTTATTTGGCTAACTATGATTGCTAACCCCCTCCCCAACACACACACAAATCTGACTTGACCATAAATGGCTCATGAACCGAATTGGGCACAAGTTCAACCATGTATAAATATTTGGGCGCAGCCTGCAAACATAATGTTTCTGTTATTTATTTAAACCAAGCTGGAAAGAGGAGTGACAGTTTGCAGAAGTATGTTCACTAGGTACTATTCTCTATGGAATCAATTTTGGCCCTAGTAGGTTGATACATTATTTCTTTGCAGCACTCAAAGCATTAAGGTACTCATAAAATGAGTTAATGACCCATTTAAAAATGCCCTTTATGGAAAAAAACCACTTTTCTATTCTACAAAACTGACATTACATTATCTTTACCATTATAATATGATAGAATCTGCTAACATGGAAGCCCTGGACAGTTTGGAAGTTACATGGTGACCAACAATTTATTTGTTATTGCTGTATTTTTTTTATTTTTATTTAAAAAAAACCCTACAAACTGTCAAGATTCTATCCTGACTCCATGGGTTCACATTATGTGGTAAAGCTCATGGATTACAACTGACAGCTTCTTGAGATGGCTCAAGGGAATCTCTGCAGCAATAATCCAAGTTCTCTCTTAGCTATTGCCATCACCTGGCTTCTCAGAAATGTGGATTTCCCATTGATCAGCATGCATGGTGTTACTTCACCATCAATTTGGACTCATCCACGGTCACAGCAGAGAGACGCTGCACAGAGGAATCTCTTCTTCACTTATATTTTCTTCCTTAAAACCATTAGTGGTGGTCTTTTGTAGTCAGAGGACTGACCCTGCCTTTAAAGCCCAAGTACGGTCCTGTATAAAGTTCCACATCCTTGATGACTTTTGTGGCCCTGGCTGATAAAATCAGATATGCTTCCAGGAGGAATATGTTAAGGGCAGGACACTCTGCTTGGACCTCCTTATGGTTGACTAGACTCCCATTCTGACAATTTGTCTCAAAGTAAACAATGAAGGGCTGTGCACATGGTCAAGGAGACCCTTGTGTCTCTATATACTGGAAGCAGCACAACGCACCAAAACCTTCTCCTTTGTAACCGAGGTGGAGGAGCAGTGCTCACTAACACTGCTGGTCAGAGAACTGGAGAGGAGTTTGCCTTTCCCTGAGAACCCTTCATCATGACCGGCCGAAAAAGCATAGCTAATTTTTCTAAAGGAATAAAATTATGCAAAAAATTCTTTTTAAAAAAATAGAGAGAATCAAGTAACAATTTTATTTTTTGCCTATGAGTGACAGTGTGTGATTTCTTTGCCAATCAAGCAGAGTGTCACCTGCAGAAAGGGAAGTGGTTTTCTTTTGTGTGGTTTTATATGGTGCCCTGATCCTATCAGACGTTTCTTCCCCAACAGCTACATTAATAATGAAGTTATATGTTCCCTGCATTCCATAGTACATCAGGTCTTTTCTGAGAGGTTAATCTTTAAAGACTATTTAAAAGGCTCGATACCCATGCAGATATAGACAGAAGCTGGATTTATGTTTGATACTTGCATTTCAAAGCCTTCTAAGGAAGGTTGATTCCTACACTGTAGCTAGTCTTTAGAGCACAGCAGTGGCTGATCCCTGACACTTCAAAATGAGTGGGTCCCTTAACCTGCTAGATCCCCCCACTCCACCAAAGGCCTAATTTCACAGTGCCAAGGCCAATTTGGTCCTGTTTTATTTATGTAGAACAGTGACACCTAGTGGTCAGGAACCAAATCACAAAACAGAATTCTCTAGTGACAACACCCTCCCTTCCCTGGGATTAGAACAAAAAGGTCCCCTTAAAGGGTTTAACCCTCCTCTTGGATGAGCAATAAGGCACCCAGTGGTAAATCTTGAAGAATAACCTCAGTGAGCTAGACTGCTCCAAATTCCCTGGACAAAGGCAGACCCAGAATCCCGACCAAGGGTGGGAGGATCCATAGAAAATGTGGAAGGTGTTGGTGTCTTAAGGATGAAGGAGGAGCTGAATGGGATCAGCACAGCTTCTGAGTAGTCAACTGAGAACACTTGAGACCTGCCTGTCCAAAGGCTGTGCACTAAGTGACATGCTGAGAAAGCTGTATGAATAACAAAGATGGAAAATGAGCTGCAAAGATGAATCACAATCAAATACTCTCTCTGCACTGTCTTTAGGCTGTGAATGGAGAGCTCAGAACTGTTACCCTTCCCTTTTGTTAGAACCAACTACATGTGTCTGACAAAAGAGGAGAGATGGGGGAGAAGGAGGGAGGAGAAAGAGAGAGGGGGGATGGAGGAAGGAGGGATGGAGGAGGGAGGGAGCATGGAAGGAGAGGGAGAGAGAGAATGAAGGAATATGAATCAGGCCAGATGAGCACTTCTGTGAAGTCTACATCAGGTAAGATGTAGCTAAGGCAGCCTTTAGCAAACTGGATACAGGTAAACCATTGGAGTAACACAGTTGCTATCCAGTATTCAAAGTTACTCCTCCATTAGCACTGCCATTTAGAATGGGTGAAGCCAAAGCACAGTGCACAGAGAAACAGTAACAGTACAGAATGATAGTAACTTAGGCTCCAGGACCTTCCTCCTTCCCACCTTGCTCTACCTTGTAAAAAGTTGGTTAAGTTTGAGCGAAGGACTTCATTGTATCAGAGAGACAAATCAGAACCAGCCTACAATGATTCTGTTACACAGTGGGAGCCTGTCCTTACAAGCCCCCTTCAGTGGGTATGCCTGAGAAGTCACCTGGCCCTTTACATAGTTGCAAGGAGGCACAAAGCTCTTGCCTTCCCTGAGGACATTGTATTCTTATAAATTTAGCATGTTACATGGCAAAGCTCTCTTCCTCTGCTCATTCCTCTCCATTCTTTTCTATGTCTCTTAATATAACCAGTTTATTTTTACTAAAATAAATTATTTTTACTAAAATTATTCTAAACATATACATTTGTAGGGTTCAGAGTAAAGAAAATCTGATACATATAATTTGATAATCAAATCAAGAGCACTAGCAGTTTTGTGTATATACATTTAACTATCACACTATCTTCCATAAATATGCATGACTCTTATGGTTTAATATAAATTATACTTTTAAAGACAGGTTATTGCTTTGTCATCCAAGGAGGCTTCAAATTTGCTATGGAGCCCAGGTTAACCAGGAACTTATGACCCTCCTACCTGATCTTCACAAATTCTGGGATTAAGATGTGTGCCAGTATGCCTGGCTGAAGAAAAACAATGTAATATTCTTCAGGGGATGAGAAACTGATAAATAGGTCCAGGTCTTTTAAAGAACAAGAGTCTCTCATATTTTAAGAGTTCCTGGGAGCTGTCTGAACTAATTACTTCTTTTTACACATTCTTTCATTAGCACCATTAATTTAAATCTAAGACTAACCATATTCTCAGGCAGGCCTCATACCCTGGAGGTAAGAGATTTGTGATTTTTCTTTTTTCTTTTTTGTCTTGCTGGTTGTTTGTTTTTTTTTCTTTTGTTCAGGGGAGTTGATGATTTTAGAAAAAGAAAATATGAAGCTGGGTGGTAAAGAGATGGGAAGGAGCTATGAGGAGCTGTGGGAGGGAAAAGAATATGATCATTAGCTCTTCTATGAACGTTTCTAATAAATTAAAAACAGTAAAGAAGTCTAGGGCCATAACAGTAGCCTTCCTAGTCTCTGGCTCATTCCAAATAAGAGAGCAGCAGAAGACAAGCACGGGCTCACCTGCTCACAGACTTACCTGCTCACAGACTCACCTGCTCACAGACTCACCAGCTCACAGACTCACCTGCTCACCCGCTCACAGACTCACCTGCTCACAGACTCACCTGCTCACAGACTCACCCGCTCACCCGCTCACCTGCTCACAGACTCACCTGCTCACGGACTCACCTGCTCACCTGCTCACAGACTCACCTGCTCACGGACTCACCTGCTCACAGACTCACCTGCTCACAGGCTCACCTGCTCACAGACTCACCTGCTCACCTGCTCACAGACTCACCTGCTCACAGGCTCACCTGCTCACCTGCTCACTTGCTCACAGACTTACCTGCTCACAGACTCACCTGCTCACCTGTTCACAGACTCACCTGCTCACAGACTCACCCACTCACCCGCTCACCTGCTCACACTCACCCACTCACCCGCTCACCCGCTCACCTGCTCATCTGCTCACAGACTCACCAACTCACCTGCTCATCTGCTCACAGACTCACCTGCTCAGAGACTCACCCACTCACCTGCTCACCTGCTCACAGACTCACCTGCTCACCTGTTCACAGACTCACCTGCTCACAGACTCACCTGCTCATAGGCTCACCTGCTCACAAGTTCACCTGTTCACAGTCTCACCTGCTCACAAACTCACCTGCTTACAGGGCCACCTGCTCACTGCTCACAAGTTCACCTGTTCACAGTCTCACCTGCTCACAAACTCACCTGCTTACAGGGCCACCTGCTCACTGCTCACAAGTTCACCTGTTCAGAGTCTCGCCTGTTAAGAGACTCACCTTCTCATAGGCTCACCTGTTCATCTGCTCACAGACTCACCTGTGGGGTTGGTTAGTATCTGCTATCTGAACATGATGGAAAGTGAAAGATATCCAATGAGCTTTTGGGACCCAACAATATTATGAAGGGGAAATATCTTTGCTATCCCTGGTTCTTCAAATGAAGTCAGCTAAGAAGGAATCCAGATGTCAAGAATTATACATTGTTTTATTCTGGGTCTAGTGTAATTCAGCATTTACAGTCCATGCCACCTCTGGGCCTGGATCACCTCCCCCCATAACAGTTTTTCTTGGTGTGTTGACAAACATATCATCCCAACTGTCACTTAAGCACCCAGTTCAAAGCCTACTGTTATTTTAGTGCCATATTGTCAGACAGGTGGATTTATAAATGTGTTACCTGAAGGAAACGTTCCCCCAAATAGCAGAAGCAGAGACTTTATTTATTTATAATTATTTGTTAGATTTGTACAAATGTTCCTGTTACTAGAAAGCCTCTGGCTAAACACAAATTAAAACACTTTTGAATATAGTGAAACAGCAGTGGCATCATTTTAATTACCCATTGGGGGACGCCAGGCAGCAGAGATGTATTCATTTCCTTCTTTGCTTGGATAATGTGACTGCCTGCTTAGGGATATGAGCCTCCTGTCTGCCTGTTGATGACACAGGCTGCCTGGCCACATCATCCATCTTTATGTGATTCCAGCATTCAAGTGCACCCAGCGCGTGGGCAGAGGGCCAAAAACGGACAAAAGCACAAGAAAAATTCATTTTTATCATGCTTTGGGGGTCACAGGGCCTATCATCCCTTCATCGAACACCTGGTATTGTTTATTAGGGTATGTTATTCTCTTCCCCTTTCAAGGCTTTATAGGAAAGTCATTCTGGGTCTACGTCCCGAACCACAAGACACCAGCTTTCTTTCCTCTTTTGACTTCTGATTGCCCTACTCATTAGACTCATGGACATAAACAAATTCTCTAATGTCTCACGTGGGACACCACAGGATCACTAAAGTGGGTGCAAGATACTTTTCCCTGTTAAGGACTCAGGGTATGGTGTTGAGTATATGGTAGGCAACTTGATTTTTGTTCATCATCAATCACTGAAAAGGATTAATACCCACACTCACTCATAGAGTTGCTTTGGGGATACCATGTGGGAGACAATACTTCAAAATATATAAAGAATGCACAAATATAAAACCAGAAAAGAACATCCCGGCTGTCCTCTAGCTTGTGTTGAGAACTGAACGGATTCACACTGCAAGGTAATGTTCCCCCAGCTGTCCCACTGCCAGGTGATGCTTAGCAAGCATTTGGGAGTCTTGATGTTCAAACAACGACAGGAAAAGGAAAGTGGCTCTGGAAAAGAAAAGCTTCTTTAAAACAATTAATAGATGATTGTGTACTTTACATATGCAAGGCTGATATAGTTGAACCAATATACTAGTCACTCTGCTGAAGAAGAGGAAAGTGCATAAAACTAAGTCGGTAGGGAGGATCTGGGAGGAGTTGGGAGGGGAAAAACATGGCCAAAATACACTGTATGAAAAAATTAAGTAAAATCTATCTAATAATAATAATCATAATCGTGTGATGGTGATGAAGCCTTTGGTGGAGCTTCTCCTGATACATCCCTGCCTCTCCCAGTTCCTCTACATACAGATGTCTCTAAACAATATGCCACAATACATGCATCCCTTACACTTGTGATGGTTAGCCTTGTCAACCTGGCAGAATCTAGAACTACCTGGAAGATGTGCCTCTAGATATGCTTGTAGGCAGTTATCATGATTACGTTAATTGGCGTGGGATGATCCATCTTATGGATGGAAGACAGGTGAGGGATCCGAGACTGTAGAAAAGGAAGGCTATTCGAGCACATGCATCCACCCTCTCTGCTTCCTGACTGCAGGCACCACATGCCCTGCTGCTCCAAGCTCCTCCACCCTTGACTTCCCCTCCATGATGGAATGTACCCTGGACTGTGAGCCAAAACAAACCATTTCTCCCTTAAGTTGCTTTCTTGGACGTATGTTAGCATATAAACAAAAGAAGCTAAAACCGTATCACTTGTATGTTTGAAAATGATACTACTGATGGTATTATATGGCATGGACTTTGAGCAGCTTTGTTTTCCTTTAATTTAGAGTTTCATACATGTACCTAATGTGTTTTGACCCCTCTTGAGATGTTTCTTAAATGTAACCAGGACAGGATAAGGTCTTGTCTAGTACGGAACAAGATGACATTGGATGAACACAACACCACAGTTCACCAGTAATGGACATAAGATGGCTCCATCTAACCACCTTTCATTATCTTTGAGTGCTTCGACGTTAAGAGTTTCTCTGGGTTAGTAGTTCTTATCAGGGTCTCTGGAAATAAACAAGACCTTCTACGATGACAATAAACACCACAGCTTTCTGATTCAGTAAGTCTGAGACGAGGATTCAAAGCACTTGCACTTACAGCAAGGTCCCCGGTTGCTCTAGTTTGGATATGATTGCCCACTCAGACACTTACCTGATGTCTGGTGTGTGCTGAGAGATGAGGTTTGCTAGTCAGACCTTCTGTCTCTGTGACAGAATGCTTGACATAACAGCCCACGAGGAGGAAGGACACACTTTGTCCCAAATGTTCAGAAGTTTCAGTGGACCACAGAGGTTATGTTAATTCTGAATTTGAGGAGATGGGTAATATCATGATGGTAAGGGCATAAGGCAAAGGCTATTCACCCCAAGGCAGACAGGAAATGGATTGAGGAGATGACACCTGGAACCAGGTATAACCTTTAAAGGCCTATGTCTGTGGCCTCCTTTTTCCAACTAGCCCCACTTTATGATGCATCCTGTATCTTCAAATAAAAATATATCCACCAGCTGGGGACCAAGTCTTGGGAGGCTTAGAAGGCTGTTTCATATCCAAAGTATGCCATGGGTTTTACAAGAGCACTGGGTTGTTGAGGGCTTAACACCTCTCTGCAGGGACTGGGTTTGTGCTCTTCATAGTTAGGGCAAGCTTGTTCTTTCTGTACTGGAGTTACCATAACAATGGGTTGTTGTGAGGTTGAGCATCATGTTCTGCCTGCTGTGTTCACATACTTTCCCCTTTCCTACCTTCCACCATGTGATCAGACACTTCCTAGAACCATGCTTTTGGCTCTGAAGGATGAGCCAAAATTAAATCTTCTTTACAAATAATCCAGCCTTGGACATTTTGTTTATAGCAACAGAAAACAAAGCAAGATACAGTTGATGCTGTCTGGAGCTACTCTGTGGTGACCACTCTGTGGTGACCCCTGTTAGAGGGGAAGGGTGTTTCATAAAGGACAAACACTCAGAGCTTTACCAAATACCATCCAAACATTTTGCCAGGCAGCTGAACTGGAAAATTTTAGGAGCTCCGTTCTCTAAACTGTCACCCACCCTACAAAAGCATATTTTTTAAAGTTGCTACTTAGTCTTCCCCACTAGGAAATAAGCTGTTTCACGCTCATCAGACACAGCACACAGCATCCTGGGAAGGCTATAATGAGTGGGTGGATGCTTGGCAGGGTGTCTGAGTTCCTCTGAAGCATCCTGACCCCGGGGATAGAAGAGATTTGGGTCTGTGAGCAAAGAACTAAAATTCCTTTTATAAACAGGATGTGCTAGGTGATCCTACTTATTAATTTCTTACAATTTAAGCTCTTTTGCTCCCAGCCATTCTCTGGACTTCCAAAGTGGAGGTCGTTCTCTCCTCTCTCTCTCTCTCTCTCTCTCTCTCTCTCTCTCTCTCTCTCTCTCTCTCTCTCTCTCTCTCTTTCTCTCATCACATGACAAGAGCAGCAATCCTACCAGGGTGTGTTTCCACTGTGAGCCTGGATCTTGCTCCATTTGCAGTGTCTGTACTGTAGGCATCACTGCTTCCAGCTCACACACTAATGGTCACAATGGTGGTAGGAAGAGCATCCAGGGCTTAGGGCACCCTTCTAAGGACTCAGCCGAGAACCACTTATTCACCTGTCACTGTGTTTCACATCATGGCTGTGATGCTCATCATTGAACAGATAAAAGGTATAGAACTCATACCATGGGTAATGAAATCCAGGCCTGACCAATTCCCAAGACCAACCTTCCTCTCTTTTTAGAGCCAGTCAATAGCTGCTGCTTTCTTTCTCCACACACAGCAGGATTCCTACTTTAGGGGAAATTCAACCTCAGCATTGTTTCTATTGATTCTGCCGAAATTATTCCCGAGGATCCCACGTTATGAAGGCAGAAACATACAGAGAATTATTTGAACAACATATTTATTTCCTAGAGGAAACTAGTTTGGTTCAGTGGCCCAAATCTTCAACAGGAAGGCTGTTAAGGAGGGCTGAAAATAAACATGAAATTTAATTTGAAAACATATTTCCTAGCTCCCCTCTGTCAATCAGATGTCTGTTTGGCATATGCCTGCATCTAATGGCTGTGAACTTTAACTGAACAAAGGCCTTCCACAGCCAGTCAAGAACACCGCACCACAGGTCATTCGCATGCAGGGGGTGTTGCCTCGGCTGCATCTTATTTTCTGTTTGGGGAGCTATGAAGAGAGAGCATCTTTGCTGCAAATTGTGCTAGGAGACAAGATGAATGATCATCAGAACACAGTCTGCAAATTTTAAAAATATGGATAAAGAAAAGATATTAATATCCTTTCTAAGGTAATCAGTACTTTTTGTTTGACAAAAAAATTGCCCACTGTTTATGGTTTATGCAAATAATATATTGTAATGCCAAGGCTGCAGAGTCTATAGCTTTGCATGCAAGTGTTTGTGGAAAATACATGCCAATACATTTTAAACCTCGTCCTCACATAAACATGGATTTCATAAATACACAGCACCTTGTTCTTAAAAACATTTATTATAATTTTATGCAATGCAAATCACATAAGAATAAATTATTTCTTGCTAAAACGGCAAAGTCAGCAAAATTACAGGGAGATATAAAGTCTCAGCTATTGTGTACTCTTCAGATACATCAAAGTGAGCTGACACACTCCTGGATGACACTCGAGGATGCTGTTAGCCAGTGGGGTCCCAGGCTGCTCAGTCATCCCAGGGACCCTCTGTGCCAATGGCCATCGGATCTTACTTTCATGGATGATCCTGTCAATGCAAGCTATTCCTGTGAATTGACAGCAAGGCCTTCTAGCCATGATGTCTTAAAGTGTGACAGTTAACCCTGACAACTAAGAGCTTTGACTGAAACATTTTAAAGTGATTGATTAGCAATCCTAGGATGGGAATGAATGAATGAATATATACATACATACACACACACACACACACACACACACTGAAGAGTCATTAATTCTCTACCCATGATCTCATTTGTGAGTTATTACTTCTCAAAATGTCACTGAAAACCCAATATGTGTCAGATACAATTCTTTCATGGAGATAAAGCAATGGCCATGATAGACAAAGTCCACATCCTTATGAGACTTAATCACAAGGTGAATAGAGTGTAAACAAGGGATGTACTACCACAGGAGAACTGGAGGAGAGTCATCTTTGATGGGTACTTTGGGAGTACTTCTCTTGAAGTAAAACGTATAGGGGGAACACAGCTAGGCATATAAAGGCAAAGGCGAGGGTAGGCGAAACGTCAAAGGCTGAAGGAAGAATGGTCATAGGGCTGCTAGGGTGGCAGAAAGAGAAAGAGAAGTAGAAGGACAGATGTGGGGCAGGTTGGCTGGAGTCCTGGGGGCCACAGGATGGAGCTTAGCTTTTATTACAAATGGATGAGGAGTCATAGTTTACACAAGACACTCATCTATGGAGAGACGTCATTGTATAAACAAAGTATTGGAACAGAGAATGGGAGTCCATCAGGAAGGCCATCCCTGCTCTGGGTAAGAGATGAAGGCAGGCTGAACTGGGTACTAGGAGGCTTCCAAAAAGGAAACCCCATTTCTGTTACAGTATTGAAAGCTAGAAAAGACAGACCTTGTTGACAGGTTGAGGTTGAAAGTAATAGACAGAAGAAAACAATTAAGCCGATAAGTAGCCCTAGCACCCAGGCAGGAGAATTTCAATTGAGAAACTCAATGATGTGGCCTACATAACCAATCAGGGTGGGATGAGGAGAGGGGAGGGATCTAACTCATCAGTTTTTTTGTGTAGTTTTTATTATTATTTTGTTGTTTAATGCCAGGAGGAAAAAAGAGCAGATGTACAGGAATCAGACGAGCCTCTCCTGACACTGACATTTCTCCTTATAAAGGTCAAGCCTCTCACTGAATATTAAAGATGGACTCGGAGAAGGGGTTTGAGGGACCAGATATGCAAATCTGGGGCATCAAGAAGACAAATTGTGCAGTGTGATGACCTACTACCGTGTGTATCCAGAGTATCACTGTTACTTCACAAAGCACCCCTAAGGAACCAACCCAAAAGCCTGTGTTGCTAGAACATTCCATTGCTGCGAGCACATCACTCATTCATGTTTACTTAATTAATAATGTCAATGTACAAACCATTTCAGAAAGGGTGTCCTCACTCACTTTATGTCTGTTTCTGAAATGGACAATTTTCAGTCCGAAATTTATAGAACCATCTCTATGGGAAGCGAGAAGACAAAATGCTGTGGTTTTAATGTCCCACTAAACCTTGTTGAAATTTAATTCCTAGTGGAGATGAGAGATTCATCTGGTTTTAGAGGTGTAGCCTTGAGAAGTGGCCAGGATTAGATGAGGCTATACTATGACTTTAGCAGCTTTCATGGAAGAAGAAGATAAAGGTAAGCTATCGGGCTTCCTCTGTCTCAGTGTATAATACCCTGCACTGCCTTGGCGCTCCTCAGAGCAGCCTTGAAAGCTAGAAACTTTTCACCAGACATAGCCCCGCTAGCCCAGACCTCCCATCCTCTAGAATCTACTACAATTTTACTCTTCAAAAGAACACATTCTGGGATGTTCAGTCATAACAAGAGAAAACTAAGACAAGGCAATTCTTCCACCTACAGAACAGAGAAGCCACGTACACACAACACGGGCAAGTGGAGACACATGACACCTACATTGTAGATACTTCAAGCGAGGATTCTTCACTGAGGTGACAAAATGTGCACAAGCTGAGAAGATGGGAGAAGATGGAGTGAGAAAGGAAGGAAAGCAATGCAATGTGAGTGGTGCCCTGATTTTAGGTTTGCAACGGCTTCGGTGTGTTTTCAGCTAACAGGTTTTCTCAGTGTTCTGAGCAGTAAGAGGAGAAAAACTATTCCTCAACTAAGCTCCTCTACCCCAAGGGAATACTCCTGCCTCTGTCTACCCTTTTCTTACATACCCAAAGAAAACAGTGATTCTCCTAACCGCCAAATTTAGAGAAAATGTCCTTTTTCCTCCCCAAAGCAAAAGCAAGCTGTCCAGAGAATGCAGAACTTCTCTGATCCTTCGGGAAAGCTTCCATGAAAACAAGGATATCCCAACCAAGTGTTCCCTCTGTCTAAGCAGGTGGTCCAATCAGATGTTCTAGTTTCTCAAACTGAGACTTAGTCCCCATGTGCCCTTGGTCAGTTACAAAGATGGCATGTGATCCATCATCAATCTGCCACTCCTGGCTCACTCAGAACTCAGGCAAAATCAAAAGGATCACCGTGCACCTACTCTATCTGGGGAACTGAAAACGGCACTTGCAAATACATCACTCAATACTCTTTACCTAAACAAACCTCCTTCAAGACAACAAGCTGTTGCCCAATGACATTAGCTACTAGTCAAAGTTCACTCAGCAACAAAGCCATGAGTCCCAAGTTTCTAAATCTGAAAGTCAGCCTAAATGACGCCGGTATTTCATGCCAGCTCCACAGCTGTCAACAACTCTCCTTTTAACGTTTATACAGGTGAATAGTTAAGAGTAAATGGGAAAACTTGGCACACAGTGGGCCAGATTCCCCTTGAAAGACATGGCCACAGATTAAAGGCAGTTTTAAAACTAAATGGAAAATGTCACAATCCTAAGGCAGTATAGTTGAGATGTTTTTTATGCCAAGAACTATTTTTTGATATTTTACCTTCACTCAATACCTGCAGTAAATAAGTGACTTCCACAAAGTCAAAACAAAAAGTTAGCTTTCTTTTTTTGTAAGGACCACATTTTGATGTCAATTATTCTGGAACTTAACAATAAAAAAAAAAAAGTCTTCCAACCTGTCAGTATGTATTGGGCTGCCCCGATCCACACGGATGATGTGTGTGCACAGGCTGTAGGTACTTGTGAACATGGAATTAGTGTGCAAATGAGAGTCACCCTCTCATTGTTTGAACCTGGCTTGAAAGAGGCCAAGACTTGTGCCTCAATCAGAAGATGGGCAAGTATAAAGTTCCATCTTGGAACTGTGTAATGTGCATGTGATCCCATGGGCAGAAGGACCAGAAGGTTGCAAGAAAAAGCCCGAGTTAGTGGCTACCTTGAATCCCAGTGACTTTCTGATTCTCGGTTCTGCTGTCTCATTCCACTAGGCTTCCAATTTCCGGTTCCAGCCTCTCGGAAATTCTGTCACAACCTCTTATTAACTTCCAGTTTATGTGCGTGATGTTTTGTTACCGTTTCCTTATTTCAGCCTGTGTGATCTCCTCCTCTGCACTTAAAGGCATGCCAACACACAGGGCTTTCTGCTGGGCTGGAGGCAACACAGTGGACCATCACTGTCGGGAAGATGGCATACCCTGGGAGGTATGAAAAGGGCAAGCTTGTCTCTGCTTTATAAAGAGATAACTGCTCTCGGGGGAATTATACAGCATGAAAGGTATTGCGATCACCAGAGAAACCACTAATACAATCATCCACTCTGCAGCCCCGGCCCTTTGCCCTCCATCTCACCTGTGCACCTGCTCACTTATTGCACCTCACCAAGGCATTTGTCACTAGCTCCTGTGATGCTTCCCCTCCCTTCTCCCTCCCACTCCTGCAGACTCATGTCCCTTCCTGGGTGCATCCAAGAATTACAATGTGTTCCTTATTTCGAGAATGCCTTTGATAAACTTACCAACCTAACTCTTTTTCATTCAGCAACTTCTACTGGGTAAAATGTTCTGTCCTATGTGGTCCATCGCCTTTTCTTTGTGTCATAGGCTGAGCTATGTCTCCCTGGAATTCAAAGTTGAAATCCACAAGTACTGTAGAAGGTGCTTGCATTTGTATTTGGAATCAGAAGACTAAGAGGTGATGGAGGGTCCTAATGCAGTATGGCTTCTGTCCTCATGTAAAAGATGACAATGACACACACACACACACACACGATGATGTGGAGACACACAGGGAAGATCATTTTCTAGAAGCCAAAGATAGAATTCCTTAGAAGAAATGAATCAGTCAACCCTTTGCTCTTGGCCCTCTAGCCTCCAGCACGGTAAGAGGTTCACTTCCACACTGAAGCCACTCAGTATGTCACTCCCTGTCTACGCCGGCTGAAGCATGCCCGTGTACCGCCCACTCACCCGAGCAGTGAAGCACTGCTGGAGACAGCTACGCCATCAGACAGGTCACTACGATTGTATACAGCCCTCACTAAATGTGCAGTGTTGCTACCATCCTGACAAGCGACACAGCCACTCTCTTAGTGACTACTTCTGACACCTTGCAATCTCTTCTATCTCCAAATACACCTACATTCTGCTTCCTGTTCTCTCTCAACGGCATCGTCACTCTGCTTCACAACCATGCAAAGGCTGTTGCGGCATCCTTTCAGCTTCCTCCCTACATCTATGACCCCCAATGCATGTCCTTCTTCCCATCACTTGACTCTACCCTCTTAAAATCTCTCCTCTCCTTAAAGCCACTCCACCTCCACCAGTTTATCCCCAGGATAGTTTAAAAAGTGCCCAAGTCTTCCCTGGGCTATCTCAATATATCACTATAAAATAGGTACTATCAGAGCTGATAATAATGAGTGCCATTTACAGGTGCCAGGCACATGCCTGGAATATCACAGACATGCATGATTTCACTTGAATTTCAATCACAAGGGCTTTTTGACATGGATATAAGGATAAGGGTATGTCACAGATTGTTCAGGTAAGGGAGGGGAAATAAGTATTATTCTTCTCCCAGCAGGTAGTAAAGGAGTTTAAAAATCTTTATTTTGATCGCTACAATCTGACACTTCGGTACAGGCTGTGTTGATGAGACCCCCAGAGAATAAAATACATTCCTTGTCACAGGAAGAGGCTGGAATGAGTTGTACAGCACGGGATGGGTGAGGATGCCGGCAGTGCTTGAAGTGATTTGTATGCAGAAATTGTCAGTACAAATAAAAGGCCTTGCCTGTTAATGTGCTGGTCCTCTCTCCACCACATGGCGAGAACATGCAGAGAAGGCAAATGAGAGGGCTGTCCCAGGAAAGTACACAGGGAGGAAGCTGCCCCTAAAGCACGGCTGGGAGCAAGAACACCGGGGATTACAAACATTATAAAGAAGCCACCAGCTCCTCAGGTCAGATGTCGTCACGAGGGAAACAACTTCTGAATCCCCAGACTTCATCTTAAGAACCAAGAGGCAGGACACACAGATAGGTCCCAGCACAATGCCCACCTCCTCCACTTACATGGCATGTGAAGGACTGTCCATCAACACTACGATCAGAGCCAACTGAGTCAGGTGCTCCAGGTGCTCAAAGGCAAGGAGAGCCAGCTAGGCAGTGGTATGGACTGAATCTGAAATGGCCGCACAGGCTCATGCTTTGAGGACTTCTACTCCAGCAGAGGGTGCGGCTTCGGCTGGTTGTGGATCATGCAGGAATTGGGGTCTGACATTAGTTGGTAGCAGGTGGATCTGGGTGGATGTCAGCTTGGCAACTTCCCATCATGCTCTCTGATTTCTGTTTAGCCATGATGTGAACAAGCTCTGTCACAGGCTCCTGTTTCTGTGAAGTGCACTGCTCAGCAGTGTCTTCCTGCCATGATGGAGGGAACCCCCTGGAACTGTGAGCCAAGATCTATCTTTCCATCCTTATGCTTACTTGTCAGGCATTTGACCGCCACAACATGAACATAATTACCATGGGTGACATGTCACGACTCATGGTCACCACAATATAGGGTTCTTCACTAGATTACCCCATTCTCGTCCCTTTCCCAAGGGAAGCACATGTCATTTTACCCAAGTTTTCTGATGTTCTACACCCTGATATGAATTTAACTATTTTCGCACTTTTTTATGAAAGGCAAAAATAAGTAAAACAAACAACAGTCACTTGGAGAAATTTCTCTAAAATTATTAATACAAGATATAAAATATATAATTGTTGAAAAATGAAGCAAGGCAGAGTTGTTTAATAGACCATTGTACTTTATGTAACTCATGCTCCACCCCACTTTCAGACAGGCAAGCAACCATATCCTAGCGAGAGAGTAACATACACAGAAAGTCTTCTTACTTTTGTCTTTGAGATATTAAAACTATTTTATTTTAAAAACCTAAGTCATGAGGGAAGCCAAGCAGCAGAAAACGCAGGTGTACGGACATTCCTGAATAAAAAGAATCTTCTAGACTCCGAAATATATTCCATGGGACGGCACAAACTCGGTTGGAGGGACTGAACTAAAGACATCCTTTTACCAGAGAGAAATATTCCAAAGGTCCTAGTTGATTTCAGAACCCACGAGTAACACCAATTTAACACAGAGTTTGTCCCAAAGCCAATAATTTAAAACATAAAATACTCACAAACCTGGAATTCTATGAGTACCAGAATGATGTTGAACCTGAACATAGATGTACCAGAAATGTAGAGAAGGCATGGAACCAAAGACACACATTTATAAAGTTGGTCACTCTAACACCAGAAACACTGAGCTAAGGGATCAGCCTTAACTACACAGAACACTTTAGTTTTCACTGCCTCATTCAAAGCAACTGTAAAGAAAGAATGCAGTCAATGACCAGATCACACAAAATATATGTAATAGCTTTGAAAAGGTGGCATTAAGGTATATAGCAAACAGATGGGCACAAAGGTGGGAGAGTTACTATTTGAAGAGTTCTTACAAGTCAATGAAGAAGTCAGTTATATATATATATATATATATATATATATATATATATGAACAAAGAACATGCATATAGCTATCAACTCTTCTAAAAATGAAAGCTTCAGAATAATATTCAGCATCATTAAAGAAAACCCAGAACTCCAAACTATAATGAATTTGTTTTGCTGGACCAGTAAGATGGCTCAGGAAGCAAACGCGCTTGCTGACAAGGGTGCCCACCTGAGTTTGATCCCTGTAGAAGGAGAGAACAAACTCTCACAAATCGTTCTCTACCATTTCCATGCTGTGACATATGTGTTCCCGCACAGATTATAGTCAAGTCAAAATACAATTAAAATACAATTAAAAATCATTTTAGTTACTGTTTAAGGAAGAAATAAAAATAAGTATAATCTCTAGTTCTGTAGGAAAATTTAAAATGTTTTCAACATTTGCTGATGTCTGTAGTGTGGTGGAAACCTTCTTCAGATAAACAATATCTATCAAAACCCTGAAAGTAGTTAACTATCAGTTCCACTGACTTCAATTACTCCTAATCCTAATCTCCAACCATATGGAAAACAAGTCAACAAAGGTTAATTAGATAAATAAAACTGTGTCAGACAAACGAGGTGAAAAGGCCCTTTAATGTGCCCAGTTCCTCAGCCACTGGGCAGCAGACATACACTTGGATCAGTCCCCACCTTTCCCAGAGGCCCCAGCCAGGTTTCTCCAGCCAGTGGCTTCGAGATGACACCCATAGCCAGTGAAAAATCAACAGAGATTTGGCCATCCTTTATTCTGTCTGTAGCACAAAAGCATCACAAGCTGGAACCAAAGGAGAACTGCATATATCTAAGAATCTAAGCATGGAGTGGGCATGTTAAATCCACAAGATACTTTCTTAGGCCTCCAGGCCATGATCAGATGCACCAGAGAAGGCTGGATCTATCGACTAGAGCTGTTTCTCCTACAAACAGACCCAGGATGTGTATGGAAGATATTTCTCCTGTTATTAAAGAGTCTTTGTCTTATGAATGACAAATCACTTCCTCAGAGCATCCCCAGAGCATGTGTCTAGTGAAGTTGAAATTTCATCTAAGACCACAGTCAGTGAGTGATTGCTGGATTCTGGGGATGGATGGTCCTAGAACCACCAGCACAAAACTGATGGGCCATTCATTTTTGCAGGCAGAAATTAGTTCAGCACGCCTTGTGAATTAAGGGAGAAAGGGCCCATGCCTTCCAGGGAAATGGGGGGACTTCTTAATGCATTTCTCACATCAAGCCGTCTCTCTGCAAACCAGACATAAGCCAATAGAAACTGCATAGGGCTGCAATGGGACTGGACCATCTATGGTTTGGGACAATTGTTGAAGAAACTTGACTCAAAATGCAATAGATTAGTACCTGCATAATAATACCACACACACATACAGAAACACACACACATGCCCATATCACAGTCTTTCACAGTGTGCATGGTGTCTGCTGTAGTTCCTCATGGGCTTCAGGGTGTCCCTTGAGGATACTACCTAAAGACATGCTTTTTCTTTTACTGGTGCTTTTTCTTCTCAAAAATTCCTGAAAGGAATCCCAAAGGCTCTGGGTGTGATCATCAACACTGAAAGGGAAAAGTTAGGTATGCATTTTCTAATGTTCCAAATTCTCCATGAAAGATCTTCATGGATGTTCTGTTTACTCCCCCATCTTGTGATATGGAGTTGTCATCTCTTGTGGGACTTCAACATTTCTTCTCCTTGTCCAGGAAGAACACAAATGCTGTATGAAAAGAAAGATGTTTGGTTCACTCTGGTAACACTTAGACTTCAAGAGACTCTACCCAGGATGCTAAGAAATCACAAGTGGGGAAGAGTATAAGTCACAGAAACTTGCTTCCTGCAATAGAGCTTGGAAATCCAAGAACAAGGTGAGAATAAGGTGCCAAGGCTGTATGTTCAGTGAGGGACAACTTCTGGGCTTATAGATGGTGCCTTTTGTTTAGCTGCATCTTCACACAGCAGGTGAGTCTGGTCTTGTCTATCACTAAAAGGACACTAAACTAACTCTAGAGGACTCCTCCTATGATCTAATCTCCTCCTGACACCATAACCCTAGGGATTAAATTTAAACTATGAACTTAGAGAGGTACCACCACACAGTTCACACCACACACAGCAATTAGCTTTGCAGCTTCCAAATTCTTGAACAACTGTTACACCATGTGTACCATAAGACACCCTTCCCAGGTCCATGTTTACTTCTAAAGAATGCTGTGCTAGAACAGGAATAATGAAAACCCCAAGATGGTCATGAAGATGAAAGTTTTATCACTTCTAAGTCTATGTGCCAAACCTTGCCCAGACAAAGTGGAATGGTCTTTCAAAAGCTCTATTTCATAGAAAAGTCTATTCAATATTCTAGGCCTATAGACTGAAGATGGATGCCCCAACGTTGCAGAGAAACTTTGGGTGACTATCCAGGCAGCCAGCTGTTTCTGTCATTTCTCACAATTTTCAGAAGTCTCTTGCTCACACTTCCTGCTTACCCAGTTAATAATATTTCCTTCTTGGGTCTCTGAAGGAGTTAAAGACTAGATAGTTGTTATAGTTTTCCTTATTTACCAGATACAGAAAGCAAGTTATAATATAAAGTAAATTAGGCACAAGACATTGAGCTCACAAGATAGGATGAATATGGAGTTTTTTCCTCCAAATTTGTCAAATACAAATAGACTAAACATTGTTGATGCATTTATTGCCTGTGCATATTGTATATAGCTATTGAACTTATTGTATATACTTTTTCTTATATTGGTTGCAGCCTACTTTTTTATTTTAGACAAAAGGGGAAATATAGTGATATTTATGTTTTAATAAATAAAGCTTGCTTGAAGATCAGAGGATAAAACTAAGCCACTAGAGACCAGGCAGTGGTGTTACACACCTTTAATCTTTAATCCCAGGATTTGGGAGACAAAGGCTGATGGATCTCTGTGAGTTCAAGGCCAACCTGGGCTCCACAAGACCATTGCAGAAACAGATCCAGGTGGTGGTAGCTCACACCTTTTTAATCCCAGTACTAGGGAGTCACAGGCCTTTAATCCCAGAACTAAAGAGGAATATAAAATGGAAGGAGACAGAGGCTCAGGGCTCAGTCTGCAGTCACCAAGCCTTGGTAGAGGTAAGACTTCTTTAGTGACTTGGCTGTTTTGCTTTTCTGATCTTCAGCTTGAACCCCAATATCTGTCTCTGGGTTTTTATTATTTGTGCTATAATAAAGCTAATTGTATAAGATGTTTAGTTAATGTACATCAATAAATGAAGCTAAAAATATGGGGTAGAGCAGATTGTAAAATATCCTATTTCCACTGAAAGAAAGAACAACGCACAGGCACAGAGTTAAAACTTCTACCTGCTGTGTATCTCCAAGCTTCTAGCTGCTGTGTACCAATCACCAAACTTTTGGCTGCTTTGTACTATCACCTCTTTCCTAGGAAGGCCTTTTCTGCTTCTTCATCCTATACCACAGGAGCAGGCCAAATCTGGCCCATTGCATATTGTTGAAATGTTTGTGGTACTATGAATTGAACTAAAGCTCTCACACATGCTAAGCACACGCTGTATCACTGAGCTACCTCCCCAATCTACAAACAGAATTGTTTGAAAGCATGATCTGCCCATTAATTTGCATGTGCTGAAATACATCTTTGACTCAATGCTGCAGCAGAGGTGAGAGGCTACAGGGGAGACTACACAAACCTCAAAGACTGAAATATTTATCGTATAATCTTTCATTTAAAAAAATAAGTCATTCGCTGTGTTAGTTTACCTAGGAATGTTAAAACTCACCTGCTAAAATCAGTTTATTAAGAAAACACTTAGTGTGTGATAGTGTGCAAAAGCAGTTTCCAAACATTGTTCATTTTGCTCCTTTAAGAGTTTCCTAAGTAATGTGATTAACCCTACTTTGTGCCTAAGGAAACTGAGATATAAATTTAAAAGACTTGCCCAAGGTAAACTTTCTAGAAAAGGAAGGAACTAAGACTCCAACAGCACTGATTCAAATAAAATTGGAGATTCAGTTTTGCTTCTTCAAACTTCTTAGAGTCATAGAGACTATACCCACATCAACTTGAAACCATGTAATTCCACCACGGACCAGATAATGAACACTATTAATTAGACCGGACATCAGCTGGAAAGGATGTGATGTAGCCAGAGCAAACTAAGCATCTGGATGGATCCTGGAGATTCAGGTTGTCAAACTGTGCCTAGAGTAAGTAGATGACAATAGAAGTTTCTGGAAGGGACAAGAGGTGGGGGGGTACCTTTGGTTCTTGAGAATTTTAGAAGATAGGTAAATTCAGAATGGAGGTATATAGTCTCCTAAACAGAGCCAAAACCGCTCTCTGAGTGGTTCACATTTGAAGGACCACGCCCTGTAGAGCTGGAGTGAGAGGTAAGAACTGAGTATGTCATAGTTTTGAGCTTGGCTTTTCACTCTATAGCTACTGCATGCTGGTGTGTCTATATGCATGTGTCTATAAAAGTTTGCAACAAACTCATTTCATTTTATTTCTTTCTATATTAACATTGGGATATTATGTTGACTTTTAAATTATGTATATATATTGGTTATGTTTATGTTTCATTTCAAGAGACACTAAAATTTTTTTCTGATAAAAATGACCCTGTGACTTACAATTTGTCCTGCCTACAAGATGTTCTAGGTTTAATAAAGATGGTGCAGAAATGGTGGGAGTGACTAACTGGTGACTGAAACAGCTGGATACCCATGAAGACCAGGACCCAGAAGTGGGATACCCCAGAGACCTAGGATAGAACCAAACACAAATGGAAAATGTCAATGAAATGATTCCTAATGATATTCTACTATACGCATAGATTGGTGCCTAACCCAACTGTCATCAGAGAGGCTTCACCCAGCAACGGATGGAAACAGATGCAGAGACCCACAGCCAAACACTAGGCAGAAATCTGGGAATCCTGCAGAAAAAGGGGGAGGAAGGATTGTAGGACCCAGTGGTGTCTAGTGTACCACAAGGAAACCCACTGAACTAATAAACCTGGCCTCATAAGGACTCAGAGATGTAGTGATATTTCATTTGTATTTTAATAAATAAAGCTTGCCTGAAGTTCAGAGAGTAAAACAGCTACATTGATCAGCCTTATAGACTAGGCAGTGGTGACACACACCTTTAATACCAGTAGCTACACTAGTTTGCCATAGAAACCAGGTAGTAGTGGTGCACACCTTTAATCCCAGAACTGGGGAGGATTAGAAAATGGGAAAAGACAGATCTGACACATGGTCTTATTCTGAGATTCTTGGAGACAGGGCTTACATTTTTGGATTGAGGTTGAGGTAAGAGCCAGTGCAGGCTGCTTTGCTTTTTGTGTCATCAGGTTGAACCCCAATATTTCTCTCTGAGTTTTTATTAATCGTGCATCACATAGAGACTGAACTGACAGCCAGGGAGCCTGCATGGGACTGACCTAGGCCTTTTGAATATATGTGACAAGTGTTCTTCATGGGGGGGGACTCCTAGCAGTGAGAACAGGGGCTATCTCTGATTGTGCCACCTGATTTAGGGACCCATTCCTCCTGCTGGATTGCCTCATCCAACCTTGGCGGAGAAGGGGCTGCCTGGTCTCACTACAGCTTGACAGACCATGGCTGGCTGATGTTCATGGAAGGCCAGCCTGTATCTAAACAGAAACAGTAGCACATGAGTGGATGGGGTGGGGGTTGGGAGGTAGGGGGAGAAGACTGGGAAGAGGGAATGGAGAGGAAGCTTTGGTTATGATGTAAAAACAAGAAAATGAGTAAATAAATTAATTAATTGAAAATGGACATTGGTTAAATGGCTCAAGAAAATCATATTAGCAAATTCAAGGAGCGAGGGGAAAGCCGTGCGTCTAGTGCCTAAGAGAAGTCCAGGAGAAGAGTTACAGGAGCGGATGAGTCAAAGTAGCCTGCAAAGATGCAGGTCATGTCAAAGTCTTTGTACACAGAGGCTTTTTGATGAAGCAAATGATAAAGATGAAGTTTCAATTAACCCCACAGAAGTATAGTGCACATTCAATATTCATGTGATTCCACGCTCATTTCTGTTTAAATGGTACTTTCATTTCTGTTCTATTGAACAAAGCCCCCAAAACTGTACACATGAGGATCTAGGATGTCTGGGCCCAGTCCTCCTTGGACAGAGCTCACATTCCATGATGGGGAGCATGTGGACATGTTTATAAGCAGGAAACAGACAGAATGTCCAGACAGAGAGATCATGGGTTGTTCCTCTGCCTCCTTCATAGATAGGAGGGCCAGTCTCTTCTTTCCTTTTCCATGCAGTTCAGAGCTGCTTCAAACCACCTGTGAACTTAGATTCACACTGCACACACATCATGTCTACCCACCTGTGGACTCAGGTTCACACTGCACAGACATCATGTCTGTCCACCTGTGGACTCAGGTTCACACTGCACAGATAACATGTCTATCCCACCTGTAGATTTGCAATCACAACTGCACAGACATCATGTCTACCTACCTATTGTGAATTTGGACTCACAACTCCACAGACATCATGACCTATCAGGTTCAATCAAGAAAATTATCCAGGTGTAAATGCTGCCAGTTTATTTCACTCACAGAATGAATGAAGTATTCCTGCAGTAATGTGTGCCACGGTCAGACCGTCCGACCTTGAATCCACCCTAAGAAGAGGCTATATTTCTGTATTTCTCATGGCCTACTCATCAGTTGCTCCATTACCTGGGTAAAGACAACTACACCAGTATTCACTAAGTCTTACTTTGACTACAAACTGTCATGGATGGATGCTACTACCATATGGATGCTACTACCATGTGCTAATAGTAGATACTAGAAAGACAGGGTCATATCATGGTCAGGATGTAGTTCTTGGACACCTACTTCCCAGCTCTGTGAGCATTAAAGGACAGGTGACCTGAATCCAAATATATCTCTACTATGAAATGGTTTAAGCATAAATGGTAATTTTCCATTTTTCTCTTTCTTTACCTTTCTTATTTAATTTTCTACTCTATTCTGTAATGAATTTTCTTGCTGTACAGTTCCCATACAATAAAAGACAAAGCCCTTCCATGTTTAGCATGATAGGTTTTGACAAGCATGTACTTCTGAGCTCCTTCCACAGAAAACAAGCCATAAAGCACATCCATTGTCTCAGAAATCCCTTCATGTTCCTTCCAGACCAAGGTCCTGCCTCCCAGAGACAGCTGACTTCTAGCCACCATAGAAAAATAAGGTCAGGCTGAAAATTATCTCTTTTTTTGTCTGGATGGCACTATTTCAAACTAAATTAGTTTGAGAATTTCAAAATGACTAATATTTTTGACCTACATAAATGATGTCATACATAGTACTGCCCTTTCTGATATAGCTGTTAATGGTCCCTTAAATGAATAAATGAATATATACCAAACAAATGAGAGACATGTGTAATAAAACATTTAAGACAGTGAATAAAGAATGGTCAAAATCACTAAAACAAGTGACAACTCATGCTGGTGGTGACATGAAGTAAGGAGAACACTCATTCACTGGGAGTGCAAATTTGGACAGCCACTGTGGAAATCAGTGTGGCAGTTCCTCAGGAAGCTGGGAACAGATCAACCTCAAGATCCAAGTACACTGCACTTGGTCATATACCCAAGGGACTCTACATCCTACTACAGAGACACTTACTTTACCATATTCATTGCTACTTTATTCATAATAGCCAGAAACTGGAAACAACCTAGCTGACCCTCCACAGAGGAATGGATAAAGAAAATGTGGTGCATTTACACAATGGAATATTGTTCAGCTACTAAAACTGAAATAATATAACTTGCATGTAAATGGATACAACTAGAAAAAAAATCCAGAGTGAAATAACGCAGACCCAAAAGGACAAATACGTTATGTATTTGCTTATATGTAGATATTAGCAATTGTCTTCAATAAACAGACTACAATCTATATCATTACAGAGGTTAGGTGTAGAGCAAGGGAAGAAAGGAAAGGAATGTTTCCATAAAGAAAAAAATAGACTGTTATGGATGGAGTTAGGAGGACTGAATTCATCAGGAGAATCAAATAAGAAGCAGGAGGGAAGAGTGGAGTGAGAAAGGGTTATAGGGAGGGGCAACTAAAAAAAAGGTCATTTGAGAAGTCATATGGAAGCCTAATATAGTAGAAGCTTCCTAACATATATGAATGTATGAAGATGATCTAAACAGAATTATCAAAATATAGGGAAGATGGATCCCCAGTTGTGTACCTGTTATAACCAAATGAAGATTCCAGTTCAGGGAATGGGTTACATATAATCGAGTTGTTGGTCAAAGGGAGCCTATGGGAACCTCCAAACAACCCTGACTATTGTCAAGATTATTGGTTGTTCTCTACAAACTGATGGTAAAATAAGGCCCTGTTACTGAAAACTTACACAACACTTTAAACATGGAGAAGTTGAATTGGTGCGTACCTAGAACGTTCACCCTTACTGACTAGTGTTCATGGAACTGGAAGGTACTCTGCACGCAATGAAAGGAAAATGATATAAACACCAACCCAGCTACAAAGTCTTTGTTCGTCCATGGTGACATGCCTGCAAGGTGCACTAATGAAATAGTGGCGGATTTAGCAGTAATCAACCAATATCTGATTGAATTTAAGGTCCACTCCATGAAATGGACCCATTCCTGACACTGCTTAGGTAGTCAAGAACCTGAGACTGGACAGGCCAGGGGCCTATGGGAAGAGCAAATACTATTGTTCTGATAAAGGAACATAGCAATGAAATAATTCCTAATAGCATCCTGTTGTACTCATAGATCAGTGTCTTGCTCAGTCATAACCAGAGAAGCTTCTTCTTGCAGTAGATGGAAATAAACACAGATACCTACATCTGAACAATGTGCAGAGTATGAGAGATCTTGAAACACTCAGTCCTAAACTGGATATCCATCAAATCCCTCCCCTCAGTGTTCAAGGAACCCAGCAGCAGAGAAGGCAGAAAGATTGAAATACTAAAGAGGAGGGAGCATACCAAGAAAACAAAGCCCTCTAAAGAAAGCAGGACTCAAATACATAAGAACTCACAGAGACTATGGCAGCATGCACAGAGCCTGCACAGAACTAAGACAGAGGAGGTGTCAGCACTAAAAGATGAAGGGAACACAAGCCTCTAACCCTAATCCAGAAGGTATCTCCAACACTCACAAATGAAAATTTAGTTTTCTCCATTGAACTCTCACTAGGTTTACAAACCACTCTTAAGGCCAGGCTTCATTCCCAACACAAAATGAACTCCGTGACATTTTAGAGATTCTTTTTTGTGGTGATACACAGATTAATAAAGATAGGTTGATTTAAGATGTAAGAGCTAGCTAGAAATACGCTTAAGCTATTGGCTATTCAAACAGTACTACAATTAATACAGATTTCTGTGTGATTATTTCGGGAATCTGGGTGGCTGGGAAACAAATAAGCAGCCTTTGACAACAAATAAGATGGTGAACTCCTGGCCGGTCTGAGTTATACATGAGATTCTGCCTCAAAAACTGCCAAGGAAAGGGAGGAGGGTAAGGAGAAAGTGAGGAAGGAAGAGGTATTCATTCCCTCGTGATGAAAACAACTTTTCTCATGACTCAAGCCACACTTGAAATTACTTCAAAATTTTTATATAAAATAAGACAATAATAATTATTATTTAATACAGAGACTCTAACACTTTCTGCCAACCATTTCCTAATTAATAGACTGACATAGTTTTCATTTCCAAGCTATGAAGCTGAAAATTAAAGAGACTAAATGATCTGGTTGGTCATGGAGCTTATATTCAAGATAAAATCTGTCTCGCTAGAAAATCCACACTATTTCTACTAAGCTTTCCTTCTTCTTCTTCTAAGATGTTCAAGTCGATGCTAAAGAAAATAAATAAAGAACTAAGAAAACTTAATTAAAAACTATATGATGCATAATTTAAACAACCAGAGGGAAAGCACAGCTTGAGAAAGTGAGATCTGTTCTATCTTTCATTGATGTTCCTACGTGCTTTTAACTTCCTAAGCCATTCAGGAATGTCTACTGAAAGTCAGCATTATATATGAGACACTGTGTTAGAAATACAAAGATGAGTAAAAGAATGGCCGTATGCTTGCACCCCAAGAAAGAAAAGAATGAAGCACACCAGACATTGCTGAAAGAAAGGCTAGGCAGATGCACCACTACAACCGAGCATAAGATTCCACATCCAGCAAATGACAAGAAGTAAATCACACGTATGAATAACACAATCACCTTCAGGACACGGTCCACATGGAACACCGTTCACAACACAGCAGAATGTCCGCACCACTAAACAGTCCTCAGGCAGATCAGATCCAGGAGTGTAGCGTAAACGTCAGCAAATTAAAGGAATTAAAATCATGTGAACTATTTCCCATGACCACAATGGGATTAAACTAAATCTCAGTAAAAGGAAGAACTTAAACAGAGGAATTAAACATCAGATGTCTAAATGGTTCACAGTCTAAGAAGAAATCTTCATGGAAATAAAAAGTACACAACTAAGTAAAAATGAAAGTAAAGCCTTTCAAACTACATAAAGTGAAGTCAATACAGAGCTGGTGGGGAATTTGTCCAGCTTGTGTTCTTATTTAAAAATGAGGAGGAGCCAAGTGGTGCTAGCACATGCCTTTAATCCCAGTACTTGGGAGGCAGAGGCAGGCAGATCTCTGAGTCTGTGGCCACCCTGGTCTACAAGAGCTTAGTTCCAGGACAGGCTCCAAAGCTGCAGAGAAACCCTGTCTCGAAAAACCAACAAAAAAAAAGAGGAGGAGAGACTATGGCCATAGTTTTCAGGGATTCTCATCTAAGAGCCCACTTTATCCTTCTGCAGCATGTGGGGGCCCAAGGTTCCCCCTGCTGAGGCCCACCCATGCTTTCTAAGATTTCCTGTACTAGCCTCCAACAGGGAAATTGGCATTGCAACTGTAGGGAGACTAGCCCTCTCCAAACACTGTAAATTCCTCCACTGAAAGAAAAAAGCAACTTGAAAGAAGAAAGAAGGAATGAAGGAAAATAAGAACCCAATAAGCAAACTACTTCAGAGGCAAGAGACCCAGCCAGAAACAAAACAGCATGAAAATCCAAGAGAGGATGTCTCCTCCACTAACTCTTAATCCTGTAATAATGGTACATAAAGAAAATGACCTAGACAAAGAATCCAAAAGAATGACTGGACACCTAGCCAACTTCCCAGAGCTGGTGAGGTCGTGGATGTTAGAAGTAAAGCTGCAACCATCAATTCACAAAATCAGCAGAACCACTAACCATAATCTAAGTAAATTTTCTTGTATCCACAGAAAGTGTAGTTCTCATCCCGTCATCTAAGAAATTCTCTTTGCAACAGATGGAGACCATTAAAAAAAAACACAACCAATCAAAATCCAGAGTTGTGGAGTCCAGTGCTAACCAATGCATCTACATATAACTATCACACCTAAGGCTAAGTGGTCATTGTGGAAGAAGAGGAAGGAAGATTGAAACAGCCATAGGAACAGAAAAACTGGTGGCCGTCAGATTGTGTTTCCTAGGAACGTCAGACAGTGCACCCATAAAGTCCCACCAACACAGCTGCCTAAGCATGACCAGAACAAGGACAGCACCAGCAGACATGCTAACATGGGTGTGGGAATGCCCAGGAGGCTCAACCCTAAACAAAGAACTATAGGCAACCAAAGAATGCTTAGATTTTGAGAACAGTAAAGGCATAGAGAATATTTTCAATAAAATCATAAAAGAAAATTTCCCAAACATAGCAAAAGAGATGTCCATCCAGAAATGAGAGGCCTACAGCAATACAAAATAAGAGCAGAAAAGAAAGTCCTCATAGTTAAAACAGTTTAAAACACAGAATAAAGAAAGGGTATTGACATCTCTGGGGAAGGTCAAGTCACTTAATAAAGGAAGGGAAGGGTCAAGTCACTTAAAAAGGGAGGCCCATCTGATTAAGAACAGACTATTCAACAGCAACAGAAACTTTAAAAGAGAGAAGAGCATGGAAATATGTATTCAAAGCTATGAAAATTTACAGCCAGAAAACCATACTATTATGCCCATAAAAACTATCTATTAAAAGAGAAGGATGAAAGAAAATCTTTTCATAATAAAAAAACAGAATAAAGAAGCCAGGCATCCTGGTACATGCCAGGCAGAGGCAGGCAGATCTTTGTGAGTTCAAGACCGTCCAAGGCTAAACTGTGAAACCCTATTTTCCACTCCTCCACCCAAAAAGGCAGACAAAAGGAATTTATGACTTCCAAGCCAGCTCTGCAGACTACAGTGGAAGGAATCCTCTGGTTTAAAGAGAATGAACCAAAGAGATCAGAAGGAAGAAATAAATAGAAAAGCCAATCAAAGAAGTCTCAGAAACCATCACAAAGTCAGCAACAGAATGGAATTAGCACATTTCTCTCAATAAGAACTCTTAGTATTAATGGTCCCAGTACCCCCAATAAAGATACACAGACTGAAAGACTGAATGAGTAAACAAGGCCCAGATTTTTGCTAACTCTAATAAGTATACCTTACCTTCAACAATACACATCATCTTAGTGTAAAGGAATGGAAAAGGGTATTCCAGGTAAATGGACTAAGAAACACGATTGTGTAGCTCTTCCGAAATTTGGGGAAAAAAAATGGACTTCAAACCAAATTCAATGAGGATAAGGAATGTCACTTGATACTCATTAGGAGAACAATTCACCAAGAGGATATTACAATCATAAACATATACACCTCGAAGACACAGCTATCCAATTCCATAAAAAGAAATAGTAGATCTAAAACCACAAAATAATCCCCACAGAAACAGTGTGGAATTTCAATACTCCATTCTCACCAATAGACAGGTCATCCTAACAAATGTTAAACAGAGAAACACTGGAATTTCAAATGGACCTCATAGATATCAACAGAACATTACACCCAAGCACAAAGAGTGCACATTTTTCTCAATAGCCTATAAAATTTTTTCCAAAATTGACCACATGTTAGAATACAAAATAAATCTCAACATATTTAGGATAATTCTCTGTGAGCACAAAAGAATAAAGCTAGATATCACCAGCAACAGAGACTATAGAAAGTTCACAAATTCATGGAAACTAAAAACACTATTGAATGAAAATTAGGCCAAGAAAAAAGATAAAGATGGAAACTAAAAATTCATAGAACTGAGTGAAAATACAGACACAACATATCAAAATCTACAGGACAAAACAATAAATATAACCCTAAGAGAGAAGGATTTAGAACTAAGAATGTACATCAAAAATTTTTAAGAGGTTTCAAATTAATAGCTAAATTGGCCACATGAAGGCCTTGGAAAACAAGAACAAACAATACTAAAAACGGCAGAACAGACAAGATAATCAAAATAAGAGACAAAATAGAAACAAAAAAAAAATACAAAGAATCAGTGAAATGAGTTGCTTCTTTGAATATATTAACAAGATTGACAAAACTTTAGTCACATTAACCAAAAGAAAAGGCAAAAAGACCAAAATTAATAAAACTAGATAATTTTACTGAAACAGGAGACATTGCAAAACACACCAATCAAATCTGAAGGGCTAAAAGATACTCTTCTAAAATATTTATTACACCAAAATGGAAACTCTATAAGAAATAGATTGATTTCTAAAGTGTATATAACCTACTGTACTACTTAGGGTTTATATTGTTGTGATGAAACACCATGACCTAAAGTGAGTTGGGAAGGAAAGGCTTACAAGTCTACATTGTAGTCCATCACTGAAGGAGTTCAAACAGGGCAGAAACCTAGAGTAAGGACCTGATGCAGAGGCCATGGAGGGATGCCACTTACTGGATTGCTCAGCTTGCTATTTATAAAACCCAAGACCACCAGCATAGGCATGGAAGCATCTACTATGGTCTAGACCCTCTCCCATCAATCATTAAATAAGAAAATGTTCTACAGTGCAATTTTATGGAAGCATTCTCTCATTTGAGGACCCCTTCATTCAGAAGACTCTATGTTGTGTCAAGTTATATAAAACTAGCCAAGACACACCAAAGTAAACACATTGGCAAAAAATACAGAAATTAAAATTAAATTCATTAAAAACAAGATTAAGCAAAAAGTTCCCAATCAAAAAACTTACACCCCGATAGATTTGACTGAAGATTTATGCCAGACTAAAAAAAGAACTAAAATCAACGTTTCTTGAACTATTCCACAAAATAGAAAATGAAAGACTGCTTTCAAATTCTTTTTATGAAGCTAGCATTACACTGATGACTCAACCAAATAAAGACAATATGAACACACAAAAAATATAGACCACTGTCCCTAATGAACACAGATGCAAAAATTCTCAGTAAAATACTTGAAAATTGAATTCAAGAAAAAATAAAAGAAAACCATCCACCACTATCAAGTCAGGTTCATCCCAAAGATGCAGGGCTAGTTCAACACGTGTAAATCAATAAATGGAATTCAACACATAAACAGACTCAGAGACAGAAACTATATGATCATCTCATTAGCTGCAGGAAAGGTCTTTGACAAAATACAGTATCTCTTCATAATAAAAGCCCTGGAGAATATAAGGATAAAGAGGATTTATCTCAACATATGAAAAGCAATATACAGCAAACCTACAGGCATCAAAATACTCAAGAAATTTAAAAATGTTTCTATTAAAATCAGCAATAATACAATTATGTCTACTCACTCCACCCCTAGTCAATATATGTGAAGTCTTAGCTAGAAAACTAAGACATGTGAAGGAGACAAAGAAAAGAGAGAAGTTTGGGGTATTCCTGTTTGCATATAATATGATTCTATACATGAAAAGCCCTAAAGACTCCACAAGGAAACTCCTATAACTGATAGACATGTTTACCAAAGCAGCACAACACATAGCTTACACATAACAAAGGAAGAAAGAAATCAGTTAAACAATTTCATTAATAATAGACTCGAAAACTGCCTTGGAATAAATAAACCTAACCAATCTAAAATGAACATTGTAAACACTAAAGAACTTTAAGAAGACACTGAACATTAGAGGAGAAAGCAGTGTGCTTTAGCTTGTAAGCACAGGAAAGGGCTTTCTGGACAGTATCTCGGTAACACGGGCATTAAACCCAACAACTGACAGATGGGGACTTGGGAAGCTAAAAACCTTCTTAACAGTGAGGGATACAATCATTCAGGTGAAGAGGCAGCCTACAGGATGGGGTGGAAGACTTTGCCAACTATACATCCCATAAAGGATTAGCATCTAGAATATATACTCAAAATACTAAATAACCTATTTGAAAATTTTAGGAATGGAACTAAATAGATTCTTCCCAAAAGAACACAAACGGCAGAGAAATGTTTTTTAAATGTTCAACATCCTTATCTATCAGGGAACTACAAATTAAAACTATTGATATTTCATCTTACCCCAGTCAGAATGGCAAAGATAAAAAAGTGACAACAAATGCTGTTCGGATGTAGGAAAAGAAGAGCATGCATTCACTGCTGGGAAGAGTGCACACAAGTGCAGTTACACAGAAATCCGTGTGGAAGTTCCTCAAATAAATCTACTACATGATCCAACCTACTTTGGCATATATCTAAAGGAATCTGTCTCCAACTGCAGAGATACCTGCTCACTCAGGTGTATTCCTGTTCTGTTCTCAATAGCCCAGAAATGGAGAAAGGCTAAAACATCAGTATAGATACTAGAGTCATGAGAAAAGAAAAAAGAATGCAATGAACTCTGTGTTTATTACCCCAGCAATGCAGAAAAAAGAGGCACCTCCTCAATGTCAAGCAGAAAAATCTGAATGTTCTAAACCAACAAAAAGTTTGAGTTCATAGTTTCAATATTCTCCTTATTCTTCAAAGAGAAATTTCTAGACTCAGATAGTTTCACTGGAGAATTCTATTATACACTTCAATCAGAATAAACATCAATAGGATAATATATCTTTCCAAAAATGAAGAGTATATATCATGAGAACATGTAGGGATAAATTTATTAAATCATCTTATAAATGATTTGAATTATATTATTATCATATAAATGCCAGATAATGTCAGTATAAGAAAGAAAACAGCAAAATATCTCACATTAATATAGATGCAAAAGTTCTTAACTAAAAATCATTAAATCCAAAATTGTGCAAAATCAATTTCACACCATGACCAAGAAGGATTTATTTCAGGTATTTATTTTTTTCTTAAAATTTCTTGAATGTTTTTAAATTGTAAAAACTTTCCCTTTTAAATATAAAATAGAAAAATAAAGCATGTTCAACAAATGGTGCTGACATAACTGGATATCAACATGTAGAAGAATGAAAATAGATCCATATCTATTGCCATGTACAAACCTCAAGTCAAAATGGATCAAAGACCTCAACATAAAACCAACTGGTTACACTTACTTTCATAGAAGAGAAGATAAAAAATATGCTTGAAAGAATTGGCACAGGAGACCATTTCCTAAATATAACCCCAGTAGCATAGACACTGAGAGAAATAATTAATAAACGAGACCTCCTGAAACTGAGAAACTTGTGTAAAGCAACAAGACAAAACGGCAGCCTACAGAATGGTAAAAGATCTTCACCAACCCCACATCAGACAGAGGGCTGATCTTCAAATATACAAAGAACTCAAGAAATTGGTCATCAAAAGAACATATACTCTAATAAAAAATGGAGTACAGACCTAAATAGAGAATTCTCAACAAAGGAATCTAAAATGGCTGAAAGACACTTAAAGAAATGCTCAACATCCTTAGCCATCAGAGAAATGCAAATCAAAACAACTCTGAGATTCCACCTTACACCTGTAAGAATGGCCAAGATCAAAAACACTGATGACAACTTATCCTGAAGAGGATGTGAAGTAGAGGGAACACTCTTCCATTGCTGGTGGGAGTACAAACTGGTACAGCCACTTTGGATTTCAGTATGGCGATTACTCAGAAAATTAGGAATCAACCTACCTCAAGACCCATCAATACCACTTTTGGGTATATACCCAAAGGATGCTCAATCATACCACAAGGACATGTGCTCAACTATGTTCATAGCAACATTATTTGTCAAATCCTGAACCTGGAAACAACTAAAGAATATATAAGGAAAATATGGTATATTGACACAATGGAGCACCACACAGCAGAAAAAAAAATAATGGCATCTTGAAATTTGCGGGCAAATTGATGTATCTAAAAAACATCATATTGAGTGAAGTAACCCAGACCCAGAAAAGATGAATATAATATGTACTCACATACAAGTGACTTTGGGAAATAAAGCAAAGAAAAACCAGCCTACAATTCACAACCCCAGAGAACCTAGACAACAAAGAGGACCCCAAGAAAACATACATGGATATAATCTATGTAGGAAGTAGAAAAATACAAGGTCTCCTGAGTTAATTGGGAGCATGGGGATCATGGGAGAAGGTATAAGGGGAGGGGAGAGGAAGGAAAGGGAGTGGAGAAAAATATATAGCTCAATAAAAACAATTAAAATTTTTTTATTAAACACAGATTATTTTCTTGTACAATATAGTCTAAATATATTTTCACCTCCCTCTATGACTCTCAGTTCCTCCACAGCTTCTCTCCTATCCGTATCTACTCCCTTTCTGTCTCTCATGAGAAATCAACAGGCTTCTAAAAGATAATGACAAACTATAACAAAATGAAATATAAGAACAAACATCATCATATCAACATTGAACAAGACAAGTTCACAATAAAGTTTTAAAAGTCCAAGCACAAGAATCAGCAGACATCCACTTGTTGACACTTAGGAGTCCTATAAATTGTAGTAATATAAATTTAGTATAAATAGTCCTGTACTAAATTGAAGGCTATAGTAAATATGCAGAGGACCTGGCGCAGACCCATGCAGGCCCTGTAATTGCTGCGTCAGTCTCTGAGTTAGTATGAGTTTTGCTCAGATGTTTTAGAGGGCTTTGTTCTCCTGTTGTCCTCCATCACTTCTGTCTCATCCAGTCCTTCTGCCTCCTCTTCCATGGGGCCCCTGAGCTCTGTGGGGAGGGATTTGATGGAGATATCTCATTTAGAGCTGTGTGCCGAAGGTCTGTTTCTTTGTCTCTCTCTGTGTGTAAGTGTGTGTGTGTGTGTGTGTGTGTGTGTGTGTGTGTGTGTGATGTCTTGCTGTGGGTCTGTGTATTGGCTCACATTGACTGCAGGAGGAAGTCTCTCTGATGATGGCTGAATGAGAAACCAATCTGAGTATAGCAAAATATCACTAGGAGTCATTTTATTGCCTTTTTTTTCAGACCAGTAGTATTTGGTTTTACCCTAGGACTTTAGACCACCTAGTTTCTGCTTCTTGGTCATACCTGCTTCAGGTGTGGGTTCCATCTCATGGAGTTGGGCTTAAGTCACATCAGACATCAGTTGGTGACTCCTGTGTCACCGGTGATTTCCCTAGCATATTTTTTAGGCCAGACAGATTGTAGATCAAAACTTTTGTGGTTGAGTTAGTGTTTACCTTTCTCTTTTGGTAGCCTGCAGAGTACCTCCATATTTCAAAGAAAGTAGAATTTAGGAGCAAAAGTTCAATGTAGGCACTAGCTTGACTTCTCAATGAGTTGTGTGAGTGTTGTCTTCAGCAATGGGCTCTTGCTGTTAGTTTGTGGAAGACAACATACTGTACAATGACAGTCTTGTAAAAAAAATCATGTAAACCACCATATCAATGGGCTAACAAAGAGAGGTATAGAATAATACAACAAAACTCAGTTTCACTAATGACAATAACTTTTGGCAAGTTAGAAACAGCATATATTCAAATCTGACTGATAATGATCACCTACCAAAAAAGAAAATAAAATATCGTCATTTTCATATTTTCTGGTGGAGAACATGGGCTGTCTCACTGGCATATGAAACAAGACAAGGTAGTCCACTCTCACTGTCCTATATCAATATAGTGCTAGTGCTTTAGCCACTGAAATAAAGAAATAACAACCACTAAATGTTATATGAAAGAAGGAAAAGGAAATAAAACCATCCATGTTTACAAATGATATGCTTCGCTACAGACTCCCAGCCCATTGAAAAGTCTAGAATTAGTATATCCAGCAAGAAAATGCAAGGCAGATCAACATAAAAATTCAATCCCGTGTCTATAACCAAACGATGAACATGCACAAACACACATTCACAATATAATACCTTTATTTTCTGCTTTAAGGAAAATGCTTTTAGACATAAAATATAAATTCTACATAAAATCTGATGTAGAACATCACAAAATGCTAGTAGAGATGATGAAATAATAGCCAAGTAAGTGGAGAGCCATATTGGACTTAGAGATTAGAAGATTCAACATAGTACATATTCCAATTCCCATTAGTGATATACAGATGCAATATCCTTATCAAAATCTACTGAAGGATTTCACAAAGGCACACAATGGGGCACTAAAATTTATGATCACCACAGGCCCTAGTGTATTTACAACACTCTTGAAAAAGAAAAAGAAAGTGAAAGGAATCATTCACATTAGGCTTCATATATAACCACAATAATAGTGTGGTGTTGCCAGAAGATAAACACATAACTCAATAGAACAGAACACAGCCTAGCAGTAGGCCCACACAAATATGTCCAAGAGATTCGGGACAAAACAACGTGATAGCAATTAAAAGAGAAATTGTAGGGTTTTCAACAAAAGATGTTGGAATAATGGGTCAATATTCATAGGCAACAAAATAAACATAGATTTAAACATACATTTTTAAAGAAAGCTAATGCAAAAATGGAACAGGAACTTATACACATAGAATAAGAGAAAACTGTTTTTAGTACTGAAAAAAGATTTGGGGTCTTAGTAGGTAAATAATATTTAGGCTTGACATCAAAATGGTGAACCATAAAAATTTCATAAACCTACTCAAAATGAAAGTCTGTGGACTTGGGATATAGATCAGCAGCTGAACACTTGCCTAGATTGCACAAGGCTGTGAGTTTGACCCCCAGCACCAAAAAAAAATTAAGATTTCTTGTTCTACAAAATATTCTATTAGGAGGACAAAAAGATAAGGTGCAGCTGAGAAGAAAAAATTTGTGAACTACAATCACAAATTGAATTAGAAACAAATGTCTAAAACAAGGAGCTCTCAAAATTGATATAAAAAGCCATTGATCTAAATTAAAAGTATGGCCAACGTATGAGCACACTGAGGAAGACATACGAATAGCAAATAAGCACGGGAAGACTGCACAACATGATTGGCCATCAGCAAAATGCAAGCTAAATCCACCCTGAGATATCACCACATACCTATAAAATTAAAACCTGAAACCAACCCAGAGCTGGAGAGTCTGCAGAGAACCTAGACCAGTTAGTTATACATCACTGGTGGGAACACAAAGTGGGAACACAATTCAGGCAAACATTTTGACAGCTTCTAAGAAAATGAAATACGCAGCTGCCATTTGGTCCAGCAATTGCACTTTTAGGCATTTATCCAAGAGCAATGGAAGCTTATGTTCACCAAAAAAAAAAAGAGGGGGTGGAGAGAAAAACATATTCATGAACATCCATCAAATTTATCTATAAGAAGGCTGCAAACACCTAAGAAGTCTTTTACCAGATGGACAGTTAAACAAATTGGGCTCTATCCACACTATGGAATACAGCATAGCAATAAGAGGAAGCATGGAGTGATACATACAAAAACGTGCATAAATCACCAAGTCAGCAGAGTAAGTTACAATGCTTATGTCACAAAGATAAATGAAATTATTTAATGTACAACAAAGCTGGTAGAAATGAAGGACATTAGGTTAAATTAAATAAACCAGAAAAGTACCTTCATACACCAGGCATTTACTCTCGTATATGAAAGTTGTTTCTTTTTAATCAGCCTGACTCAAATCATACCACAAAGCCATAGTGACAAAAAGAGCATTGTACTTGCACAAAACAGACAGGCATGTACCCAATGAGACAGAACAAAGAACCCAAAAATAAACCCTCAAAGTCATAGCCACTCAGTCTTTGAGAACTATGTCAAAACACACACTCAACAAAAGACAGTCTCTTCAACAAATCATGCTGGCAAAACTGCATAGTCAGCCCAAGAATTAAACTGTATTTAAATATCTCCCTTTACATAAAATCTAATACAGCCAACAGAAGATAAGATCTGCTAGAGAAAAACATCAGCGAAACACATCAAGAGACAGGCAAAGGCAAGGAGTTCCTCAAAAGGACTCTAACAACACAGGAAATAACCCCCATAAATAAAAAAAGGGGACTTTGTGGACTTCAAAACGTTCAACACTGCAAAGGAAACAATCTTATTTACTGATTGAAATATAGTTTTGATATGCAATTTCTAGAGTTCTTTAGAGATTCTCTGTATAGTTTTCTCCCTTCTGTAGTCTGTTTCTTCACTCTGTTGATTGTTTCCTTTGCTGTGTTGAATCAATAAATAAGATAATAAACTCAATATACAGTTCACAAGAAAAACTACACCCAATAAATATTCAAAAATGTGTTCAATAACCTTAGCCACATGGAAAGGGGAGTATAAGAGGGAATGAAAATGAAAGAGTCTAAAGTGAAGAGGGAGAAGCAGCAGGAGATGGTGATAAAACTTGTACAGTCAGTAGGGGTGTAACTGTCAGAGAAGAAAGGAACAAGCAAGAGGTTGGTGTGACAAGGAGAAAGACAGTAGGGGACATGGAGGAAGACAGTAGGGGACATGGAGAAAGACAGTAGGGGACATGGAGGAAGACAGTAGGGGACATGGAGGAAGACAGTAGGGGACATGGAGGAAGACAGTAGGGGACATGGAGAAAGACAGTAGGGGACATGGAGGAAGACAGTAGGGGACATGGAGGAAGACAGTAGGGGACATGGAGGAAGACAGTAGGGGACATGGAGGAAGACAGTAGGGGACATGGAGGAAGACAGTAGGGGACATGGAGGAAGACAGTAGGGGACAGGGAGGAAGAAAGTAGGGGACATGGAGGAAGACAGTAGGGGACATGGAGGAAGACAGTAGGGGACATGGAGGAAGACAGTAGGGTACATGGAGGAAGACAGTAGGGGACATGGAGGAAGACAGACAGTAGGGTACATGGGGGAAGACAGACAGTAGGGGACATGGAGGAAGACAGTAGGGGACAGGGAGGAAGACAGTAGGGGACATGGAGGAAGACAGTAGGGGACATGGAGGAAGACAGTAGGGGACATGGAGGAAGACAGTAGGGTACATGGAGGAAGACAGTAGGGGACATGGAGGAAGACAGTAGGGGACATGGAGGAAGACAGTAGGGGACATGGAGGAAGACAGTAGGGGACATGGAGGAAGACAGTAGGGGACATGGAGGAAGACAGTAGGGGACATGGAGGAAGACAGTAGAGGACATGGAGGAAGGAAGACAGTAGGGGACATGGAGGAAGGCAGTAGGGGACATGGAGGAAGACAGTAGGGGACATGGAGGAAGACAGTAGGGGACATGGAGGAAGACAGTAGGGGACAGGGAGGAAGACAGTAGGGGACATGGAGGAAGACAGTAGGGGACATGGAGGAAGACAGTAGGGGACATGGAGGAAGACAGTAGGGGACATGGAGGAAGACAGTAGGGGACATGGAGAAAGACAGTAGGGGACATGGAGGAAGACAGTAGGGGACATGGAGGAAGACAGTAGGGGACATGGAGGAAGACAGTAGGGGACATGGAGGAAGACAGTAGGGGACATGGAGGAAGACAGTAGGGGACAGGGAGGAAGAAAGTAGGGGACATGGAGGAAGACAGTAGGGGACATGGAGGAAGACAGTAGGGGACATGGAGAAAGACAGTAGGGTACATGGAGGAAGACAGTAGGGGACATGGAGGAAGACAGACAGTAGGGTACATGGGGGAAGACAGACAGTAGGGGACATGGAGGAAGACAGTAGGGGACAGGGAGGAAGACAGTAGGGGACATGGAGGAAGACAGTAGGGGACATGGAGGAAGACAGTAGGGGACATGGAGGAAGACAGTAGGGGACATGGAGGAAGACAGTAGGGGACATGGAGGAAGACAGTAGGGGACATGGAGGAAGACAGTAGGGGACATGGAGGAAGACAGTAGGGGACATGGAGGAAGACAGTAGGGGACATGGAGGAAGACAGTAGGGGACATGGAGGAAGACAGTAGAGGACATGGAGGAAGGAAGACAGTAGGGGACATGGAGGAAGGCAGTAGGGGACATGGAGGAAGACAGTAGGGTACATGGAGGAAGACAGTAGGGGACATGGAGGAAGACAGTAGGGGACAGGGAGGAAGACAGTAGGGGACATGGAGGAAGACAGTAGGGGACATGGAGGAAGACAGTAGGGGACATGGAGGAAGACAGTAGGGGACATGGAGGAAGACAGTAGGGGACATGGAGAAAGACAGTAGGGGACATGGAGGAAGACAGTAGGGGACATGGAGGAAGACAGTAGGGGACATGGAGGAAGACAGTAGGGGACATGGAGGAAGACAGTAGGGGACATGGAGGAAGACAGTAGGGGACATGGAGGAAGACAGTAGGGGACAGGGAGGAAGAAAGTAGGGGACATGGAGGAAGACAGTAGGGGACATGGAGGAAGACAGTAGGGGACATGGAGGAAGACAGTAGGGTACATGGAGGAAGACAGTAGGGGACATGGAGGAAGACAGACAGTAGGGTACATGGGGGAAGACAGACAGTAGGGGACATGGAGGAAGACAGTAGGGGACAGGGAGGAAGACAGTAGGGGACATGGAGGAAGACAGTAGGGGACATGGAGGAAGACAGTAGGGGACATGGAGGAAGACAGTAGGGTACATGGAGGAAGACAGTAGGGGACATGGAGGAAGACAGTAGGGGACATGGAGGAAGACAGTAGGGGACATGGAGGAAGACAGTAGGGGACATGGAGGAAGACAGTAGGGGACATGGAGGAAGACAGTAGGGGACATGGAGGAAGACAGTAGGGTACATGGAGGAAGACAGTAGGGGACATGGAGGAAGACAGACAGTAGGGTACATGGGGGAAGACAGACAGTAGGGGACATGGAGGAAGACAGTAGGGGACAGGGAGGAAGACAGTAGGGGACATGGAGGAAGACAGTAGGGGACATGGAGGAAGACAGTAGGGGACATGGAGGAAGACAGTAGGGTACATGGAGGAAGACAGTAGGGGACATGGAGGAAGACAGTAGGGGACATGGAGGAAGACAGTAGGGGACATGGAGGAAGACAGTAGGGGACATGGAGGAAGACAGTAGGGGACATGGAGGAAGACAGTAGGGGACATGGAGGAAGACAGTAGAGGACATGGAGGAAGGAAGACAGTAGGGGACATGGAGGAAGGCAGTAGGGGACATGGAGGAAGACAGTAGGGGACATGGAGGAAGACAGTAGGGGACATGGAGGAAGACAGTAGGGGACAGGGAGGAAGACAGTAGGGGACATGGAGGAAGACAGTAGGGGACATGGAGGAAGACAGTAGGGGACATGGAGGAAGACAGTAGGGGACATGGAGGAAGACAGTAGGGGACATGGAGAAAGACAGTAGGGGACATGGAGGAAGACAGTAGGGGACATGGAGGAAGACAGTAGGGGACATGGAGGAAGACAGTAGGGGACATGGAGGAAGACAGTAGGGGACATGGAGGAAGACAGTAGGGGACAGGGAGGAAGAAAGTAGGGGACATGGAGGAAGACAGTAGGGGACATGGAGGAAGACAGTAGGGGACATGGAGAAAGACAGTAGGGTACATGGAGGAAGACAGTAGGGGACATGGAGGAAGACAGACAGTAGGGTACATGGGGGAAGACAGACAGTAGGGGACATGGAGGAAGACAGTAGGGGACAGGGAGGAAGACAGTAGGGGACATGGAGGAAGACAGTAGGGGACATGGAGGAAGACAGTAGGGGACATGGAGGAAGACAGTAGGGGACATGGAGGAAGACAGTAGGGGACATGGAGGAAGACAGTAGGGGACATGGAGGAAGACAGTAGGGGACATGGAGGAAGACAGTAGGGGACATGGAGGAAGACAGTAGGGGACATGGAGGAAGACAGTAGGGGACATGGAGGAAGACAGTAGAGGACATGGAGGAAGGAAGACAGTAGGGGACATGGAGGAAGGCAGTAGGGGACATGGAGGAAGACAGACAGTAGGGTACATGGAGGAAGACAGTAGGGGACATGGAGGAAGACAGTAGGGGACAGGGAGGAAGACAGTAGGGGACATGGAGGAAGACAGTAGGGGACATGGAGGAAGACAGTAGGGGACATGGAGGAAGACAGTAGGGGACATGGAGGAAGACAGTAGGGGACATGGAGAAAGACAGTAGGGGACATGGAGGAAGACAGTAGGGGACATGGAGGAAGACAGTAGGGGACATGGAGGAAGACAGTAGGGGACATGGAGGAAGACAGTAGGGGACATGGAGGAAGACAGTAGGGGACATGGAGGAAGACAGTAGGGGACAGGGAGGAAGAAAGTAGGGGACATGGAGGAAGACAGTAGGGGACATGGAGGAAGACAGTAGGGGACATGGAGGAAGACAGTAGGGTACATGGAGGAAGACAGTAGGGGACATGGAGGAAGACAGACAGTAGGGTACATGGGGGAAGACAGACAGTAGGGGACATGGAGGAAGACAGTAGGGGACAGGGAGGAAGACAGTAGGGGACATGGAGGAAGACAGTAGGGGACATGGAGGAAGACAGTAGGGGACATGGAGGAAGACAGTAGGGTACATGGAGGAAGACAGTAGGGGACATGGAGGAAGACAGTAGGGGACATGGAGGAAGACAGTAGGGGACATGGAGGAAGACAGTAGGGGACATGGAGGAAGACAGTAGGGGACATGGAGGAAGACAGTAGGGGACATGGAGGAAGACAGTAGGGTACATGGAGGAAGACAGTAGGGGACATGGAGGAAGACAGACAGTAGGGTACATGGGGGAAGACAGACAGTAGGGGACATGGAGGAAGACAGTAGGGGACAGGGAGGAAGACAGTAGGGGACATGGAGGAAGACAGTAGGGGACATGGAGGAAGACAGTAGGGGACATGGAGGAAGACAGTAGGGTACATGGAGGAAGACAGTAGGGGACATGGAGGAAGACAGTAGGGGACATGGAGGAAGACAGTAGGGGACATGGAGGAAGACAGTAGGGGACATGGAGGAAGACAGTAGGGGACATGGAGGAAGACAGTAGGGGACATGGAGGAAGACAGTAGAGGACATGGAGGAAGGAAGACAGTAGGGGACATGGAGGAAGGCAGTAGGGGACATGGAGGAAGACAGTAGGGGACATGGAGGAAGACAGTAGGGGACATGGAGGAAGACAGTAGGGGACAGGGAGGAAGACAGTAGGGGACATGGAGGAAGACAGTAGGGGACATGGAGGAAGACAGTAGGGGACATGGAGGAAGACAGTAGGGGACATGGAGGAAGACAGTAGGGGACATGGAGAAAGACAGTAGGGGACATGGAGGAAGACAGTAGGGGACATAGAGGAAGACAGTAGGGGACATGGAGGAAGACAGTAGGGGACATGGAGGAAGACAGTAGGGGACATGGAGGAAGACAGTAGGGGACATGGAGGAAGACAGTAGGGGACAGGGAGGAAGAAAGTAGGGGACATGGAGGAAGACAGTAGGGGACATGGAGGAAGACAGTAGGGGACATGGAGAAAGACAGTAGGGTACATGGAGGAAGACAGTAGGGGACATGGAGGAAGACAGACAGTAGGGTACATGGGGGAAGACAGACAGTAGGGGACATGGAGGAAGACAGTAGGGGACAGGGAGGAAGACAGTAGGGGACATGGAGGAAGACAGTAGGGGACATGGAGGAAGACAGTAGGGGACATGGAGGAAGACAGTAGGGGACATGGAGGAAGACAGTAGGGGACATGGAGGAAGACAGTAGGGGACATGGAGGAAGACAGTAGGGGACATGGAGGAAGACAGTAGGGGACATGGAGGAAGACAGTAGGGGACATGGAGGAAGACAGTAGAGGACATGGAGGAAGGAAGACAGTAGGGGACATGGAGGAAGGCAGTAGGGGACATGGAGGAAGACAGTAGGGTACATGGAGGAAGACAGTAGGGGACATGGAGGAAGACAGTAGGGGACAGGGAGGAAGACAGTAGGGGACATGGAGGAAGACAGTAGGGGACATGGAGGAAGACAGTAGGGGACATGGAGGAAGACAGTAGGGGACATGGAGGAAGACAGTAGGGGACATGGAGAAAGACAGTAGGGGACATGGAGGAAGACAGTAGGGGACATGGAGGAAGACAGTAGGGGACATGGAGGAAGACAGTAGGGGACATGGAGGAAGACAGTAGGGGACATGGAGGAAGACAGTAGGGGACATGGAGGAAGACAGTAGGGGACAGGGAGGAAGAAAGTAGGGGACATGGAGGAAGACAGTAGGGGACATGGAGGAAGACAGTAGGGGACATGGAGGAAGACAGTAGGGTACATGGAGGAAGACAGTAGGGGACATGGAGGAAGACAGACAGTAGGGTACATGGGGGAAGACAGACAGTAGGGGACATGGAGGAAGACAGTAGGGGACAGGGAGGAAGACAGTAGGGGACATGGAGGAAGACAGTAGGGGACATGGAGGAAGACAGTAGGGGACATGGAGGAAGACAGTAGGGTACATGGAGGAAGACAGTAGGGGACATGGAGGAAGACAGTAGGGGACATGGAGGAAGACAGTAGGGGACATGGAGGAAGACAGTAGGGGACATGGAGGAAGACAGTAGGGGACATGGAGGAAGACAGTAGGGGACATGGAGGAAGACAGTAGAGGACATGGAGGAAGGAAGACAGTAGGGGACATGGAGGAAGGCAGTAGGGGACATGGAGGAAGACAGTAGGGGACATGGAGGAAGACAGTAGGGGACATGGAGGAAGACAGTAGGGGACAGGGAGGAAGACAGTAGGGGACATGGAGGAAGACAGTAGGGGACATGGAGGAAGACAGTAGGGGACAGGGAGGAAGACAGACAGTAGGGGACATGGAGGAAGACAGTAGGGGACATGGAGGAAGACAGTAGGGGACATGGAGGAAGACAGTAGGGGACATGGAGGAAGACAGTAGGGAACATGGAGGAAGACAGTAGGGGACAGGGAGGAAGACAGTAGGGGACAGGGAGGAAGACAGTAGGGGACATGGAGGAAGACAGTAGGGGACAGAGAGGAAGACAGTAGGGGACATGGAGGAAGACAGTAGGGGACATGGAGGAAGACAGTAGGGGACATGGAGGAAGACAGTAGGGGACAGGGAGGAAGACAGACAGTAGGGGACAGTGAAAAGAACAAAGTGAAATGACATATGTCTGGGAAACCATCCTAGGGAAACACATCACTTAGCATTCTAATTAAAAGCAATTTACATTTTGAAAAAGCAAGTTTGTGGAGATCAGTACAGTGTGAGTCCATTCCGTGCATTGCCTATGCTAGACAAATACAGAATGAGGAGTACACAGGCCATTACCTATGCAGGGAATGGGTGGTTAGCAAGTGAGAGCCAAGATCTGCGTTACTTTCTGCAATGATGAAGATTTTCTATAATTGTGATAGTGAAACTGTGAAAGCTCTGAAAAATCATAGAATTGTACTCCATAAACAGATGAGATTTAGAATTCCATCTCAATAAAGTTAACCCCCCCCCAAAAAAATAATATGAGCTTACCAGGAAGTGACTACAACTAAATCCATTTTTTTTATTTTTTTTGATGTTTCTTTTTTTTTATTTTTATTTTTTTATTTTTTTTATAAATTTATTTATTTATTAAAGATTTCTGTCTCTTCCCCGCCACCGCCTCCCGTTTCCCTCCCCCTCCCCCAATTAAGTCCCCCCCCCAGCCCGAAAAGCAATCAGGGTTCCCTGTCCTGTGGGAGGTCCAAGGAACCCCCACCTCCATCCAGGTCTAGTAAGTTGAGCATCCAAACTGCCTAGGCTCCCACAAAGCCAGTGCATGCAGTAGGATCAGAAACCCATTGCCATTGTTCTTGAGTTCTCATTAGTCCTCATTGTCCGCTATGTTCAGAGAGTCCGGTTTTATCCCAGGCTTTTCCAGACCCAGGCCAAAATCAAAAACACCACTGATAGCCTTTTTTTGATTTTTCGAGACAGGGTTTCTCCGTAGCTTTTTGGTTCCTGTCCTGGAACTAGCTCTGTAGACCAGGCTGGCCTCGAACCCACAGAGATCCGCTTGCCTCTGCCTCCCGAGTGCTGGGATTAAAGGCATGTGCCACCACCGCCAGGCCTGAATCCAGTTTTTAAAGGGGAATCGGAGATACTATCAGAAGGTCCCATGCTTGAGTTGACTAGCATTGCAAAGTACATGCACTGTTAGTTTCTAGTTATAGAAGTAAAATGTTCATGTTATCAAAAATAAGAACTGTGGTAAAGCTTAAAGCAAAAGCTAAAATCACACATTACACTTTAAAAAAGCCTCAGAGTATACAGTAGTTACTGGACATCAGAGCAAGAGAAGCAGCATGGAGAGAAAAACACCAAAGGCCTCTCAGAAAGCCATACAGAGACTTACTGCAGACTCTTCCACATATATGTGGGGGTGTAAAATGAAGCTACCCTATAATGGAGGGTCAACACCCTCATTCGACACTACTTGCTAGTGAATAAAAAGCCAAGTGCCAAGAATGAGTGACTTCATTTCCAATTGTTGGCCAATAGGGCCCCATGTGTCTTCCTAACATTACAGATCATAGCCCACGCTCTTGGTTTTCCTCCAAAACTTGATGGTAAGACTCTGTTGCTGGGGACACCACATTCGTGAGCCATAGAACATGGAGAAGTCAAGCTGGTATTCACCTGGATGCTTCTCCCCTACCTTTCAGACACAACCAGAGGAGAAAAGTAATTCTCAGTCTCACATAGCTGTGAGCCCCAAGCTGTAACAAGAACAATCTCTTTTGTAGAAAAGCCAACTTGTATAACAAGTTAGTTATTTATTTCAATAAATATGAAGTTGAGTGTAATAATCGTTAGCAAATCTGGAGGAGGAGCTGATGAGTGTCCTGGTCCCTACACTCACTCGTGAGGTCACAGACACCTTCAAGCTGCTGTCAGGCGACGCCATCTCATTTCCAGCATGAGGAAACACGGCGATAACAGTCATGACAACAAGGACAACTATGTCACAACGCCAGGCACCAGTCAAGAGGTGAGAGATCTTACCCTTGTCCTCAGGGTTAAATGCAAATAGTTTATTTTTATCTTTATGTGTATTTGTGTTTGTGTTTGAGAGAGTAGCCAGGCGTGAGAGGGTACCCACCGAGGCCAGAGGAGGGCATCGGACATCAGAGCCCCTGGAGCTCTAACTGCAGGCAGCTGTAACTGGATGTAGGCGCTGGGAATCTGTGGAAGAACAGCAGCAGCAGCCAGCATGATGTCATGGTCCCACGAGGCTGCTGAAAACAACCTGCACATCTGAAAAGGGACTTAAGAATCACACACAACTACAGATGAGGATATTTTCAAGGAAATTTGAGACACCATCTGCTTTTCTGCTCTCAAGGAAGTCATAAGAAACACAGGCTCTGTAAAGTAAGAGGAAATCACAGGGCAATTTGCTTTGCTGAGGAAGAAGAGAGAAAACTGATAGAGCCGAGGCAGGAGTTCAAAGAGCCAGAGAATGGTTTCCAGAATTCAAACGCTAGAGGTGGAGAGGAGAGGAACTGACGACACACGATCCCCATCACCTTGTTGACTGAGCACGACAAGCGTACGCTCTTCTCGATGGCAAGAAACAGCCAAGGATAAAACTAATTACAAATGCTGTTTATACTGCTTTCTATAGATGACATATGGTCATGCAAATTACAGAGCAGAAATTCTCGAAAGAACACAAAACCCAGGAAATAAAGTTCTCTTCAGAGTTCTGCGTCCACGACTGACTCCAACAGTTGGTGCTCAAGCCGCCTGTAGCTCATCCCACATCTCTGAGGGACGCAGCCTTTCATGCTTGTTTGTTTCCGACAGGGTCATGCTGGAGAAGTCCAGGCTGATCGGGAAGAGTGATCCTCTGGCTTCAGCCTCCTGAGCATCACACTCAGTTAGACTCACATAATTTTACACCGGTTCTGCAAATGAGGAAACTGAGGCCACCACAGTAACAGCTTCATCAAGACTGTGGGGCACAGGTGGAATGCATACCCAGAGGTGTGAATTAAAACGCCTTGAAATCACTTTGAAGAGAAAGGCACCCAATCCAGATGAAAAATATTCACAACACTCCGATGAGAAAAATAAAGAAAGTAGAATCAATGCTCTACGAGCCGTGTCGCTGGATGAGACAACTCAATACTGCATTGATTTTAAGTCCTTAAGCATTAATCTACAAACTTAATATTATTAAATAAATTTCAAAAGTGATTTTATATAGAACTTGACAACATGACTCTAAAATTCATCTGCAAATACAGTCTGATCAGAATACCTAAAAAGATACTGAAAAGGAAAAACGGAGGCAGGGGAGTAAGGGTGGTTAGGAATGGTATATTGTATACGGGAATAACAACAAAACGCTGCTGCATTCCCTGGTATAAGCTAAGACCAAAGCAGAGATAAAGACATAGCATATTTTTAAAAAAGGAAAATAGACCCAAATTTTAAGTAGGTAGTAGGCCTAAAACTGGTGTTTAAGATATATGGGGAAACAACATTTTCAGCAAATAAATTTAAATAAAATAATTTAAACCATATTATGGGTCTTACTCCAAAATAATCTGTAAATGAATACAAATTTGAAAGAAGTTTAAGTCAGTGGAAGAAAATCTAAGCAAATATCCCCATCCTGCTTGCTTTGTATTCTCCATGACACTCCTTAGCATCAAGAAGTCGTAGCAATTTGCTAACCATTTTGTTTGTTACCTGTCTCTCAACATTGAAAGCAAAGCCTCCCGAGGACATGGTTTTAAGTATTTATCGACAGTGTCTGCAAACGTTTCTAATGTGCAGCATTTGAGCAAAAAAAGACATCTGTCGAAGACCTGAAAGAGGAGCCGAGCCAGAACTGACACGCAAGACCACAGTCCCAGGTACTCAGACACAGAACTGGGAGAGTCACAGGTCAAGGAGTGTCTGAGTCCCAGAAAAAAGTCACACCAGAATGGACTCAGCGGGACTCTATCTCAGAAGAGAAACAAGGAGGGAACAAGGATGGAGCTAGGGAGAGAGTGCTGGCTTAACACATATGAAACCCTAGGTTCAATCCCCATGAAAACATGATAGCAGACTTGAGAAAGTTTGTCTAAAGCATAAAATCAAAGAGGAAAACAAGAAAGGATACATCTATAAATATAAGGTGAATTAAATTTCTCTCTGCATCAAACGGCCCACAAAACTGCAGGATGAATTGAAAAAAAATGCAACCCATATTGTAAGTATACTTATAATTAAATGATGAGCCTTTCAAAACAGTAAGAATGAAAAATAGACAAAATAATATAAAAATGTTCATAGCTGAAAAATCACTCAAAATATGTAACATCACAGGTAACAAATAATTAAAATTAAATAAGAGAAACACTGTGTGCTTCCTCAGTGCCCAGGGAGGCTCAGTCACACTCTGTCTTTGTCAGGGCGCCAGGGGACAGGAACTCTGACACGCAGTGAGTGGATATGACTTGACTATAGTGTTTCTGGAGAACAATGAAATAATTCAAATTTTATGTCTGCCTGACCACTTAGAAGCAATTCCACTTAAGAACTGTCTTCTAAGAGGACCTTTTCACACACACACACACACACACACACACACCCCAACAGAAATGTTTGATTCATTGCTGTCATAAGCTCTTAACAGCAAGCAACTTAAATGTCTTTCCTATCACATCAATTCGTGTCCATATCCACTGTAAACAATACTCTGCACGCTGCTGGGGAGCAGGGTGGGTTGGAACTACATGCGATGATACTAAGCAATGAGAAGACCTCTTCTGGCAGCATGGACCATCTCCCCGTGCATGTGCACATAACAGGGGCCCTCAAAGCAGGCTGCTTAAGCAAGCAGCAAGGATTTCACCCCAGAATATGTCAGAATGCAGGCGCTCAGGCTGCTTTTCAAACCTCAGAAGTTTTTGGTACAAACCCCAACAAATCGCACTGTATCAAGCTGGTATCTTTGCACATCTGGAATGTTAGAATAAAATGCCTTATATCAGGGAATTCATAAATAACAGAAATTTATTTGTGAAGTTCTGAAGGCGGGAAGCCCAAGCAAGGCCAGGGCACTGACAGATTCTGTGACAGCGAAAGGCTGACCCTCCTTCAGGGGAGCTTGTGTTGGTGCCTGGTGGGAGGTGATGTAACAAGGCCGTCCCTCTTCTAAGACCACTACTTCCTCACAACCCATTTCTCCTAGAAGGGGTCATCTCTTGTTGTGGCCATGATGGGAATGAAGTCCTACATAGGAAATAGAGGTGAGACACAGGGGACCTTGGCACCTTCTGAGATCCCATGGCACACAGAAGATGGAGAACCATGTCTCCATTTCCAGTAACAACACAGAGCATGAACAGCACTGGTCTCGGGATGCAGTTACAGTGGAAAGAGTTTTCTCCCTCATACATCCTGGCTGTATGATGCTATCAGCTCATTGGGAATTAAGAAATTCATAGGGGAAAAAGTTCCACCAGAGAGAAACCAGGAAGGAAAGATTGAGAGAAAATTCCACTATGTAAGCAGACATGATGAAACTGTGCTGTTTGTGTATATATGGTTTCAGAACCGACCACTTTGCGCTGGACAGTCAATAAGGGGGCTCATTCCTGAGAGAGTCTAATTCTCCTTCTCCCAGTGGTCATTAGTTGTCTGGAGTTAGCTAGGGGTGAGACCCCACAGAACTTCACCCATTCCATGTTAGTGTGTCTATTGAATTGCCATTGTTCCAGTCTTGCTTATCCAGCCATTTTGGGAACACTGTTTCACAACAGAATTCCTGGTATTCTGCCTCTTAAAATCTGGGCACATTGATCAACAGATCATGGGAAGTCCATCCAAAGTGGGTACCTCTACACCACAGCTCCTGTATCCCCAGTGGATACCTCTACACCACACCTCCTGCATCCCCAGTGGATACCTCTACACGACAGCTTCTGAATCCCCAGTGGATACCTCTACACCACACCTCCTGCATCCCCAGTGGACACCTCTGTACCACAGCTCCTGCATCCCCAGTGGATACTTCTACACCAAAGCTCCTGCATCCTCAATGGATACCTCTGTACCGCAGCTCCTACATCCCTAGTGGATACCTCTACACCACACCTTCTGCATACGGCCCAGAGAAGACAACAGAAGGGAGAATGAAAAAAAATGTATGAGCAAAATTTTTATAAAAATCAGTTTTAAAAAAATCAAGAGCATTCTAAACACCCTACCATGGAGTTAAAAAAAAATCAATGACATCATGAAATCTGCAGACAAATGGATGGAACTAGGGGAGAAAAAAAAGCATCCTGAGTAAGGTAACCCAAACCTAGAAATACAAAGAAGGTATGTTCTTGCTCATAAGTGATATTAGATGTAAAGCAAAAAATAACCAGACTACAATCCACAGCCCCAGAGAAGCTAAGTAGCAAGGATGGCCCAAGGGAAGGAAAATGGGTGAGATCTCTTATGTAAACTGGGGCAAGGGGAGAGAAGGAGAAGGGGAGGGAATCAGGAATGGAAACAGGAGGTATTGCGATGGCTCAGTTTGGGGAAGGACTGAGAGGAAGAGCAATTAAAGAGATATCCTAATCGAGGGGGAGCATTATGGCGTTAGGGAGAAACCTGGTGCCAGGGAATCTCCCAGAAACCACAAGGATGACTACTTAGCAATAGTAGAGAGGGTGCTTGAACTGGCATTCCCTATAATCAGACTGGTGACTACCCTAATTGTCATCATAGAACCTTCACCCAGTAACTGATGGAAGCATATCCACTGCTAAGCACTGGACCAACCTCTGGGAGTCCAACTGAAGAGATGGAGGAGGGAGTACATAAGCAAGGGGATCAAGATTATGATGGGGAGACCCACAGAGACAGGGGTCTGAGCTCATGGGAGCTCAGGGACTCTAGACCAACAGTTAGGGAGCCTGCATGGGACTGTGCTAGGCCCTTTGCCTGTGGGTGACAGTTGTGTAGCTTGGTCTGTTTGTGGGACTCTTAGCAGTGGGTCCAGGATTTATCCCTCCCTGGTGTATGAGCTGGCATTTTGGAACCCACTCCCTATGGTGGGAAAGCCTTGCTCAGCCTTAATGCAGAGGGGAAAGCTTGTTCCTGCCTCGTGATATGCCATGCTTTGTTGAGGCCTCCATGAGAGGCCTTACACTTTCTAAGGAGTGGGGCAGGAGTAAGAAGGGACTTAAGAGGAGGGAATGGGAACAAAGGCAGGAGGGGAAACTGTGGTTGGTATGCAAAATAAATAAAAAAAATTAATAAAAAAGAATTATGTTATATAATACTATAGCATTATAATCATGTAATTTAAAACTATGAGATAAATTATAATTATGTATGTTGATTGTGAGAGGAATATGACTAACATAACCTTAAACAAGCATACAGCATAAGCAGGACTAGGGAGATGGCTCAACGATAAAGCACTTGGCACACAAATATGAGGGTTTGAATTCCAGACTCTATGTAAAAGCTAGTAGCAGCAATGACTGAGGACACCCTTGCTGTCTGACAGTGGGATAGGAGGCAGAGGCAGGAGAACCTAGACTCTCAAGAACAGCTAACCTGGTGTACTCAGTGGAGAACATCGGAAAAAGAACCCTGTCTGCGAACAAGGCAGAAGGTGAGGTCCAGATACTAGAAATTGTCCTTTGACCTCCACACATGTGTCCTGGCATGTACAGGGCACACACTCACAACATGCAAGCACAGGCAACCTACATACCAAAAGGAAAAACACTTTAAACATATTTAATAAATTCAATAGAATATAAAACATACAGTAACACCATTAAGCACTTAATATATGTCACACAGAATTCTACAAACTACATAATCCCATAAACTGCATGATCCTGTGAGAGAAGCTACCATTTCACAGATGAGAAAACTTGTTGGAAGATCTTTGGTAAATTCCCAAGGCCACCAGTGAGTGAGCAGCGGCCTAGCTTGTGATTCCAGGTCCTCTGACTGCAGAACCCACAGAGGAACTGGTAAGCAGCTCATACAATGTGGCATTGTTAAAACTGCCCACAGACACTCAAGGTCTAGTCACTAAGGCATTAACAGTGCTTATCTCTGGGCCATGGGATTAAAGGTAATTTAATTTTTTTTATCCTTGAAATTTCTTTTGTCTTGAAAGATTACATATTATTTAAGCTATGTGAGTGATAAGACACAGCTGGTGGCTTATTTTATGGCTTATTAACAAAAAAAAAAAAAAACCATGAGTCAGAGTCTGGTAGGAACACAGGAGCCCTACAAAACCCCAAGGGAACAAAGACGCCCTGAAACATACAGAGTTTGAAAAACAAATGGTCCTTCAAGGTGACACAGGAATCTGAGTGTTGGTGATGCGGTACCCATTCACAGTGCCCTTTATCTCACTTCAAGATTGCAAATACCCCAAACTATATACATAAGAAAAGTTTCAGCTCACAGTCCCAGTGTTCTCTATCAGAAGGAAAAGAGGCTCCAATCCACTCTGAAGATTCGGAGTCCTAAAACAGGTGGGCTTTTCCTGCTCTTTGTACACCACAACAACAGGACATAGACTCATCAAGGGAGTCTGTATTTGCTGACGTCGTGTCAAGCTATCGACAATTGTCCTGCAAAGGCTGGGTAAATGCAGAAGGGCAATAGCATGCCTAGGGTAGGCAGTGGCATTTCAAACGAGATGATAAAAACATCTCTGGGTAAGAATATGTCAGTCAGGCTGCAGAGTAGGGATGTGTGGGCAGAAAAACACCTCTAGCTCTATAAAAATTAGCATTTCCATTTGCCACTGATGAAGAAGAAGAATCTCTTCAATAATACACTCTCAAGTAGCAAATTCCTTTCTCCGTGCAAGAATCCATTGTTATGGTGAATTATATGATCAAACAGTTACTGCATCTCCTTGGGAAAGGATTGTCTTAGGCATCTGGGGAGATGGCCCCATGCATAAAGCCCTTGCTGTTAAATGAAGAAGACCAGAGTTCAGATCCCAAGCACTTATATAAAAAACTGGGTGTAGGCCGGGCGGTGGTGGCACACGCCTTTAATCCCAGCACTCGGGAGGCAGAGGCTGGCGGATCTCTGTGAGTTCGAGACCAGCCTGGTCTACAGAGCTAGTTCCAGGACAGGCTCCAAAACCACAGAGAAACCCTGTCTCAAAAAACCAAAAAAAAAAAAAAAAAAAAAGCTGGGTGTACATCATGGCCACCTGCAATCCCAGTGCTCTGGAGCAAGGATAAGGGATCCTGGGGCAAGCTTGCTAGCTAGATTCACCAAATCTGTCAGCTCTGGGTGTAAGGGAGACCCTGCCTCTATTGTAAAGTGAGAGAAATAGAAGACGACACCTGACATCAACCTCTGAATCACAAATGTGCAAGCACACAAGTCCATACATACTACACATATGCACCTAACACATGTAAACATCCATTGACAACATATACCAAAGAAGACTGTTTATCTACAATCCACTAACAGCAGCACTATGAGACATTCTGTAGCTAATGAAATAGAGATGAAAGTGTCACACAAATGCTTTTCATAAAGACATGAAGAGTCATTTCATGTGTGTTTGTTGTTCTTTCTCTCAAATCATTAGAATCTCCAAGTAGATTTAGCAAAATGTGGGGCAACTATAGCAAACCGAAAATGGATATAAAATATGAGTCAAAAAGTAAACTCCTTTATGACTGCAAACCTGGGAGTTGGGGATAATTTGTTACTGCAGCATACCTTAGCATAAACTGACTGATCTATCACTGGATCCCAGCTTTCTTAATGGGAGACTCACATAACACCAACTATCAACTGTTCTTGAAGGGCTGTGCACCTCAGAGACAGTGAATCTGGTCTGAATGCAAACTTCCTCTTTAAAGCAGAAGGTGTATTTTACTACTGTTTTGGTTTAATCATTCAAACCTGGCCTTTCTCTGCAGTACAGTAGCAGACTAATTTTCTCAATTGCTACTTCACCTTACACTCACATCCGCTTGTATCAAAAATCTCCTTCCTTTCTCTATTTCCTATGACCTCTGCCACTCCTGTGGTAACGAGTTATATGAAGCAGTGTTTCAGCTACAGGAAGTGAGACAGGCCTTTACACAAGCCAAAAGATAGCAAGACTGAAATTCCCTTTTCTAGTCAATATCCTAAGACTTGAATTAAAACCAATTCGGGTTAATACTGCTTTTTAAGAATTCAGATTCCAACTGTCATCCATTGAAAACTACATAGTTTATACTGGCAACAAAACCCAGTCTCTGCCTTCTAAATAGTTTACAAGAAGTTTTCTGGCATCTCTGAAAACTTATAACTGAAGAATCCTTGAAAGACATGAAAAAATACAAAGAATGCTGGGAATGGTAAAGAGACACCAGTAAGACAGCAACAAGAATAATACCGCTACAGCTGCCACCGCCGCTGCCATTGCCACCACCACTACCATCACCAAATACAACAGCTCTTACAATACATATCAACAGGACTGTAGTAAGGAGGCCGTTAGTTTGTTCCCAACCTCTTAGTCCCAAAATAATCACACAGGACCTATATTAATTAAATCACTGCTTGGCCCATTAGCTCTAGATTTTTATTGACTAACTCTCAAATATGAATTTAACCCATCTCTATTAATCTGTGTGTCGCCACGTGACTGTGGATTACCGGCTAAAGTTCTGGCATCTGTCTCCAGCAGGGCTTAATAGGGGAACAGAGCTAGAGAGGGAAAACTAAACTGAATGCTGGGAGAAAGGAGGCAGAGTCAGAGAGAAGCCATGTACCCCTGCTGGAGATAGATGCCAAAACTTTAGTCGGTAAGCCACAGCCACATGGTGATACACAGGTTAATAGAAATGGGTTAAATTTGTATGTAAGAGTTAGTCAATAAGAAGCTAGAGCTAATGGGCCAAGCAGTGATTTAATTAATACAGTTTCTGTGTGGTTATACTGGGGCTGAGCAGCCAGGAACAAACAAATGGCCTCCTTACTACATCACAGAGTGATTCTTTGGCCACTCCTAAGTAACCTGACGAATTATTCTCTATGTCTTAAAGATGGGAAAGTGTTGTCTTCAGTCACTTATTTTTGGCCATGCCATGATTGGTTGCTCATAGGCATTAGGAAATGGATACTGAAGAGCACAATTAGATGTGAACCAGGTAACACACAATTTTCTGCTAGAATAGAGTGGCCTATAAAGAACCTTCACTCCCACCTAAAGCAATTATATGAGCCAATAATAAGCTGAGTCTAAAAGCAAAGGTCTAGAATATCAGCTACTTGAGGGGACTGAAACAGGAAGACCAAAATTTCAGTACCGGCCTGGGCTACAGATAAAGATCAAAGCCAGTCTAGGCAAGTTAGTTAAGACTATCTCAAAATAAAAAGCAGGGACTAGAGAGATGGCGCAGCAATTATGAGCACACACAGCTTTTGCAGAGGATTCAAGTTCAGTTCCCAAAACCCACGTTAGAAGATTCCAATTCCATCTCTAAGGAATCTGACACCTCTGGCCTCTGTAGGCACCTGCACTCACAGACACACACACACACAAAAACACACACACAAAATTACAGATAAAATAAATCTTACAGACAAAAAGAAGGCTGAGCGTAGAAGTTAGTGATGGAGTGTTTGCCCATCATGTGTGACTCTCCAGGACTACACACACTAAATGTCATTGATAGGCTAAAAGTCTTTTGGGTCAAAGCAACCAGTATTTCTGTAGTAGTCAAGCCTTCAAAAAAATTCCAAAAAGAATATTAAGGTCAGTTATTTAGATGAATCTGAATTGGTGCAATTGATACTTTCCATTAGACATTTGTCAATTTAAAGCCAAGAGAATAGGAAAGAGGTATTTGTCATGAAGCATCAAACCAGGAGAGATGTGGATAATTTCTCGGGGCTAGCGTTACCATAAACTAGATTCAAGCCTGCCAAATTAACAAGAAATTAAAGAGTAAATATTCGAAGGAAATAGCAGACAAGAAAAAAGCAATATTCAACACCAGTTTTCCTCTTGAGACATCGGTCTCTGATGTAACACACAGAAGGAGAAGGAGGCTTAACAACCAAGCAGAAAGGAATTTTAAAATCAGGAATAAGGCCAGTGTCTTACAGTCTCCGCAAGTAAAGGTGATTATCACCAAGTTCTGACACTCTGAGTTTAGTTCTCGCAATCCAAATAATGGAAGGAAATCATTAAATCCTGCCAACTATCCTCTGACACCCATAAGCATGCTGTGACATGCAGTGTCCTCACAAGTAAATAACAGGTAAGAAAAAAAGGCAGGAAAAAACATGAATCCAGAGAGATAAAAATCAGAAGTGAGAAGCTGTGGAAGAAAAGCGCAATGTGACGTGTCAGAGACTCTGAGGTAGGGTCTCAGAGGGGGACAATTAACATTGGAGTGGAACAGAGGTAAACTGAGGCACAGGACTGCCATCCATCTAAGTCAGCTCTCCCATGGTGGACTGTGGTCTTAGACACCCTGCTGTCTGCCCTAGGGAAGCCACATAGGACAGTAACAACCACCCACATCCTTGAAAGTTTCAAAGATATGAGGCCCAATGACCAACTGAAATCTGAAAGTTATTTAGATTTGAGTTTCCCTAATTGCTAAGGGTATTACACGTTTTTAAAGATAATGTCTTACTACAAGCAACTAATGAATGCTGGGAGTGGGAGAAAATGATTTCCCCCAGGGATGAAAGATCAGTCCTGAAATTATATATGTGTGTATGTGTATATATATATATATATATATATATATATATATATATATATATATATTTGTGTGTGTGTATATATATATATATACACAAGTAACACTGAAGAAGTCAAGCAGATTGTGTTTACATATTTGTTCATATACACAAGTGTGTAAAAATAACAAAAAACTAGGTATGAATTTGAGAGAGAACAAAGAGAAGAGTGGACATGGGAAGATTTGGAGAGGAAAAAGGGAGGGGATAAGTGATGGAATCATATTTTAATTTCAAGACAGAAGGGAATATGAGGTCATATTAAAATAAAATCTTACAGTCTCATCTTGTAAGAATAACAACTTAACACGTAATCAAATAAAGGGGGGTAGAAAGGCTTGGAAAAGTTGCAGCTTGCAAACGTGAAGAAAGAGGATACAGCCAGGCTAACAGAAAGAAGAAAGCCTTTAAGACAAGAGAAAGAACATTCAAAAGTGATAAAATGTCCAGTCCCCTCGAGAGACAGGAACTCTAATCTGTCTCCAGCTAGAGATGTGACATGAAGTAGCTTGAAAAAGAAAGAAAAAGACATAAGCAAAAGAATCCAGCAGTGTACAAGTCTACTAGGAAGACCAAACTCAAAATAAGTGCAAAATATGAGGAAGTTTTGAATATTAACAAGATTAGCAGTGTTTACCTAATGGAAACACGCTTGCTGCAGAAATTGGCAATGAGGTAAGGCACAAAGTGTCCAAATTGATCTGAACACTGTGAAAGCTTGCCATACTCTGGATTATCAACTAAGTCTGAACTACCATCCAAGACTAAAGCTGTGCAGAATGTACTGTTTGATTGTATTGATATTAAGCTACAAGCTACTAAAAAGGTAAATAGGAAATTCTAAGATGTCCAAAATTCTTAGAGACTAAGGAATGAGATTATTGAGGACTAAGGGTTTGAACATTTGTAAGACTGAGCATGAAAATTAGAAAACATATTCTCTGAACAGAAATGAAAACATGGTCATCAGGATATAGGAGAAATTGTAACTGGAGGGGGGTGTACAACTTTAAATGGAACTAACAAGGGAGAAATAGCTAAAAACACTCACAAAAATTAAGAAAGGAACCAAATAAAGCAGAAAAGGAGAATAGTAAAGGAGAGTATATCATAAACTAAGAAACAGATAAAACATCAAAGAATCAATTGTTGACTCCAAAAACACACGCAAAACTGATAAACACCAGAGAGATCTACAAGAAAATGAAATATAAATTATGAACATCAAAAATAAAAGCATCCCTGATGTTGCGAATTCTACAGACCTTTAAAGATGATAGCGTAAGAATATCAAGGATAGCTGATTATAACACATTTGAAGATGGAGAACCCGGAATTCACAAATTAGCCAAACAGCTATTAAAGTAAGCCTGAGTTGCCCTGTGTGAAGGAAACAAACATGGAGGGGAAAATCCCCAATCTCCGGACTCCCAGAAATAATTCATCAGTCATTTTATCCAAAGGCTTTTGCTATAATTAAAGTCTGAGAAAAACCTACTGGGAGAGGGATATAAATGTTTTCCATTGTGATATACATACATACATACATACATACATACATACATACATACATACATATATAAAATAATAAATATTTCAATGACTAAACCCAAGAAGACTACAATGGAAATAATCTTGAATAATGGAAAATTATAGAAAAATTGCTGCAATAAAGTTGGATATAAGATCTTTTCATAAAAAAATAAAATTTTATTTGAAAAGATTGTTTTCATTTAGAATTTATCCACTAATGGAATATGTATATATTTCAGGAAAAGCATCTCATAATATTAACAAAAGGAGGAAAAGCCACTAAGAATGGCTATTTTTCACAGCAGCACTTTCAGGGTAACTAAAACACAGACTCGTCCTAAGCACCACATTAATTTTCAGCATATTGACATAACGACTACACAATAATGAAAAGAATGGACTTCAATGGGATCTCTGTCTCGGTCTCTCTCTCTCTCTCTCTCTCTCTCTCTCTCTCTCGCTCTCTCTCTCTCTCTCTCACACACACACACACAAACACACAAATGTGGGTCTAAGTGTCTACAAGTGACGTTTCCAACAACAATAGTCTCTAGACTAGTAGTCAACATGGTTCTAATGGGAAACAGGTAGTGCCTGAGAGGAGCACTCTGAAGTCGCTGCACAATGATTCTTGGTACGGATGTTGGTACCACATTTTTGTATCACTTTCTAACATCCCCTCATGCTACATACATAGATATATGCATATTTTTACTTATGTCATGTTTCCACTTAAAAATAGCTCCAAGGAAAATCCAGTCTTATTCATTACTCTGTCAACATAAGACAACAACAACAAAAAAACCTCTCTGAACATGGATTATTTGTCCAATGATCATTATCATCTGCTTCTAAAGGGAAACACATCCGTTCTTGACTCACATTCCCCCAGGGTCCACACCTGACCTGAGAATGTTCTGCCTCACCACAATTTTGGTCAACCTAGAAATAAGCATGTATCCTATTGTAAGCCAAAGATTCACTTTGTTCTGGAATAGTTTCTAACATTGTATTAGATGGTAGGAATAGATCCAAGGTACTTGTGCATGCAAGACAAGTACCCGATCATTGATATACAGAGATAGCTGTTTCATGAATTATCTAACAATAACAGCAGATTGTGTCAGTGAGACTCATAATTAGCTACTGTACATAATAGTGGCACTGCTATTATCCTGAAAGAGCTTTCCTGGGAGAAAAAAAAACACAGAAGAAAGAAGACAAATCATCATGGCCAATGGTGGTGATAAAGGCAATGATGACCATGGTGATGATGGCTATGTTAACGACACTGATGATGATAAGGTAATGATAATGGTAATGATGGTGATAATCACAATGATGGCGTTGGTGGTGATAGTGGCAATGATGACAATGGCAACATTGATGACGGTGGTGATGATAACAATAATCATAGTAATGACAATGATGGTGGCAGTGATGATGACAACAACAATGATAATATTTATGACAGCGATAGTGCTACTGCTTCCACCTATGCTGGAGACTATGATACATATATCACTATTTATTGTAGAGACTATACACAGACCTGTTTAGAGATATGATACATGAATTAGTCGTGGAGATGTCTAGATAGTAATGGCAGTTTGTGAGAGCCTGAACACAATCATGTCTACTCATGGGCTTTTTAAATCTGTCTTTGCTTTAAGACAATGAATTTTGTTTATAATGTTTGCATCCAAGAACTGTGACTTTAAATCCCCAGGGCAAATCCAGCATTATCCATCATAATGGCCTAAGAAAAATTAAAAGTGTATTCAAGAGTCCAGCACCCTGCCTGGAAACTTGGTGATTTTTTTTTTAAATTTAGACACCTTAGCTTTAATGTATAGTCAGGTAAACTTTTTAATAAGCTTAGTAATACTCTGTTTCAAGAAGAAATTCTTCAAAATTGTCACAAAACATTATAACCCAAGAAAATGTACACTATTGCTCAGAAGCCCCTCAAGGCACCTGCACATTGCCATTGATCCTACAGGGTAGAAGAGCACAGTTGTTAAAGAAGAGACCTCACCAGACACTGGCTTGCACACCTATAATCATAGCACCTGGGAGGATGAGGTAAGATCCAGATTTGTGGATAACCTAGGTTGTACAGTGAAGAACTGTCTAAAAATTAGAACAAACTTAGGTAAGTCATTATAAATACATATCCCAAGCAGGGTGGTGGTGGCACATGCCTTTAATGCCAGCACTTGGGAGGCGAAACAGGAGGAACTTTGTGAGTTATCTACAAGAGCTAGTTCCAGGACATCCAGGGTTGTTACACAGAGAATCAAAAAACAAACAAAGAAATGCATATGCCCAACAGGTGCTGGTGGTAAACCTTTAATCCCAGCCCTTGGAGGGCAGCAACAGGCAGATCTCTGTGAGTTCAAGGGCAGTCTGGTCTACAGAGTGAGTGCCAGGACAGGCTCCAAAGCTACACAGAGAAACCCTGTCTCAAAAACCCCAAAATGATAGAAGATAGATAGATAGATAGATAGATAGATAGATAGATAGATAGATAGATAGATAGATAGATAGATAGATGGATGGATAGAGAATGGATGGATGGATAGATAGATAGATAGATAGATAGATAGATAGATAGATAGAAAATGGATGGATAGATGATAGATAGATAGATAGATAGATAGATAGATAGATAGATAGATAGACAGACAACAAATGCATATCCCACAAAGTACAGTCAGATAGGATAAGATGCACCAGTTTTGAGACAAAATCACAGGTGATGATGTGGACAAGTCAGTCTCATGGGAAAGCTGACACTAAGCACCACCCAACTGAATGTGTGTGTTGTGATTTTAAAATCTGCATAGGAATACAATACAACCCCGAGGTGAGCGAAGTCTTGAATGACTACCTTCCCAGCTCTGATTTGAACACACCTGTTTTTTTTTTCATCAAATACACACAATACATACATTATCACTAACACGCCTTCTCCAAATACCACGTATTTTTCTTCCTTAAAGAGTCATTTCTTACCAAGAGAGATAAGGCGTGGAAGCTTCAGCATGTATTTACTCAGTGAGACGACATTATTTTCTGAAAATCAGATGTCTTTACCTGCGCAATCTCTGGTAGGAAAATTACCCTTTTCCAACAGAGGCTCACATTTTATTTGTCACTTTTAATGGCCTCGAAATCCCAGCCTCAACCAGTGATATTTGAATTGCTTTTAATTTATCAGGTAAGGTGTACAGAATAACTTGGCAGCTTCTTCTTGACGCATGTCAGGAGCAAAGGTCCTCCCTTGGGAAGGTAGTGTTCATAAAGCCCTCCCCCCCCTTGAATCATGGGGCTGAGAGCAATCCCCATGCAGAGGTTCAGTGATGTGGCTGACACTCTCCAGGAAGTCACCATAGTGTGTAATAACAAGGTGTGCAGGGTTCTCTGAAATGACTTAATATAATCAAAAATCTGATCTGAACTATTAAAGAACAAGAAAATTTAATTTAAAAACTGACATTACTGACCTTTCAAATCGTGTGTCCAGGCTCTTGTAAAACATGCATTCACAGGCTACTGTTTGTCTGATTTACTTGCAATAAAGGGTTCTTTATGGAGAGTGAGATTGCATTGCTCAGAGGGGTCCATTGCTGAGACGATGGTTGCCTTGGTACGTGGTAAAAAAGTGAAGTGTTGTCTCCTCTGCCACACAGAAGGATTTGAGGATTTTAGTTACAAACCATTTTAGAGTAATAAAAATGTTGCTAATATTATTGATCTTGGTGGTTTAATCAAGAACTTATTATCCACAAAACAAAGGACAAGGTGGCATCGTGTATATTTTTCACTCAATCCTCATACTCCCTAAGGCAGATGTAGTAAGGTTATCTTCACTAAAGAGGAGGCTGAGGTCCAGAAGGCTGACTTGCTTCCTTCCCAGGGTTCCAGAACATAACTCCAACGTGGCTCTGACAAGAGGAAGCATGTCAGATGACTCAAGTCACTCCTGCCTCACAACGTTAGGGGAGGCTTTGAAAAGCACCTACACGAACGTTCTGCCTTGCCCAGTGATTCTCCTTCCTCGCTCTCTCTCCCTAATCACACCATTCTTCTGTCTTCCCTAGAGGGAGAATGTCAAAATGTCACCATGCTCCACTCAGCTGCTCATACTCAACCTCTCTTGAAGACCTCTCCAGGTCATGTCACACCCCTGTGCCTTCCCCAGCAGCAGCAAAGCCCAAGCCATCACCATTTCTTCTAAGGTCACAGCCGCCTTCACCTCCAGTGCACACCCAGCTCATCGCTGCACTACTCGCCCCAACACATCTGGCCTACACCACCTCCTGCCTGCCTCTCTGGGATGTGCATACTTACAACGTGACGTTCTTGAAAGTTGTAGGCTCCCACATCAATCTTTGCCCCTCTGAGGTGAATTCTCTTCCATCCCCCACCACCTGCTGAACACTTGCATACCCTCAAGTGTTAGAGATTGAGACCACAGCAGACATCCCTCCTAGGGCCATTTGACTTTCCTCTGACATCACAGTCAAGGTCCGTGGACACACAGAAAACAGGTCTTGTTCTTAGACTATAATTTAGCAATGAGCTGTGAGGCTCTGTACAAACACTTGAACTCTTGCTTTCTCGCATCTCCAATCCTGATGATGTCAGTGTACTTCCCCAGAGGGTGGCTATGAGTGGTAAATGGGGCCTGGAGAGGAGATGGCCTCATGCATGGCCCCTGCCTTGTGGGAAAAAAAACTCAACGGCATCTAAGACCTTGATGTAATAATATGAGTCAATTTCCACGAAACACAACTGAGCAAAAATATCCAAAATACTACTGCTTGTTAATATCTATAATGGACAGTGATGATATTTAATATCTACAGAGGTCAGGGGTGATATTTAATACCTACAGTGAGCAGGGATAATATTCAATATCTACAGTGAACAATGATGATATTTAATATCTACAGAGGTCAATGATATTAATATTCATAATGGGCAGCAATGATATTTAATATCTACAGTTAGTAGTGATTATATTTAGCATGTATGGAGAGATCAGTGATGATATTTAATATCTACAGCAATCAAAGATGATATGTAATACCTACTGTGAACAGAAATGATATTTAATATCTACAGTGAAAAGTGATGATATTTATTACCTAAGGTGGACAGTGATGGCATTCAATATTTACAGATAGCAGTGACAATATTTGATATCTACAGAGGGTGATGGTGATATTTCACATCCACAGTGGGGAGTTATATCTAATATCTACAGGAGTGAGAGGATGTGTAAACCTTCCCAGCCAACTGGTCCCCAAGGCCACTTCTGGTTTTCACCAAGCAATGAACTAGAACTGGCTTGACATAAACACTCACCAGTTATATGCTGAAGAAATGAAAGACCCAGGTGTGTCTTAAAGAACAGACAAGAAAGATGAAACGGCATCTCTACACATTTTAAAGTGTGTGACAAGTCTGACCACCCAAGAATTTTGAGGTCTGTGCTCTAAAATAAGTCCCAGAAAAGGATGAGGTTGACAGATACACCGTGTGAGTAAACATTCCATTAGATACTGAGTAGAGCCCTGAACATGGTAAAGATGGTCACTTTTAGGTTTTACATATTTTACACTAACGAAAGAGCTCATAAATATCTTCATCCCAAGTGTAACAGCAAATTAACCTCCATGTCTGAATTACTGCCAATTCTTCATTAATTGTGTTTTTTACTATCGCTTCAATAGGAAAGATTTCTCCCAGAAGTAGCTGGAGCTTAAAGATGACTCAAGTGACTAGAATGTAGGAAACTGTCATCATGCCACAAACGGGGAGGGGGAGGCCAGGGTTGGCTTGATTATTACAGCGCCAGTGGACAGCAGAGAAGTGATTTCAGTGAGAATGACTTCACCAGAGCTGGTGCTAAAACCAAAGGCAGAGAGCTGGCCCCATGTCTCGAATTGAAAATACACTGAAATACGGGCAATCAGCAGCAGATTTAAGACACTAAACCACCCCAGAAAATATCAGAAGTCTTAGAGGAGGAGCCATAATCCATAAATAAAAGCAGCAGTGAGTTAAGGGGATAATAACATAGGTGAAAAGTTACACAGTGCGAGACAGAAAGGAACCCCTACACGAACTGCGGCGCTTTCAGACATAGTTCCTGTCCCCAGACAAAAAAAAAAAAAACAGGATTCCTCTGGAAGGAGATGACAAAGCAAGGCAGATGGGAGAAACAGCTCCCAAACCCTTTCTTCTTTATTTCAAAGGGAGCAACAACATGAGGGGCGGACTGGATTTCTTTGTGTTAAACAGGGGAAGAAAACACTCATTACCACAAAAGCAACCAAAAGAAGACTCAATACCATTGAAACCAACAAGCCTTTACCAAGAGAACTCTCATCTATGAAAACTATTCTTAAACCATTACTTTGTAAGACTGACCAACTGATTTTATATGGCCAAGTCTGCAAAAAAATATGATGAATCAATTTTATTTTAATCTATCTCGATCTTTGAACTTTATGGAAACTCACTAATATTAAATAATGGCAGACAATTAACAAAACAACCTAGTATTTGAGTGGCTTATGTTGGGTTATCCAACACTTTCTTTAAAGAATAAGAGACTATCAAAGCAGCTCCAAGCTTACAGTTCGTCTCACGCTGTCTTACTAGGATTCTGTCCCAAATAATCCTAGTACCACACCTGAGATGGTGGCAGACAGAGTGGGGTCCAAATCTGACCCGATCTACCATTCTTATGGACTGAACTCCAAACTGTGCAGTTAAGTCTCACAGTGAAGAAAAATCTAAACATGATCTAGACCACAAAGTGGCATGAAATGCACAGAATCAGAAGAGAAATGAGACTGGGGCTGTGAGTTAGAGTGCTGGGCCAAGTGTATCATTTCATCCTCGGCCTTCTATGCTATCATGGGTAAATCATACGGGGTTGGTTCCCCAATGATGGGGGAGAGTCTTCTGTTTTGTGTTAATTTCATTGGTTAAATAAAGAGACTGCCTTGGCCCTGATAGGACAGAAAATTAGGTAGGTGGAGTAGACAGACAGAATGCTGGGAGAAAGAAGCCGAGTCAGGAAGTTACCATGATTCTCCCACTTCAGACAGACGCAGGTTAAGATCTTTCCTGGTAAGCCACCTGTGGTGTTACACAGATTATTAGAAATGGGTTAGATCAATATGTAAGAGCTAGCCAATAAGAGGCTGGAACTAATGGGCCAGGCAGTGTTTAAAAGAATACAGTTTCCGTGTAATTATTTCAGGTAAAGTTAGCCGTGCGGAGCTGGGCGGGAACACAGACCACCGTTGCTCCTTCAACACCCCAATCGTGCCTCTGTCACATGCAGGAGACAGCCTGCCTCACAAGCAGGTGATGATTAAGTTTGTGGGTGAATTCACTTGGCCTTAGACACACAGGAACCATGTGTGCATGGTTAAAAGAAGGCTCTGTCTGAGGCAACCTGAAATAAAGTAGGAACGTTGAGAGAGGAACATGGGTTGTACAAGGAAGGAGCTTAGTAGCAGAGTGTTTCCTTGCCTGCATGAGGCCCTAGCATAAGGGTCAAGAGAGGATGGGTAGAAGGGAAAGAGGAAGAAATCCAGCCAGCCAGGGACATGGGGTCCTATTTTCCTAAGGATGGAGAAAAAAAAATGTGCAGGAGAAAATATAGACACAGAAAGGCAATGAGTGTCTCGAAGCAAACTATTGGTGTGCCGCCCCCAGACGCCAAGGCGATGGATAGGCGTGGTGTTCCTCAAAGCCATGAAAACTAGGCATGGAAGCCCGGTGTAACAGAACACACCTGGAAGCCTAACACGCAGGAGGACAGTGGGTTCCAGACCAGCCTGGACTATGCAATGAGACTGTCTCAAGAAACAAGATCAATTTATTATAAAAAAAGAAACCCTGATTAAACATCCAAACATCCACCAGTTCCAGAAAGGGCCGGTTCCTCACTCATGACAGTTCCAATCAGCCAACAGGTGCATGCCTGCCTTTCTCCCTTGCTCGGCTGTTCTCAAACCGAAGAGGCAGAAACCACAGCTAGTGACATAAAGGAAGCAGAGGTCACACACACACACACACACACACACACACACACACACACACACACACACACCGTCTTCCAACAGGCCGGTCAGGTGTGAAGCAAGTCCAGGAAGCAAAGCCCAAGGTTTAGGCAACTGCCCAAGTCCATGTGTTTTAATTCCTGAAACACAACTGACTTCCACGATTTATCGGGGTTTTCGAACTTTCTATGGTTAGGTAGCAGGAAGTCAGTCACAGGAGCCTTCCAGAGTTTTATTCAGAGTTTAGCAACAGAATCAGCCCAACTGAGAAGAACCTAAAGACACAGCAGGAAAATAAAGATAACACAAGCTGAGATAAGGTAAGATAAGATAAGATAGGTGAAGATACTTTGAGACCCCATCACACAGCCTGGTGAGAGGACTAAGAACCTGAGTCCAGTCCCTGGGACCCACCTGGCGGAGGAGATAACCAATTCCCACAAGTTGTCCTCTGACCTCCACACACATGCTATAGCATGCGTATGAATCATGCATGCATATATATAAACATACATATGTCTTTAAAACATCCCTTTGTATAAATGCCAGTCACTTAAAACAGTAACTAAGTATGCTAAGGTCTGTAATAGTAGTTAAAACCAGTTCTATCGATCATGCACATTTACAGATCCGGTCAAAATACTTTCAACCTTACGTCCTGTGTAAAGTTCACAACAGCCTTGTAATATTGGCACTGTCACTAGCCCCATTTTATAGATGAAGGAAATACACCTTGTCCAAATCATGAGAGTTAGCCACTAAGTTGGCATTTTAAGCGACTGTTCTCTGCTCTCCTTTTTTAGGGGAATGGCTTAAGTACTATAATGAAAACAATTATCATTTCTTTGGGGGGTTACCCTGTAATTTAAATAGATTTTTTTCACCAAGACACTCACAGCTCTTCCTAATGACAAAAACTCAGTAGAGCCAAAGACTTTGTAGCCCAGGATGCTGAACTGGCTTGGAAGACCTTAGTCCTCACTGGTGGGATACACTGTGATTCCAGGGGCCACCAGGGTGGTGAGTACAGGCTGGCCATATGGGAAGGGTGGTGTTTGGTTACCCCAAGCTCACAAGGAAGCATAGACAGACATGGGAACACGGGGAGCACCCCAGCACGATTCACTCATGACACATTCTCGGAGCGGCAGCCCGGGAAGTGAACCAAGAGGAGAATCAACAATAAATCCTTGAAGCAACTGTTCAGTCTCATGTGCCACTTGCCTTCTAGGACCCTTTCATCACTCACATTAAGAGTGGGAACTATAACCAATCCTAGGACTTCAAAATGAAACCAGTGCCAACAGACTCCTCCTTCGCAGATGCTAGAGCCATAAATCTGAGGCACGCAAGGATGCCAAGCTGACTGAGGCACACAGGTGCTGTCCACCTTTTGCTGGCCCATCAGAAATGCTTCTCTCTTGTAAACAAAAGCACGGGTGTACTTGTTACTCTTGCTTCCATCCTCCTGCCTCTCTGCCTGACATCACGGTGTGAGTCGGCTGGGAAGGGTTTGGATGTGCCTTCTCTGCTCAGGAAGAGACTTTGTTCAGAACACCCAAGAGACAGGACTGGAGCCCAGAAAACGGTTTCTCTTACAAGGAACACATGTAAGGTTCTACAGGGAGTTATGCATAATCTGTGCCTGCCAGTCATAGGCTGGTAGCCAGTGCTGCTTGGCTGGCCATCTGGTTGATGAAACGAAGAAACGAACGAATGAATGAGATGACTGGTAAAGAGGCAAGCCTGTGAGCTTTGACATCAGGACCACCACGGCTGAGATGCGGCTCAAAATCAAACTTCTGTGAGACTTTGGCCAAGTTACTTAACTTCTCTGATTGTCTGTCAATTCTTTATCAGAAGACAATAGGTTAGTGGACTGCTTCTGTTGTTCACTATGCCGTTTTGCTTCCTCCTGCTCTCTGTTAGTTTTATTTCCTATAACATCCTGATTCAGGTTTGAAGAATTCTCCATCCTCAGGACCGTGGTGGTCACTTGGAAATGAAACATAAAATAGCTAATTCTCTTTTAAGGCAGCGGGATTTCTTGAGAACCTAATCTATCCCTCGGCGGACAGGACTGTGACCCAAGAATAATGGTGGCAGCATTCTTTATTGGGTTTTATTATGTCCAGATGAACAGAAATAATGACTGACTATTTCCTAATGGGCCGGTGGACAATCTACCTCAGGGAAAATGCTCAGCCTCAATGCACAAAGCTGGGGGACAGAGTCTTTTTCTGTCATTGCTGTGTAGCTGGATTGCTAGGACAAAAATATCCCCTGTGGCCCTTGGACTCACTGGGGTCATGAAACTAACAAGAAACTTAACCAAATTCAGAAAGCCCCTCCCCATCTATTTGATCCGGCACAGAATTGTTGCAGGAGTCTTGTCTGGCAGAGCTGACTGCAAGCTGTGCAAGGGACACCCATGATGCAGTCTTCATGAGTAATCACCACCCTGGGGTGAGCTTTGGGGTTCTGTGGCTACACGAATCCCCCATGCTTCTGTAACTCCTGTAAGAACGCCAAAAATACCATTGCTTCTCCATGTTGGACTTGAATGGCTTTTTTGCTCTGATCTGCTGTTGCCCTCTCTAGAGGAGATTAGAAATAGATCCATTAGGAGAAAAATACCACAGGAGTCACATACCAACTAGGTACCTTGATTCCTTGGGACTCAGTTCTCTAACCTGTATAATGAGACAATATATACCTAGTGAGGCTGTACGGTGATGAATGAGATATAAGGAGAGTCCCCATGAGCACACACACACACACACACCTCTCATCCTCCTCGGTGGTCCCTTGTTTATTTACGTGGCATGGTGATACAGAGGTGTAAACATCAGAGGATATGATCAGTGCTGCTGAGGACGTAGGCTTTCGCGAGGTAGTTTTGCAGTGTGCATCCATGTTATACTTCAGGCAGTGAACTAGTCTGTGAGAATTCACAAAGGAATGGATGCGCAATAATTTTCAAGTTAAGTGAAACGAGTTCAAGGAAAACACATCAGAAAGGACAGAGGGATGGCTATCAGCCTTGTGTAAGGGAAAAGCATAAGAGAAGGAAGGGGAAGGAAAAGATAAGAGGGAGGTGATTGTTTGCATATATGGAAATGTCATTATGTCTTACCTTGCACAATTAACATATGCTAATGAAGGATTAGAAAGAAAGGCTTGAAATCACCATTTGCTCTAACATGATAATTGCTGTTCTAAGACTTCACACAGAAGTGATGAGAACACAGGGAGGAAAAATGACAACACCCTAGAAAGAGGGACAAAGGAAGGAGGCCCTGCTGTGGACTATACTGAAGAGAGCAGAACAGGCTGCTGTTGAGGGCAGGAACCAGGCATCTTCAAGGGTCTAGAGTCTGTCCCAGCCCACCACAGTCCCTCCATAGAAGCTGCACACCTTCTATTCCAGCCCGTTAGAGCTCCCCCTAACGGAAGACTATACAGTCTTCTATTCCAGTCTTCCTCATCCCACCCCCTGGAAAGGCAGCATAGCCTTCTAGCTGGCCCTGATTTTCACAGCTGATCAATACAGCCAGTGGCCAGAACAGTACTGCTCAAACATAATCTGACCATGTTCCCCAGCACAGACCTCCACTGTCCCCCCCAGATCACACAGTTTGTAAACTAGCATCCTTGAAATTATCTCACACTCTCCAGGTGATCTGCGTGTCTCTTACACCATCAGGTATTCACCTAGCTCAGGGCCTTTACAACTGCTCCTTCATCTTCATAAACTGCCCTCAGTATTTACAAGGCTCATTATATCATAGTATCTAAATTAATTAGTATTTCATGTCTAAGCATAGATTAGTCATGTGCAAACATGCATACACAATGTTATGTTTTCTGCAGTATCTATTCCCTATGCCTGCACCTGCCCCTGACACACAGGGACACCAAAATACTTGCTTAATAAATGAGTGCTAACCGAATCCTGATAAAGTATGAAAGTATAAATTGACAGACTCCAAGTAGAACTAATTTAGGCAAAGAAACCAAACAGACACAGTGGGGTCATCAAATATTAACTCCAGAATTGTACTTAATGCAATGTGATTCCATTCACCATGTGGAGATGGTAGCATGTTTGTGTCCCTAGAGGGTCTCCATCCTCTTTCAGGGTAGCATCATCCATGCTTGATGCTCTGCAGGTAGAAGCTCTCACTGGAAGGATACAGGGTAGAACTAATTGGGAAGTGAGCTGACGAAGGAGGAAGGAAATGGTCTGTAAGGAGAATACGTATATGTGAATTTTAGGGAATTTTTAGCTGGTTCAATAGGATGTTTTTGGGTCTAGCAGGCTCAAACAAGCATGTGTGATCAGAAAGGACAAATTTCAGTCACCAAGAAGCATAGCAGCTTGGGTACAATAAAGCGAAAGGGAGTCTAGAGTGACATCTTTGCAATCCCAAGTCAAAAGTGAGCCAAGGAGAACAGCTGAGGAATCTTCAGTTAGGAGTCTAAGCATCAGAAAAAAAGGGAACACACAGAGTATGCACCTGAGAATAAGCTGAGCATAGAACCCAGCCATGTCGTCTCCTGTGGGCCTCTACAGCGTCCCAAGTCAAACACCTGAGGGATAAGCCAGCTGCACCACCCATCTCATGCCCCTGACTTGCTGGGTAGAAATGTCTTAGGTGACACATGCGAATACGTCGCATCAGAGGAGAGAGTGGGAGATGCAGCCGGGAGAAAGGGGACATAGCACGACTGTCTTTGCAGCGAGCCTCTCCAGAGAAAGGGCTATCGGTGGGCTGAGAGGGGTCCTGACATTCGTCTGTGCAGAGGAGAAGGCACAGCCTTCTGCCCACACAATAGGAGCACATGCTTGGCTGTGAGCAAGTGTCACCTGCCTGGAGACCAGCAAACAACCTACGGGAAGCGAGCCTGGGCCCGAGGTGCAAGTGCTGGGGACCTGTGATATTTTTCATGCACCCCACGACATGAGGAACCTGAGATAATAAAAGCCTTCTATGTCTTGCTAAGGGGTCAGGGGTATTGTGGCAGGTGACCCGGAATAGTCTGCAAGCAGAAAGTGAGCTGGTGATGCTGGCACAGGCAGAGCTCTCTCCACCAAACCGTAAATTAAGTCCAGATGAGTTTTTTTATTGACAGAATGAGTCCCTTCAGCCCAACCATTCTTCAGTCACGAGCAGCCTTTCTGAGTGGAGGGCACGGGGTGGGCAATATCTGCCCATCCTGCAGATGCACACCGGTAGCACTCAGTGTCCAGATTCACCCGCTAGCCTCTCCCTGCTGATGCCCTGCACACCAGGCTGTTCACATCCCCAGCACATCAAACAGACAGCAGATCCAAGGTCTTCATAAAATAGCAGAATGAGATGCGTGCATGCCCCAGGGGCCCTTGATGGATCAATCTGCCAGTTCACAAACGATACATAAATGTGGTGGGTGCGACCGGCGCTCAGTCACCAAGGCCCTGCATAAATAACATTCCATTTAGTCAGTGCTAAGAAAGAAATCTCTGGGATGAGGAAGAAAAATAACAAAAGAGCCAGATATTAAGCTACAAGCTGGGCCTCACACAGAAAAGATCTTGTCCCTGGAAATTCAGGGCTGCCTCTCAGAGGCACAGTGGCTGAAGGAGACCTTGTGATATGTGATCAGACTCTGCTGCCAGCCAACCGGCCTATCGGAGAGATGAATGCAGACCCAGGTAGCTGACAACTCAGGAGGGAGCGCAGGTGTGTGAAGCATGTGGTCGCATGTGATAGCACAAAGGCCGGCCCTGTTGCCTGCCAGACACCATCTTGGGCACTTCTTTCAGCCTACATCACATTGTCTTCACAGGGATGCAGGAGTGATTATCCTCCCTCTGCAGATGAGGACACCGAGGCACGGGAAGGTTAAGTAACACGTCAAAATCCACACAAGTTAATTTACAGAACAGATGTGATGGCCATCAGCAGGTAGGTAGATAAACTGTGGTCTATGAGCTGGAAACAGGGCTCAGCAATTAAGACCAGTTGCTGAGGACCAACAGTCCAGAACATCCACTTTGCATGGCCCAGAGCCTCCTGGACCTCCAGTTCCAGAGGATCCGATGTCTTCTGGCCTCTGTGGCAAGCACACACAAACAAACATACACATAAATGCAAATAAAAATAAATAGTTCAGGAAAATTTTGTCTATATTTTTATTCATCCATAAAGAAAAGTAAAGCTACATCAGCTGTGGGAAAATAAGTAGAACCAGAACTGGAGATCACTGTGTTAAGTTAAATAAGCAGATTCCCAAAGGCAAATAGTGTGTTATCTCTCACATGCAGAAATATGTGTATATATATGTGTGTGTGTGTGTGTGTGTGTGTGTGTGTGTGTGTGTATATATATATATATATATATATATATATATATATATATATATGAAATTAGGAGGAGGACTATACATAAAGAAGGAACTAGAGGAAATCAGAGGAAAAAGTGGCAGCAGGGAAAGTTAAGCTTTTACTCTTATCAAGACCCAGATGAAAATACACGCATATAAAAGTCATATGAGAAGCAATGGAAGGCGACCCAGGGGGAAGAATTGAAGTTGCGAGAGGGCAGGAGAGGGAGCCGAGAAGAGAGACGAGCAGAGCGCAGTGATGCACATGATGAAAGCGTCCTCACAAGACCCATGACGTCACACACTAACTGAGTCTTTAAAAGGCAGCATGCCAAAGGCCACACGGTTCAGCAGCAGCTGAGTCGGACGTGGAACCCAGGCCATCTGGTTGGAGAGTTCCTGGGTGACATTAAAGGAAAGGCATGTTTCGGCAGCAAGAGACTGCATCTAGGTTGCTCCCACCTCCCACACAACTGGAACACATGTGTCATCTGAACCTGGTTTTCTTTATTATTCTTTTCATTTGTATTGAATGCATATAAGTATGATGCACATGTGTGTACATGCATGTTCACATGTGTGTGGGCACCTGTATGTGTGGTTTCCTGTGCATGTGAGTGTGAAGACCAAAGACTGATATTCAAGTAGCTTCCTTAATTCATCTCCCCTGTGGTTCTCTCCAAAGCCAGGGCTGGCAGATTGAGACACACTGGCTAATCGATTTGCCTCCCCTGTCTCTGCCTCCTGAGTGGCTGGCATCACAGGTGGGCCACCATACCCCGCTGGCTTTTTACAGGGTTCTAAGAACAGAACTTATACTCGCCCAACAAGTACTTTATCTACTGACCGTCTTCTCATCCTGACCCTTAGCGTTCTCAACTGTAGAGAGTGGCGGTGCTAAACTCAGAAGGCCTCTGGCAACGAGCAGATACCCAGGTGGGCAGTCAAGCAGTGTTTTGCTTTGTCTCAGGTAGCAAAGCTATCCTGGGGGCTCTTGCTGTGGTTCTGTGGTTACAACCCATCCTAAAGGACTTCATTGAATCCAGGCACCCTCCCTACACTCACAGGACACACAGATCAAACCTCCTAGGCATTTGCCTGCACAGTCATGGACTAGTTCTCCAGGTAAAACTTTCAGACAGTTGTGTTCTTGGAAGGGTGATATTGTCACTCCAGAAGCAGCCATTAGGAATGACAGGAAGAAAGATAGTCCCAGCGTGCCCTGTGTTGCTGTGGTTGTGGTAACCAAGGGATCCCTCAAGGGATCAGACTGGCGGAGCATTTTAAAAGATGGACCATTCAACTTCAGAAACTTCTTTGTCCAGGCAAGCACTAGCATTCAAGACACTTTCCACCTGTCAACTTGAAAATGTCCCCTCCAGATGCCTAAGTAATAACCACGGTTCAGAGTCTACAATTGTCAAGCCCTCTAAGTGCTGGGCATCAAGTTAGGTGTTCGGGTAAAAGGATCTATAACATATGGCTCCTGACTGGGAAGTGCTCTCCACCTTTCAGAGAAACAAATTCCCAATTAAGGTAAACTAAATTAAACTATTTTTAAATTTTATGTTATTTACATATTTATGTATTCATTGTTTTGAAACATATGGGCCCAGGTTGACCTTGAACTCACACTCAACCTCCTTATAGTTCTGTTGTGTGCTGTTTTGTTAGGAAGCCCAGGCTATGGAGCTGGACAGAATAAAGATCGTAGCTTGTGGAGAAGGACTCTGCCACGGACGACTCCACTCCCCAGTGGCTAGATATAAGTGGTAAGAACACTCAATGATTTTATATTTAAAAATATATATACATATTCATATCCATTGGAGTAGAGGACTAAAGCCAGTCCAGACTGAAGAGAGACCTCACCCAACATTCTGCTTGGATGCCGTCTAGGAACAAGACTCAGGAAGTGTGGGCAGATGAGGAACCAGACACTATCTCTGTGACATTTAGTTACCTACACCACACATAGCAGTTGCGCAGTGTGCACAGGGAGGTACGATGTAGCACAGAGCTACAGAACATGGTGAGAGCCAACTTCTTTCTCCTAGAAAATAAAAAAAAATGAGGTACTTAGTCCTTCTGCTCCTGGAGTATTGGTGAAAAGCCCCGAAGCACTTTGGAGTATCAAATCTACCTGTGCTGCAGCATCGAAAGGCATCTCCGTCCCCGGCCTGCCCAGTGCTTAACCTTATAACTGCCTCTCCTGTTCCTATTGCGTCATAACCACCTCTGATTCCCAAGCTCCAGTTCGACTTGTAACATTACAGGTGTGAAAATGAAATGTCAAAGTTTTCTCACTCTTTCTCAAATAGAACGTTAAGACAGTTACAGACGATGCATTCCTAGGGCTCTAAATGTCTTTCACTTTTCAAAGTCTCCTGCTGGAATTTTGAAGACACGGGGCCTTCTTGAGTGCCACTGACTTTTACAGTTTTGTTTTATTTTTTTTCCATGTTTCTTTTAAAAGGCTGAGATTTTGAAGGAAAGCTTGCAAGAAGGCCAAGTAATATTGTCAGAATCCTTTATTATGTGCGGGACTCACATTCAAATTTTCCAAGTGAAAATCATCCATTAAAATCATCCAAGGTACCCAGTGTGATGCATGTCCAGAATCCCAAGCCATCACCCCAGCATTCTTGAGGCATAGGTAGGAGGACATGAGTTCGAAGTAAACCTGGGCTACAAAGCAAATTCAAAGCCAGCTTGGTCTATGTAGTGAGATCTTGTCCCATAAAATCATTATCTGGAAATGTAGCTTAGTGGCAGAGCACTAACCTAGCACACACAAGGCCCTGAGTTCAATCCCCAGTATTTTTTAGGTAAGTATGATGACCTAAGTACCAGAAATGTAAAGGGGGTAGGATCAAGATCTCATCATTTAAAAGCAAGGATGCAGCCAAACACAGCTGATTCTATACATGAGTCCTCCTCTCTAACACTTGCAGAAGGGTGAAACATAGACGCTGGAGCACTGATGGCTGCAAGATCACACTGGAAAATACTTTCCTTCAAGAACTGGTTAGAGATCATGGCCTAGACAACTAAACTCACCTTGACTGTAGAGACAGAATCTTCAGTGTCTCCTTTATGTTTTGTGGTGACCAGACCGATCTAGACAAAGAATCAGCAAGCTCCAGCTTGGTACTTCCTTTCCTCTCATGCTACAGGATACAAGGGCAGAGTGGAAAAAAAACCCAACACTGCTCTCTCCCTTTAGACAGAACTTGCCAGCTCTTGGGCTAAACAATCATGCACCCTTCACTAGTGGATCTTTGAAGCCAGAGAGTAAGAGGAGCGAGAGGGCTGCAAAGACAATAAACACAGAGATGTGGTTCACTGAAGACCTCACCTCCTCCCCCTGGGTGCTAGAACTACAGAGAGGGCTGCAAAGACAATAAACACAAAGATGTGGTTCACTGAAGACCTCCTCCCCCTGGGTGCTAGAAATACAGAGAGGGCTGCAAAGATAAGAAACACGAGGATGTAGTTCACTGAAGACCTCCTCCCTCTGGGCGCTAGAGCTGCAGAGACTAACACCTTTGGAAAGTTTTACTAAGCACTATAACATACCAGTCATAGGAGTAGGTTTCAAGGAGACAGACTAATGGAAGCTGCCCGATCCTATGAGAACCGTATCCTACAGCTTCTGCTTTACATACAGCATTACGAAATAGAGTAAAATGATCCTCAGGAAAAAGGCAATTAACTCTTTCCACGGAGGAGGAGAGCTTCCCAAGGTCTTGAAGGGTAGTTTGCTTAAGGGATGGAGGATGTTGTAATTTCAACCTGAAAGGTTTTATAAAGGTCCATGTCTTACAAAGTCTTTGTCCTCAGCACTGGGAGGTGATGGAGCCTTAAGGATGTGTGGGATGGGGAGGACTAGAAAGAAGTCAGACCACTAGAACCATGGGGGCTTGTCAGAACCCCATTCTGTTTATAAGCCTGTGCTTCTCACCTGCCATAGCTGTATCTCTGCTCCCGACCATATATGACGCCTCACCGCAAACCCCAAGGCGATGAAGCCAAATGACCATGGACTAAAACTGTTGAAACCATGAACCAAAAGGAATCCTTCTGGCTTTTCAGGCTTTTATGTTGGCACTATATGACCCTGATGGAAAGCTGAGTGGCTTTGGGAAAAAACTGCAGCACTAGGCAGAAAAGGAGCTGTGCACAGGATCACAGGGAGATGGGCCAGCACCCAGAGTCATCAACATGAGCATCCCATGGCTGAAGCAGGTCAGATGTCAAGTGGGAAAGCAGTAGGATGAAGTTGTGCTAGGGATCAAGGTGATTGATTCTAGAGAGAAACTTTATGGGTCAAGAAGTTACATCAAATCCTACCTGCCGGATCCTAAGAGACATCTGCAGCCACTTCCTGGGATCATCATGAAACTACTTAAAAATACACATTAAACATTTGCATAATCTCCAACATATCCTAAGCACAGAATAAATTCCATTATTATCATCATGTGCAGTCTGATCAGAACATCGAGTAAACAAAATTATCTCCAGAAATGGAAACATTCAGCCTCCATTGAAGCTTTCAGTAAAATATCAGGATTCCCAGGTTGGAGTGTGGAGTATGATACACCAAAGAGCATGGCAGAGCTCAAAGCCAAGTACCAGCCCTTTCTCATTGCCTGGTTTGGAAGTGGTTGCTGAGCCTCTCTGTCCCTTGGCCTTCCCACATACACACTGAGGACGCTCACAGAACCATTCTCCTAAGGCACTGTGACTGCATGAAGGGGCCAGTCCCCATTAGCTGTGACACTTGCTACCCTCCTGGGCCATTGCTACTGGAGTGGATCAGGAATGTGCTCTCTTTCTCCTTTCCTAGGAAGTCCTGATGGGAGAACAGGGACCATCATTCACCTCTTTGCAAAAGTATTTCAGATTCTGTACATCCTTCCTAAAGGCAGAATGACTTTCACTGAAAGGATGGCAGCTATCAATACCAGACATGCAATGCTCTGGACACTGTCTCCTCATTTTTGCTAGAAATTGCACAAGGTTAACCACTCAGCAACACCTTTTGTCCTGCGGTTTGTACAGCGTAGCGAGGGGAGGGGAGATAAAACACCTTTGGGAAGATTCAAGCTCTAGTTGCAGAAAGAGAAGAGGGAGGAAGGATCCCAGCTGTGCCCCTCCTGGCAGCAGCTGTAAGCATCAGTTAGTCCCAGCATCTGCACAAGAGAGACAAGTGCAAAATTTCCAGGCTTGTGTTGTCTGTGAGTGGAATCCATTGGAATGTTGTTTGTTTCCTGCAAGAAAATATTCCAAGCTGCAATTTAAGCCCTGGCCTATAAACACGTGTTTATTTAAAAATCAATCTTAAGTCAAGGTCTCCTTTCACATCCTCTGTAGGATACAGTGGAGGGCCAAGCTCCAAGCTCTACCCCTGCTGACTACAGGTCTCTCCCGGAGGTGGAGGCACTGCAGATCCAGATCACAAGCAGACTGTGATTTGAACGAGACATCAAGACCATCAGGGAAAAAAGCTGGTCCTTTCTAAAGCAAGGAGCAGGGTTTCCCACCGGATGAGTGCACCACTGATGTCTACAGAGACCAGGATAGACAACTGAGAGGGGGACAGGAGGCAGGTCAGACCTCTGAGCACTGTGCAGACATAGACATGAACACACTGAGAGCTAAAACACATGCACTATTATGCATCCCTATCCACACATAAATACACATTCATATATGTACACTATACACACATACACACAAATCCATCCATAGACACACCATAATGCATATATAACACACATTCATATGCACACACATCCATCCCGACACACATATACACAATACATAGACCCATATACACATATAAATTCATCCATACACACACATCCATATACACACACCATCTACACATATATACACTTATCTATATATACATAGACATAGACACATAAAGCACACATACACACACATACACATATACACCCCTACATACCCTGTCCTAAGTTGCTTTCCATTGCTGTGCTAAACACTGTGGTGCTTTAAATGAGATAGTCCCCCATGCTCTCAGACATTTGAATACTTAGCTCCCAGCTGGTGTCCCTGTTACTGCAGTTTAGGAGGTATGGGCTTGCTGGCGGAAGTTTAAAGATTTGCACCATTTTGAGTTTGCTTTCTGTTTGCTGTTGGAGACAAGAATTCTCAACTACTGCTCCAGCCACCATGCCTGGTGCTTCTCTGCCATGACGGTGATGTACTCTTACCCTTGTGGAACCCTGATCCTCAAATAGCCCATCTTCCTATAAGTTTCCTTGGTCGTGGTATTTTAGCATAGTGATAGAAAAGTATCTGAGACAAACGCCATGACCAAAAGCAACTTGGAAAGAAGGTGGTTTATTTTTAGCTTACAGATTACAGGCATTCATGAAGGGAAGCCAAGGCAGGAACCTGGAAGCAAGAACTGAAGCAGAGACCATGAAAAATGCTGTTACTGGCTTGCTCCCCGGGCGTTCTCAATTTGCTTTCTTATACAGCCCAAGATGGTGCCGCCAGCAGTGGGCTAGGCTCTAACATCAACCACTAATCAAGAGTGCCACAGAACTGTCTACAGGCTAATCTGAAAGAAGCAATTCCTCAACAGAGGCTTCTCTTCCCAGATGACTCTAGTTTGTGTCAAATTGACAAAAATGAACACCAGCATACATAAATACCATACCTTAATATACATGTATCACATACACATGTGAGTGCATGCATGCACATCCACACACATAAAAACACAGAGATACCAACATTCATGTACACACAGGCACACAAATTCATATACATACAAAAATGCCCAAATGCAACACCTATATACACCCATCCCCCTAGACAGATCAGAATCGATCCATTGTCATCAGACTTCATTCTCTCTCTCTCTCTCTCTCTCTCTCTCTCTCTCTCTCTCTCTCTCTCTCTCTCTCTCTTATGTGTGTCTTCCTCCCTCCCTGCCCCCCTCACATACACATGTCTGCACACATGCATACATGGTAACTCATACCCAAATACATGATTTCCACAGGAAAACACACCTACATACACATGGGCATAGTTTTCACAGAGAGAACACCCATCTACACAAGCCAATTCTCCATTGAGGGAAGGTTATCCTGGCAGCTGGCATCTACCTAGGGACTGGCTTTGCTCTGCAGATCCACGACTTCGGTGGTGAGACCACCACTTGAATACATTTCAAGTTCACACTGATGTCCTTGAGAACAAACCCATCCTCGGTTCATCTCTGATGTGCATATGAACTTGAGCTCACAAATGCAAATGCCTAGCAATCCCAGAGCAAGTACAACATGGGCAGGCAGGACTATAAGTCACAGCAGCCCAGGATGAGGACTATGTCAAATGAAAGAACCCATCTGTCTAGGAGGCAAAAGATAGTCATCACCCAGTACCACTGGGCTGCGACTGTGAGATATAGATGAACCCTATGCTTTAAGAAAGACAGAATTCCAGCCAGTAATAGAAAATCTCCACATTTGAAAGCATCAGTCACAGATTCAAAATTGCTTTAAAACCTTGTCCAAGCAGGCCAGACTAGATCCATAATAGAGACCTGTCCCTCTGCTCCAGTGGGAAGAGTAAGCCTGAGGGGTCATGGACAAGATTTATGAAGAAAGAAGCAGGGCATCAGTTCCCACACGCACAGCTGCATCAACACCTGCGCCAATGTCCTGGCCTCTAGGCTCCGGCCAGCTCACCGGTAATGGTGGGAGGAAGGCTCCACATTCCAGGAACCCAGGAGTTTCTCACAATACCCATCCCCAATGTAAATAAATAAATAAATAAAACGGGGAAGGAGAGAGGGAGGAAAGGGCACAGAGGTATCTAACACAGCTACCCCTAAAGAGCCAGATTAATCTGTTTTGCTACCAAGAAATTCCCTTCAAAATGCATGAGAGAGCTAGATAAAGTAAACAACAGGGCAGAGGGCAGGCTCTCATGTTTGTCTCTGTACGCATACACATACCTACAGAGTGTATGGATATGTGCAGTATGATTTCAGCTCTGTTGGCTTAGACATTCACAGGTGAAAAACCTACAGAAGAAGGACCCACGCATGACACATTATCACAAGAGTGTCCTCAAAACCTAGACGCTTAGTCCTGTAACTTGCTGTACCCCAGGTAGATGACAACCACTTGACAGGCCCTTCCATCACCTCTGCTTCCTCTCAACAAAACAGGAAGATTGGATTTTAATCTTTAAATGCCCAGCTCCTACTGTGAGTCCCACCATAAAAAGGGGTGGTTCTGTTTGCTCATGTCAACCCTAAGGACAGGAAGTGAAGTGATTTGCGGGGCACCATGAGTTGATAAGGGGACTCTACACGAGAACGACACTGCAGCTGTGGGTCCCTAGCCATGTGACTTCACCTTGCTGAATTCCCTTACAATTAGGAAATATTTACTTGTGTAACGGTGTAGGATAGTAGGCACATAGAGAGAGTAACTAACTGCTTTTGTCTCCAAACCAGCGACCCCTGGGATGTGGAAATGAAACACAGTCTATGATTTAAAACAGCCTACAGCTGTGCTTGCCTTGGTCCACACTTTGGGTTTTAAATGCTGAATCTGGTTTATACTCCTGTTTAGAAATGGACACAGGGACAATATTACAAACCCTAGCTCTCTGTCTCTCTGCAGGTGTAGGCTGGCTGTGTCTTGGCCACTGCTCCTAAAGGCCGATTTACCTGGTACTTGCCATTGGGCTCCCTCGTTCACTGCAGCACCTCTATGGCCCGGTCAGGCTCTGCTCTTGCAGCCTAACTAATTCAAGAAGAAAGGAGAAACCTCAAGAATACTGGAATCCTGCAAACCCCAGAGAAAGAGAAAATTCTTTGAATGGGGGCATGTGGCTGTTCCCGATTGCTTTATCCACAAAGATAAATATTTGTCTGGCAATATAAGAAGCCAAAGTATGCTGAACCACTCAGAGGGTGTGTGCTATGGGAATTAAAACCAGAAATGAATATAAACGTACCTTAGTGGGCAAGTTTTTTTTTCTTGCAATTCATGAAACTTAAGGTTGACTTAACAAACCATTAATCTGAAACCATCTATCCTTCTGTCAAATTTGCATTTCTTCATTTCCTCAGAAGGTCAAAGGAGGCAGAGTTTGGAAAGAGGACTCTTCCCAGTCCAGGAACACGCATCAGATCCAGCCAACACCGACGCAAGAAGACTCAGCCTGGCTTACAGTTTGAAATTGCAGTGTCTCCTACAGACTAAAGTTTAAAGTACTTGGACCTCGGTTGGTAGCCCTATTCAGGGACTCATCTTCATTAGGGTTGCCATGATGAAACACCATGACCAAAAGCAACTTGGGGAAGAAAGGAAGCAGTCCACTGAATTCATACTGGGTAGGAACCTGGAGTCAGGCCATGGAGGCATGCTGCTTACTGGCTTGCTCCCCATGGCTTGCTCATGCTGCTTTCTTATAGAATCCAGGACCACCACCAATCTAGGGATGACACCCATAATGGGCTGGAGTTTCCCACATCAGTCACTAGTTAAAAAAATGTCCTGCAGGCTAGCATACAGCACTCTTTCAGTTAAGGTTCTCTCCTCACAGATAACATCAAAGGAAGCTTCTAGAACTTTGGGAGACAGGACCTAGTAGAAGGGAGTAGATTACTAGAAGTAGGTCCCTGAGGCTATGTTGTCCTTGCCTACTTCCTGTCTCACTCATTCTGGTCCAGAGTATGTGAATACCTTTGCCACATACTCCTGATACAATGCCCTGAGCTGCTATGCCCTGCCCTCCAGCCATGATGGGCTAAGCTGCCCCCAACCATGAGCCAAAAGAAGCCGCTCTTCCTCTGAGCTGTTTTGGTCAGGTGTTTTCTCACAGTGACACAAGAATTCCCTTCTCTCTCAGAGGAAAATCATAAGACCCTCTTCTCAAAATAGCAGTGAGGACAGAGCGGACGATCTGTGCCCAAGTTCACTGAACTGCAAAGCTGTTCTGTCAACTTTTGAATGCAGATCGCCATGACGGTGGAGCCTTTGGTTATCTCATCATTACATCATCGGTATATTATTTTAACAGTAGTGCCCGGCACACAACAGGACTTCCATAAATATTTTCTTTAAAAAGAGCAAAGTGGTCTGTATACCACTATCCCAGAGAAACTCGAAGTGGCAGTGTTCACCTACAACCCAGACAAATTAAAAGTTTCAGTGTGCACCCGTAATTCCACATAAGCTAAGGGAGGCAGAGTGTACCTATGATCCCAGCACTTGGGATGCAAAGGCAGAATGACCAGTTCTGGGATACCCTGGGCTACAAAGCAAGAGCCTGTCTTGGAAAAGTAAGAAAATCGATGACATGCATACACAGGTGACTAATACAGATCAAAGGACCAGATCATTGAAGGAACAAGACGTGGAATTTTCACCAACTAATACCACCTCTACCTTTTCTCTGATGGATATCTAGAAGATTTAGGCAGACTATGAAGCTCTTTCAACTGGAATAGCTAAATCTCTATATAAGTTATATCTGATTCATCACTGAACAGACATACTCTTGAATTCATTTTGTGTGGAACGGTTACTCATGTTTTACTGCGAGAGAACTAGATTCATTCCCTCCCTCCTGGATGCCAGGAACCTGAATGGATACCTTCATCTCTCCTGTATTCTCGTCCCTACTATCCCTGGAGGCAGACATCAATGTTAAATCAATTCACAGCACAGAGGACAAAGTCTCTTTCTGGTCCATCCCCGCTTCACCTGAGGCCACACAGCTATTAAGTGGGCCATCTGTTTGTAAGGCCTGATCTTGATCACACATTCATAGAGTTCCCTATTTCCCTGACAGAACAGACCAGTTCAGCCTTAGTGGGTGTTGGGGCACTACTCTGCGATTCTTTCATTCAGTTCATTGTGCTCTTTTGGGTGGTGAACTACTATGACAACCAGTAACCACAATGCTCACTCAGCTATGAGTCAAGTTCCTTCTCAGGATAAGGAACAACCGGCATTGTGTAGAGGGCCAGCCGATTGTGAGCTAACCACACACAATCCTCTCTCAATGCTGTCTACTTGGCAAAGCTTTGTTTGAGGTAACCACTACATGGGCTAGAGTGCCGCACTTGACCCAAATGAGATCCGTTTGTTGAGGCTTGCTATGGCGGAAGTGATGGGGGCGATGGTAGCACTACTCCAGCATTACTGAGTTCAACCTGTACCGGTGACAGACAAACCACTGAGAGGTTCAGAGAAGTGAGGCATCTTTAGAGTCTGAATCATGAAGACTGTCAGAGCTATGGCTGAGGATACGGTCCAATCAACCCTGGCCACCTCTCTGGCTGAAATAATGACAGCCTTCTTGTCCTCGGTGATGATTTTGAATCTGGACCCATGTGCTCTCATTACAGCCATAATCCCAGTCTGAGCTGGCCCTTGTCTCAGGAGCCTTTGGTGAACGGGTGTTTTCAGTCCTGGCTAAACTCCAATGCAGACAAGCTTCAGCTCGCTCCTCCAGCCTGAGCCTTGACAATCAGAATCCCTGACAATTGGCTTCTCAGTGTTGTCGGGATTTTTGTAACGCCCTGGCCCAGTGAACTGGAGCATCTTTTGGAATAAAGGCAGTGGAACAGAATTTCATGCCAGGATTCATTTCTGTTTCACACACGCACACACACAAAGAGTCTGCTTTCAGGGATCAAAACAGAACTTTTAGTCACGTTGTGGCCTCGGGAAGCCCAGCTGCTGGAGGTTTGCTCTATGCTGTTCCGCAGGAGGTTTCACACAGACTCAACTCCGTCATGCTCCCCCACGGTCAAGAGTTCTCCAGAACACGGCTTATTTCTCTCCTCCTTCTCAGCCCTTCTCTTCCTTTATGTCTGAGCTTTTGTTCTCTGGGAAGGAGGCAGGTGATAGGGGTCCAAAGAGATCTTGTCACATCTTATTTCTACTCCAATAATACCGAGGTGAGTTCATGTACACACAGTCCTGAGTGCAATTTTTCCTGACTTTCTCCTTTCGGCCGAAGAGGAGTTTCAGGAAGAGCTACATCCAGGTTCACAGGGCAGAGTGCAAGAAAGAGCCTTCTAAATCTGTAATTCACTGCTCAGGGTCCCAGCACTCTCCCTTGGTTTTCCTATCCATCAAGCAAGCTGGAACTGATTTGGGTTCTGAGTTATGTTGTGAATGCATCCTACTTGAGGAGCAATTGGAGTTAGGTGTCCTGTAGGGTTGAGCCAGTGAGATGTGCCAAGTTGGCGAAGATGACTATGATATTCCCAAGCTCTGGCTGGCACAGAGAGGAATGCTGTTAGGACTGTCCAATGGGGAAAAGCACACACATGAACACGTGTGCACATGGGCATGGCTTGGATACTTCCTCGCCTTGTGCAACCTCTAACCCTCCTTATCTCAGCAGTAGGAATGGATTGTCCATATGGAATAAAAAGCATAGACGAAGGGATCTGCCCTTTAGTCCCTGTAAATATGCTTTTTCTTGTCCTTCCTCCCCTAGCTGAAAATCATTTCAGAGCTGCAAGTCTGGTTGTGAGCACCTTCATGAGATGCTCCGATATATTTTAAACACAACCAGTCACGTTTTTCACACATACCTGCTCAGTCTTCTGCATCTCCAACGTCACTGGCAGGGACCATCTTATGACCCTGTTCTCTGAGCCCGAAGTCAGCTCCAGGGCTGGGCTTTCATCTCCGTATCCTCTCAAATCTTCTTCCACTTCTCGATTTGGTTTCCTTCTCTCTTCCCAATTCATCTAATTCTTCTGTCTCCCCAGTTCATCCCACAATACTCTCTCCAGTAGTGTGATAACTCTTCTGATATCCTTTCCTGCCCATTCGAACTGCCGCCCCAACCACATAGCAGGGGAAATGTTGCTAAAAATTCTAATAGGGGCAGACTCTGCCCTGCTAACCAAGTCTTCAGTGAGTCACTGCTCCCCTAGGCACCATATGCCACCTATTTCGGGCTGTGACTACATTCTAGGATCGCTCACCAGCCTAGCCCCGCCCCTTCATTTTAAGACACAATTCATTTCTGTATTCTGGATGCATCCTTTATATTAATTCTACACCAAGCCTTCCTTCTGTCTGCAATCCTCCAAGTCCCTACCTAGTTATACTTCTTTAGTGTGTGTGTGTGCATGCATACTCAACACACACACACACACACACACTCGTACACTCTTCTAGGTCTTCATTTTCAGATTTTTAAATTAATCAGTTATCTACCCTGCCCATGCTTCTAGTCCAGCACCTGCCATAATATCTGGTGCTCTGTCTATATTCTGTAAATGTGTACATAATTTGGAAGTTGAAGGTTTACCTAGATATGACAAAGGAATGCCTACTCACCCTGAGTATTTCCACTGTGTGAAATTCAACAAGCCTCACTTAAAAGAATGCACTTTATTTTGATTATATTTCCCACTCCCCAACTCCTCCTCACCTCCCCACCCACCCAACTTCATGCTTAGTTTCCTCTCCTTCTTGCTCTAAAAAAAAAAAAAACAAAAACAAAGGAAAAATCAAAAAAATAAAAATCAATAAGATAAAAATAAATAAATAGATGATAGATAGATAGATAGATAGATAGATAGATAGATAGATAGACAGACAGACAGACAGGCACAAAGTCTTTTTTTTTTGCCAGTCACCTATTCCTGGGCATGGTCCTGCCCAGTGACAATGTTCCCAGTGACAGTCCTGGAGAAAGCGGATTTTTCCCTTCCCAGTTAGTATCAATGAAAATAGCTTCTTGGTTGAGGATTGTGTCCACACCCCCCTCAGTGGTGGGGCTTTGTTTTAAACCAGTGCATATCTTCTTTCATGTTGCCACGGTCCCTCTGAGTTCACACCAGTCCCTCTGAGCTCACATCAGTCCCTCTGAGTTCCCACCAGTCCCTCTGAGTTCACACCAGTCCCTCTGAGTTCACATCAGTCCCTCTGAGTTCACACCAGTCCCTCTGAGTTCACATCAGTCCCTCTGAGTTCACACCAGTCCCTCTGAGTTCACATCAGTCCCTCTGAGCTCACATCAGTCCCTCTGAGTTCACATCAGTCCCTCTGAGTTCACATCAGTCCCTCTGAGTTCACACCAGTCCCTCTGAGTTCACATCAGTCCCTCTGAGCTCACATCAGTCCCTCTGAGTTCACACCAGTCCCTCTGAGTTCACACCAATCCCTCTGAGCTCACATCAGTCCCTCTGAGTTCACATCAGTCCCTCTGAGTTCACACCAGTCCCTCTGAGTTCACATCAGTCCCTCTGAGTTCACATCAGTCCCTCTGAGTTCACACCAGTCCCTCTGAGTTCACATCAGTCCCTCTGAGTTCACATCAGTCCCTCTGAGTTCACACCAGTCCCTCTGAGTTCACATCAGTCCCTCTGAGTTCATACCAGTCCCTCTGAGTTCACATCAGTCCCTCTGAGTTCACATCAGTCCCTCTGAATTCACATCAGTCCCTCTGAGCTCACATCAGTCCCTCTGAATTCACATCAGTCCCTCTGAGCTCACACCAGTCCCTCTGAGCTCACACCAGTCCCTCTGAGCTCACATCAGTCCCTCTGAGTTCACACCAGTCCCTCTGAGCTCACACCAGTCCCTCTGAGCTCACATTAGTCCCTCTGAGCTCACATCAGTCCCTCTGAGTTCACACCAGTCCCTCTGAGCTCACATCAGTCCCTCTGAGCTCACATCAGTCCCTCTGAGCTCACATCAGTCCCTCTGAGTTCACACCAGTCCCTCTGAGTTCACACCAGTCCCTCTGAGTTCACACCAGTCCCTCTGAGCTCACATCAGTCCCTCTGAGCTCACATCAGTCCCTCTGACCTCACATCAGTACCTCTGAGTTCACACCAGTCCCTCTGAGTTCACATGTGCAGCCGCCCTGGTGAGTCTGGATGACGATATTTCCTCTTAGAGCCTTCAACCACCTCTAGCTCTTACACTCTTTCTGCTTCATAGATCTCTGAGCCCTTAGGGGAAAGGGACAGACCTCATTCTTATCTAGTTGAATACCCTGGGAAGAGACAGGAGAGAGCTCTCAGTCATGCCCAACAGCCTGAGACATCCTATAGAAATACTCGTCAGAAACCAAAACGGCACTTGAAATCAAAGTTCTCTAAGTTCAAGAGCGTAGTGCAGCTCTGGCAAGTACCCCACCCCTCATCTGCATTGCATAAGGGGGACTGCATAGGTGGTGCAGAGTTCGGGGGTCTTATTATCTGATAGGGTAAAAAAATAACAAAACAGGTGAACCATTCTGAAGCCCGGCTAAGTGAGAAACGGAAGGCCCACATCTCTCTGAGCCCCCAACAGACATATCCACAGGGAAAGAAAGACTATAAGCAGTGATTCAACGGCATGAGACAAGGCTGGTTCCTCTTCCGTCCTTACAGCGGGTAGCATCTACAAAGCAGTAGCAACCTAAACGTGAACATTGATAACAGATCAAATCTCTTAGGCAGAGACATGATTAACATTTGTAACCAATGATATAATCAGCACTGGCATTGACCTGGGATGGTACGAAGATTAGAGAGAGCAAAGGTGTTCAAATGAGTAAGAAGAAAGTGGCTGCTTTGCTCATGTTCATGAGGTCTTACACCTTTCTCCTTCAGAAGTGAGCAGATAAGGAAAATGGGCACAGAGGGGATTCAAGAAGAAAGCACCTTGATCTACCCTTTTGTGATGCACTGAAAGTGCCACAAATCCATCCAGGGGCTCAGAATCTGGTTAGAGGATGTCTCACCAGAAACCAACTCTCTGTGGCAAAGTGTATCCAACTTAGCAGTTCAATAAAAAAGTTAGGCCTTTATTGTACCGTTTTGCCATCCAAGGCCCCATTTCAGTGGCTGGGAATCAGACAGAATCAGTCCTTGACTGTCCAACGTTAAGCTGGGAGAACCGCTTGAAGTTCCCTGCCCTCCCTAACCCCCATCACAGCGACAGAAGAAAAGCTGCTGAGTCCAGCACTGCCCGGACACATGAAAAGGAAGAGGGACAGGAATTTCAGATCACAGGACCAGGAGAGAGTAGCCAGATGCTTTTATAACCTTGTAGACAGCATATGAAGACTCCAAAACAAATTACAGCTCTGTGCGGTGGCCTGTACCTGTGACCCCTGTTCTCAGAAAGCTGAATCAGCAAGATCATGTGTTCAAGACCAGCCTGGTCTAAATAGCAAAACACTACCTCAACAAACCCAAAATAAATACATAAATTGTAAACTATAAACATACCATACGTAAAGGGATAATAAGTTAATTAAATGTTTGAGGAAAAGTTAAAGCATTCATGCATTTTTACAGAGGAAGGTGCACTTAGCCAGGGAGACCCTTATGTCTACCTGCTCTCATGGTAGGAGCCACACTAGTCTTTCCAAAGCCCAACTGGCAATGTGGACACAGCATACAGCAGCCTCCTTCAACTAACTGAACACCTACTGTGTGTCAGGAACTGGGACCTCCTCCAGACCACTCCACAGAGTGTCAGCAAGCTCATCATGTCAAGCAAGATTCACTAAATCTGAAGCCCACAAAACAGCAATAACTGAGTTATTGTTTCATAGTTAGAACTGGTGTTTTCTACATGTCTACTATGTATATTCTCTACAATAGTTTATATAACTCTCGGTTCCATGCTATTATCTTGGTACCTATTATCATATATTATTATTATTATAGATATTCTATTATCTATACCCATTTCACAGATGATACAATAAAGATAGGATGACTTTTCTCAAAATCACTTGGGCAAGTGATGACAACAGAAGGTTGGTCCTCAGGCAGGACAACCACAGAGTGGATAAGAGATGTGGGATTCCCCTCTGTATACTGTGAATATGTTTTATTACTACTGGTTATTAAAGAAGCTGTTTTGGCCAATGGCTTAGCAGAGCAAAGCCAGGCAGGAAATCTGAACAGAGGTATATAGAGAGAGTAGGCAGAGTCAAGGAGATGTCATGTTACTGCCTAAGGAGACGAACGCTGGATCATTACCAGTAATCCAAAACCTCATATCAATACACAGATTAATAGATATGGGTTAATTTAAGATATAAGGGTTAGCTAAAAATACGCTTGCCAAACATATTGGCAATTAATATAGTTTCTGTGTTATTACTTGGGTCTGGGCAGCCAGGAAACGAATGAGCAGCATCTGTCCACAGATAGGATTAGGAGATGAAGCAGGCTTAAGGCTATGGGACATAAGAATATTGAGAGAAAGGGATGTGCTATCACACCTTGTCCTCCCCCCCATTCAGGCTAATCAAACATTTTGGAGTCCAGCACAGTCCCTCAGCACATCTGCTAGAGAGAAAAGACCTCTAGGTAAGATCCTACTTGATTTGTGGCTCTCCTAAGAAAAATTCCTTGTGGTATCAAGATGCAGTGACACAGACCTGTCAGCCTAGAAATCAGGGGGCTGATCCAGAAGGACTGGAAGCCAAACTCAACTGGGGATACACAGTAAGTCTGAGGCCAGCCTGGTATACATAGTGAGATCTTGTCTCAAAGTGCTCGGAAGGAAAATGGCTCAGATAAAGAGCCTGCCATGCATACTTAAGGACTTGAGTTCAATACATAGAATACACACATACATACACACACACACACAAAGTTAGACATCACAGTGTGCATCTCTAGGCAGAGCTAGGAGTAACTCCAGGGTTTGCTGTACAAACAGTTTAACTGAACCAGATTCAATGTAAATATCCTGTCTCACAAGATAGAGTGGGGAGCAATGTAGAAAGACATCCTATATCTTTCTATGCCTCCTTATGTACACAAGCACACACATACACACATACCTTTGTTAAATACACACAAAGACTTGTGATGCGGGATGTCCTTCTGTATAGGTGTTGCTTTTATTAATGGTTTAGCAGAGTAAAGCCAGGCAGGAAATCAGAATAGAGATAGAGAGAGAGAGTAGACAGAGTCAAGGAGACACCATGCAGCTGCTGAAGGAGACAGATGCTAGAACTTTACCCAGTAAGCCACAGCCTTGTGGCAATACACAGGATAATAGAAATGGGTTAATTTAAGATGTAAGAGTTGGCTAAAAAAGAAGCCTAAGCTAATAAGCCAAGCAGTGTTTTAATATAGTTTCTGTGTGATTATTTCAGGTCTGGGCAGCTTGGAAACAAACAAGTGGTCTCTGCCTACAGACTCGTACACACGAGGTTTTAAAAAAAAAAGGTTAAAGCTGTCTTTCAGTGGTAGAGCTCCTTCCCAACACCAGAGGGGCTTCGGTTCAACCAAAAAACAAAACAAAACAAAAAAAAAGAAAACCCCATTGACAAGAGGCATCTTAAGAACTTGGAGAGAACTCTTCCAGGAGAGAAAAGAACCCCAGGGGAAGGAGGCTAGGTTAAGCTATGCCTGCTGCTACCTCCTAAAATGTTGTATGAGTGGTGTGCTATGTTCCTGCCGCCCCGGCTCCCGGCCGCCTGGCTAGCTTATGCCCCGAAATAATTACATGGAAACTGTATTCTTTTAAACACTGCTTGGCCCATTAGCTCTAGCCTCTTACTGGCTAATTCTCACATCTTGATTAACCCATTTCTAATAATGTGTGTAGCACCACGAGGTGGTAGCTTACCCAAAGATCTTAACCTGCATCCATCTTGGAGAGGAGAGCTACGGCAACTGTCTCACTGCCTTCTTCCTCCCAGCATTCAGTTCTGTCTACTCTGCCTACCTAATTTTCTGTCCTATTAAAGGGCCAAGCAGTTTTCTTTATTAATTAACCAATGAAAGCAACAGATAGAGAGAGGACCCACCTACATCACTGAAATGTAAGCTGAAGCCATTATTTCATCAGTGTGGACATGCTGAGCCTGATCCTCCTAGAGGAAGATGGACTAAAGGGGGGGTCACAAGGACAGAACAGGTTTGTTAAGGAGGAAGGGTCTCCCAAGCCAAGCAAATGAGACCCACACTCAAAGAGAAGTCCACACTATCAACTGCTAAACATTGGCAGAACGAGTCCTAAGAAAATGCTGGGGCTCAGGGAAGTCCACACGTTCAGAAGCATGAGGCCTGTGGCTTCATGAAAAGACAGGGTGGAATGGGATTGGCAAGAAGCTGTTCACCCCATTTCTGCGACTCTAAACTTCTCTCTGCAATTGCTAGCCTCCCAGGGGAGGGTTACAGGACTCTGTCTTCCTTTCCTGCCACTGGTACCCACAGCACAATTTGAAGAATTGTCCCAATTTTTCACACAGGATCTCTTACTTTCCTCTTTTGTGCGTTTTTATTGTTATGTAAAACTTGCTTTTATCGTAATCTTGATGTCAGTGTTTCAACTGCTAGAAAATCATCAACTTTTATACTTGGAAAAATTGTCCCCAGGAGTGAGTTTCCTCTGCTCTCGGAAGCAGAATGCCATTCAGAGCTATACTTAGGCCGTAGAAAAGCCCGTTTATCCTCTCATCCCCCAAACCCTTTCTCTCATCCCTTTTCTCTTTTCAGAACCTGTATCATGTCTCTCAGGACCCTAACATCCACAGGCAGCCAGCATTTATCTCCTTTCTGCATCACTCTCTTTGAAAACAATAAAATGAGCACTTCAAATATCCAATGACTAGCCTAAGGTCATGTGGTCTGAAGCTGCAAAATACTTGAAATTATATATTTATATATATATACATGTTATTACAATTATATATGATATATGTGTTATGTATATACTTTGTTTAATTTTATGTGTATGAATGTTTTGCCTACATATATGTATGCTTCCATGTGCACTTCTGGTGTCCATGGAGGCCTTTGGATCTCCTGGAGTTGGAGCTATGGTGGTTGTGACCACTACATGTGTGCTGGGAATCGAACCAGAGCCCTCTGCAAGAACAAGTGCCCTGAACCACTGAGCCATCTCTAGAACCTTTGAAGGAGGTTTTTTAAAGTGATACTAAAGAAAAAGCATGGTAAATCATGCAGTGGTTAAAGCATTTACCATGCAAAGCACAAAAACCAGAGTTTGGAGCCCAATAACCTCCAGAGACATCAGGTGGGCATAGAGGTGCAGCTGTAATCCCAGCAGTTAGAAAGCAGAGAGAGACAAGTTTGTTAGCTAAATTGGCTGTATCAGTGAGCTCTGGAGTCAACCAAAAAAGCCAGCCTCAATCAAAAGGTGAAGAGATGGAGGAAGACTCCCAACATCAAAGCTCAAGCTTTCTCATTTACAAGCATGTATGTATGTGTCTTCACATATGCACACTAGTTCTATGCAACTACACAAATGATAACACATGTACACCACACACAAACACACACTTGTGTACAAAACCATACATCTACACATATACATTAATGAGCAAATTAGAAAAAAAATGGGGAACTCATTCTTCCTTCCTAATTTCAAAATACACCACAAAACTACACTAATCAAAATAGTGGTGGCATTTAGTACACCGTGGCTGAGGTCTATTACCACAGGATGAATGAGGCCAAAATCTAGAGACTAATGTAAAATTGGAGTCCATGAGACCGATGTTCCTAGAGTAGTGTCAGTGAACAACCTGTGCAAATCTACGTGGAAACCCTAGGGTGTACAGGAAACTGATTTTATTAACCCATGAACGCATACGGATTATTAAAATAATCAGGAAAATGTTGATAGACGGTATATGCCTCGGGTTGTTCACTATATTACTACAGAAATAAGACGTACATAGACCATGAGGATAGAAGGCAGCTAGTCACAAATCATATCTTGATTCTTTCAGTGAAATACCAAGTTTTCCGGGCACCCTGTCAGGTCCAGGAATGATGCATGGCTTCAAGGCAGTTTTGCTTCTCCGCTGTGTTACCCTGTTGAGGGCTTTTCTAAACAGTGTTTCCGATGCATTGTAATTCTTTATCTTTCCTCATCTTTCTTCACTAGCACCAATAGCATATGTTCACATGGGGATCATTTTTATCAACAAGGCAGTTTTGCTACAAGGATATAGGGCAGGTTTCAAGTGGCTGCAGATGCCTTTCCCTCCTCGGGAGGGTTTGCAGTCAGCACTGAACGTGAAACCCTGGATCCGCTTCAGGGTGAAACAAGAGCAAGCGAAGGGACACGAAGACTTGTCACACAATCCATCACATCCGGGCCCCGTCTGAATCTCCTATCCTCCCCTTGCTCTTGACACTTCCTGCCACTGTCTCATCTTAATTCAGACTCACGTCATCCCCCACTGCATCAGGGTAATGGCCGGACTGCTAGTGCTGACTTCTAGACAGTGTGCTACCCTACCCCCACCGCAAAACTGTCACCATCACCATCACCACAGCCCTCCCCACTCTTTCACTGAACACTGAAACTTATAACAAAGCCTTGCTGAAAGTTATGTATCCTATGCCTGAAGCAAGGGTCACAGGCCCAGCATCTTCTAGGCCAAACAAGTAGTACGGTTGAGTCAGAAGGATGCCAGTGTTCTCGAAGCCTGCTAGCCTAGAGGTGTCTCCTTCCCACGAGGACAGACTTTGCTTGCATAGTGAAGATGGAGGAACATGCTTTACTTCCACAAAGAAATATGTTTTCACTTTAGCACTTTCTAAATCAGACAAACCTTCCAGGCTGACTCTTGTTTTGCTCTCTTTGTTTATGCTGGAGATGTAAGTAAAGGAAATATGTTGCCGCTTTCTTTAAGACAAACAACAGTGGAGGATGCTGAGGAAAAGACACCCGTGCTCAGCTTCAGCACGGGGGTTGTGGCTGCAGAAAGCAAGAGCTTGACAAACAGGGGAACGTGTGCTCCACCTGAATGGACAGCAGCCCGTTTCATACTTACGGAAATGTGGGTGTGTTGCTTTCTAAAGAATAGCTAGAAATTGGATTTTTCTAAGAGATCTCTTAATTAAAAACTGGGAAATGGATTCATTTTGTCAAACCTCCACCAAGGCTGAAATAGTGAAACATAGCATACCCTACGAGACAAGAGCAACCATTTATTATCACCTGTCCTGGAACCTTATCCACCCTCATCCTTCAGTGCCAATTTGTCCTGGTTTACCCACTTAGTCTCATCCCCCATCCATGAAGGCCAGCAACTATGCAACTTGGGCTGTCTTCGAAAGGCTCCACTCTTTTCCCACCTAGAAGGATTCCTCTAGCTCAGGTCTCAAAGTGACCTCCTTGGGGAAGTCGCCATGACTTCCTGGAAGATTATCAATGACCTTATCTAGCTTTGTAACCCCCTGAACATTTCATCGCAAGTCTGTATTGACAATATATTCATTCGTTTCTCTCTTGGTGGGGTAGGAATGTCTTTGAAAACACAAGAATTCCACTTCATTGATCTCTGTGACATGTGTGCTATCAATTCAGCCTCTTGTGGGCATCACAGCATGAAGGAAGGAAAGATGGATGGATGGACGTGTTGCTATGTGGGCGGGTCGATCAGCAGACGGAAGATAAGTAAATAGATGTGTGGGTAAAGCTGTGGATGGATAGGTGACTGGATAGAAAGATGGATTGAAGGGTTGTATGACTGTAGATTCCTTGGCAGGGTAGTAAATAGGAACAACAAGCATCAGCACAGGCATCCTGGCGTTCAGTGGATAGAAAATACGAAATTCATTTGTGCACTAGGGTCTTTGGATTTGTTCTTCACTCAACTCTTTCCGTGGCTCATTCATATTAATAATTTGGACTTGAACTTAGATGCAACTTTCTCAAAAAAAAAAAGAGTCCTTCTCAACCTCCTCACACTGTCCCTGTCATACATACCACAACCAAGTCAAAAACCATTACATGGTTATGCTTACCCAGGATTCTCAGGGATCGACACATTTCCATGTACCTCCTTTCGCCCATAGTCATGCTTCCCTGCTGCTTTCAGTAGAGTTTCATGAAGACATTGCTGTAGGTCCGTACTTAGATTGTACATTGCACATTGTAGATCTTGATACATGTGGAAAATTGAGTGAACTGTTTGATCACTAGCGAGTGAGATAATTAAACGGCTGGGAACTACTAGAGTGCCTTAATTTTCCTTTTCCTGTTCTCTTGGGGGAATTGGAGAACAGGCTCTCAGTACTTGAAGGCTGACATCACAGTTCTGGTCATCTTCCCTTGGCTTCCAGTGCTGGGATTGCAGGGTGTGCGCCACATCGTGAAGCTGTCGGCTGACTTACGTCAGGTATAAAATGACACTGGGATAAGAGGTCATTCCTCATCAACACTGCTCGTAGGAAGCAATATGCTAGGACTGTTAAGATCCTGAGACGTATCCCCCAAATAAGCCTCAGTTTGAGAGTATGGGTTACCTCAAAATATACTTAAGTTTGCTAAGCCTCAGTCCCCCACCATGGGAAAAATAATCATAGTAATACAAAACCACAGGGTATTTTTGAGTATGAAATCAGTTCCTCAGACTAAAAAGGAAATGGCACAGTGCTTTTTCCAAGCTAAATGCCCTTCTGAAAGTAGAGGGCTGGGAGGCCACTGAGTCACCCCTAAAGTTATGAGAGTTGGCATAGAAAAGACAAATGACTTCTAATACCTTCTTCCCATAGCCTTACTTACTAAGGCTCTGCAAATTGTTGAACATGGAATAGACCCTTGTCATAAGCCATGTATCCCGAAGCCATGCTATCTGATCAACTTAGACGGGAGATTCAGGGTTTTCCAGTACTGTGACAGAGGGAAGTGGGGTGCCATCCAAACCCTGAGCCAACAGAATCAAAAAACACTTGTAGTGATATTTTGTTTGTGTTTTAACAAATGAAGCTTGCCTGAAGACCCGAGTACAAAGATAAGCCACTAGAGGCCAGGCAACAGTGGCACACACCTTTAATCCCAGGACTCAGAAGACAGAGACAGACGGATCTCTGTGAGTTCAAAGCCACCCTGGGCTATGCTAGACTGATCCAGTCTCAAAGAGAAACAGAGACAGGCAGTGTTGGTTCGCAATGTCAATCCTAGTGCATGGGAGTCTCATGCCTTTAATCACAGCACTGAGGAGAGGGAGACAGGAGTGATATGACTGGCTGGAGAGAGGAATATAAGGCGTGAGGAGACAGGAGCTCACATGCAGTCTGAGGTTTGATGGAGACAGATGCAGCCTGAGGATGCAGTATGGAAATGCAGTCTGAAGCAGTCAGTCAAAGGAGGCGGCCCGAGGACAGGGTCGTCCTTTTGGTCTGAGGATCAGGTCAAGACAAAAGGTCTCTCTAGTGGCTGATCACACTGCATCTCTGATCTCTCAGCTTTCACCCCCTAATACGGGACTCTGGGTTCTTATTAAGAACAATTAGAATTCGTGTTACAACCACTATGCCAGGAGGCTCTTGTTATAGACAGACACCCCTCTGACTGTGCCTCTTTCCAAGCAGACCTCTTCTGAGCTGCTGTATTTTTGTGCACAATTTCCTTGGAGGTCAAGTTACCACATAACTGAATCTTCTCTGTGGGCCCAACATATGTCAACACGGTATTTTGCTAAGAAAACTCATAAAGAGGATTGCCAGCTGCAATACGACACTCGCTCTATAATACCGTCAGTCTAATTGTTTCCAGAAGCAAACAATTAAACAGTTTATGAGAAAAACTCTATCTGTGATTGTGGGGCCCCCGCACAGCTGCTTCCTTGGTAAGGCAGTTGCAGACTAGCTGGTGCCGATATTAAAGTACGGTGTTGTATTTAGCAATATGGCACCTAAATGCATCATAGTAGACCTTTTGGGGAAATAAACAACATTCAAGTATATTTTTGGAAGACAAATATTCAATACTTTATTTAATGTGTGGTTTGCAGTTAGTGGTTAATCTAAGACAATGATGAGAGAAAGCCGTGCTTCACGTGGCTACGGAGGAAATGTGGAATTGATTTCAAGGATGATGGAGGGGTTTTAAAGAGGGCAATCCACAAGCCACCAATGCGCTTTGTTGCCTCTTGTCTCCTCTTTCTAAATTTGGCTATAATCCGTTCAGAGCACCCCTTTGTCACATTCATCTCTGCTCATTATGACCCATGTGATTAATCACTAAACTTTCCCCTCGTGTTCGTACAACCCTCAGGCTTCATTTTTCATGAGTAAAATAGCCTTTGTTATCCAAACGCAGCTGCACACACATATTACCCATGCACACATCTATACATTATTTGTACACCTACACACATTGCACCACACGCATTATACACACACATCAAGCTCTGCCGTTTTACGCTGTGTTATGAATGACTTTCCATTGGCACATTCAGCTGGACACTTGTAATTGTTAACTTGTTACATTTATGGAAAGCTAGCTGAACCTTGCTGGAGGAAAGCCCAACACCTTGATTTGATAATTAGTTGGCATAATTAGTGACTGTGGCCCAAGAGTATTCCGTGAACCTCCTCTATCTGCGACATGTTTATTCATAGAGTGAATGCACAGGGAAATCCTATCCTATTCCAATCGCTACCTGTATTTCCAGAGCTGACCTGAATCACGGCTGGTTTGGAAGCCTGCACACAGTCCCAGATTTAATCACAGGATGAAAACAGAAAGAGAAAATGGAAGCAGCAAGGCAGATTTAAAACCCACCGGTTACAGAAACACAGTGGGGAGAGCCACTTTTTTATACCAGTCTAATGCAAGGCTCCGAGGGACTTCCTTTCATGCCTGGTGGTCTGGGATCACCACCAACCACAGACAGCCTCACTGCCTTCTCCCACTTTGCCCTGCAGCAAACAGCCTAATCCGCATTCCCCACAAATACCACCACTGTGCACAAGCCAAAAGGCAGCATAAAACAGGAAAAGCAATTAGATTTAAATCTAGTCCTGCTTACTCCCCACTAGCCTTTTTTTTTCCCTCCAGTAAGATGTTCCTTTGGTGCAGTAACAAATGTGATTCCCGTTTAGCACAATGTGAGGCAGGAATGAAATGCAGATCCGTTAGTGCTATTCAGCCACCTGATGACATTTCCAACTCCTGAAAGGGGACTCTAAACACAGATTACTAACAAAAACCCTGAGTGCTTGGTAATTATTTATATGTCATTCCTACATAATCAGTGTCACTCCAGCACTCCCAGAGCTTAATTCCTTGCCTTGTGTAATGTCCTCTGACATTCTGTGAGTCAAATTACAAGGATCTTGAGCTTGGTCTCTGCCACCTACTGTATTATGCCAATGACGGCAACAGCCAAAGAGCATTACCATAATTGCAGGGGATGGGAGAAAAACGAATGAAGCCAAGTCCATTCACACACAATTATAAGATGAAGGAGGGAGGGAGGGAGGGAGGGAGGGAGGGAGGAAAAAAGGGAGAGAGATCCAGGAAAAACAAGTGTGTCTTTTGAAATAAATAAAAAAAGAAAAACTAGTGCAATCAGCCATCAGCCATTAAATCTGGCTTTGACCAAGACCTACACAACTGCTCTCTCTTCCATGTCATGGGTTTCAGCATGACAGACACGGGAGCTGGAAGGTTTCAGCATCTTTCATCAATTCTTCATGTAGCCATGAGTAGATCCAGTGGCAGCTTCTTGGCTTTTCCAAGGCAATACTCCCAGCACACCACGGGGACTCCCTGCAAATTAACATTCTTTTCCTCTTGCCTGCCTGCCCCTCAAGTTTTCAAACATAACAACAATCTAAATGAAATAATGAGAGAGATTCATTCTAATGCTGTGGAGGGAACTGTTTTATTGCTAAGGCACCAAAGAGAACTTAATTGAATATACTGGGAAAAGGACTGGAAGGGGGAAGGAGGGTAGGTAGAAGAGATTGATGATGCACAGCACACAGACACACACAGATACGCACATGCACACAGGCACACACATGCACACACATGTGTGCACACATACACACGCATGCACACACGCATATGCACACAAGAAAGAAAGTCTGGATAGACAAAGGAGACAGACTTCATGAGGGTGAATACAAACAGTTCCAAGATGCCAACACCGCCAGCAGCCAGGTATACAGGTACTGAGGAGCATCTCAAGTGGTTCATATCACATGCAGATACATCACAATGGATGGGAAAACAGCAGTCAGGATTCAGACACAGAGAGTACCAGGCACCCACAGTACTGAGGTGGTTACAAAGCACAGCTGAAAACTGCATGGAATTTCTCAACTACTGGTTGAATTCCAGTGAGCTGGTGATCACTTTGATGCCTAGAACACAAAATGACAGGCGTGTGACATCAAGAAAAGGTCACGGAAGATTGGATGGCCTCCATCTCTGCCATGAGAACATTCGACCTTGGAGCTCTAGCTGCACTGAGATGTTTTTGAGATCTGAGTTTTCTAGAGGAGAACTAATTAATACTAATATTGTTGTATTAGTCTGTGTTCTCTAGAGGAGAACTAATTAATACTAATACTTTTGTATTAGTCTGTGTCTCTAGAGGATCAGAACTGATAAAATGTGTGTGTGTGTGTGTGTGTGTGTGTGTGTGTGTGTGTGTGTGTGTGTGTGTGTGTGAAACTATCATTTTATTATACACCTAGATTCTGGGAGGGAATAGCCCCATGGATGGCCAAAGTTGGTTTGTTTCTGCTACATAGTGACTACAGCTTTAGATGGGATTGTCTGAATGGCTTCCGATGGCATCTTCGGGGATGTCTTTTTTATTGTCCTTGCTGATTTTCTTTTTTTATATATATGGAATTTACTAGAGTGGCTTACAGCTGTGGTCCAACAATGGCTCTCTCCCAACAAAACCCAAGAATCCAGTAGTTATTCAGTTTATGCGGCTGGATGTAGCAGGCTTTATTAGACCACCAGTCCATAAATCATGACATGAAAACTTATAATTAGTTATGAATGTTTGGCTTTATGTTATGCTTTTTATTAGAACAATCAGGTACCTTAGGAAGGCAAGGTAAAACAGGAACATATCTTTACATAATTCAAAAAAGTGCAGCATAAACAAATGTAACACATCTTTGCCTGTTTAAACAAATACAACATACCTTTATATAGCTAAAGTAATGTTCTACAACAGGTGGATGTCTCAACTGGTCTCTAGTATACATTGGAATTCTGCAGAAGTAGATTCTAATACCAGTGAACTGAGATGGAAGATAAGTAGGGAAACAGCAAATGCCTCTTTCTTCCAAGTCCTTTATTTAGGCTGACATGATAAGGTATGGTTCAGATGTAGGATGGGTCTTCTGAACTCAAATGATCTGGATTTAAAATGGGTCTTTATCTTAGTTACGGTTTCTATTGCTATGAAGAGACACAATGATCACAGCAACTCTTATAAAGGAAAACATTTAATTTGAGTGGCTTACAGTTTCAGAGGTTTAGTTCATTATCATCATGGCAGAAAACATGGTAGCATGCCGGCGGACATGGTGCTAGAGAAGGAATTGAGAGTTCTAAATTTTGATTTGCAGGAAACAGGAAGTGAACTGTGACAATGGGTGTAGCTTGAGCACTGGAGATTTCAAAGTTCACCCCCCACCACCACAGTGACAAACTTCCTCCACCAAGGCCACACCTACTCCAAAAAGGCCACACCTCCTTATAGTGCCACTCGTTTGGGGGGCTATTCTCTTTCAACCACTACAATCTTTCTACCTCAAATAATCGAATCCAGTTAACTAAAAATCTCTCACAATGTGCCCAGCTACTTGAGAATTTAGATAATTCCAGATGTAGTCAAGCTGACTACAAAGAATATCCATCTCAGTTACCAGGCTATGAGTAAATCCAAGCTATATGAAGAAGCTATACACAGGAAAATAAATTGTGGATAGGATTCTCATCAACCAAGTTTGGCTGACCAGTCCAGGACCTATACACAGGAAATAAACTTTTCCATCAAGCTATGTAAATTATACCTACAATCCCAAGCCTCTAGAAGCTAAGCCAAGAGGATCATGAGTTTGAGACTAACCTGAGAAGCAGAGTGAGTTATATATGTCAGGGTAACAGACCCTGGGGACTCACGGAAGGAAGGAAGGAAGGAAGGAAGGAAGGAAGGAAGGAAGGAAGGAAGGAAGGAAGGAAGGAACGAAGGAACGAAGGAACAAAGGAACGAAGGAAGGAACGAAGGAAGGAACGAAGGAAGGAAGGAGAAAAACAGCTATAAAAACAACAACAAAAACATTTCCAGAAGAGTCCATCATAAGCCATTCAGACAATCCCATCTTAGGCCCCTGATGCTATGCAGCAGAGACTATGCACCATGCCATCCATGAGGCTATTCTCACACAGAATCTAGGTGTATAATGAAACTGTGGTTGCTCTTCGCTGCAGCAATACCAGGCTAGAGCATACGTGTGACGCAGTTTCTTCAATGGAGCAACAATTTCTACATTATTAGTCCTAGTTTTAACATAGGCAAAATTAGATGAGATTAACGGCTACCTCATGGTGTGCTTTGAAAAGGAAACAGAACAAAATAACAAAAATGACAACCAACCAACGAGAATTCGCTTACACTTCTGAGGATATTATACACATTCTATCATGTAACTCACTTTGACAAATGGGAAACTGTGCCACAGGGAGAATATTGTCTGGATGCACACAGAAGAAGCAAGATGTGAATTTCAAACCAGGTGTGTTAGTTCTTAGTGTATCCCTGGCGACTGTGGGCAGTTACCTGGCACAACTTAAAGAAGTAAGGGTGACACACTGGAGCACCGGACTGAAATCCCAAGGTCCAAATCAGGAGCAGAAGGAGAGAGAACACGAGCAAGGAACTCAGGACCACGAGGGGTGCACCCACACTCTGAGACAATGGGGATGTTCTATCGGGAACTCACCAAGGCCAGCTGGCCTGGGTCTGAAAAATCATGGGATAAAACCGGACTCGCTGAACATAGCAGACAATGAGGACTACTGAGAACTCAAGAACAATGGCACTGGGTTTTGATCCTACTGCACGTACTGGCTTTGTGGGAGCCTAGGCAGTTTGGATGCTCACCTTACTAGACCTGGAAGGAGGTGGGCGGTCCTTGGACTTCCCACAGGGCAGGGAACCCTGATTGCTCTTCAGGCTGATGAGGGAGGGGGAGTTGATTGGGGGGGGGAATGGGAGGCGGTGGTGGGGAGTAGGCAGAAATCTTTAATAAATAAATAAACAAATAAACAAATAAATAGAAGTAAGGGTGATTCTGAGTCATGATTCGGGTGACAGAGTCTATGGTCATTTGGGCTCAAGTGCTTTCTTAACAGAACATCATGATGGTGGGGGTGTGGGAGAGGAGGCAGAGAGAGTACAGGAATCATACAGGAATGATATATTCCCAAGGGCCACTCACAGTGACACGCTTCCTCCAACGGAGCTGCACTACCTAAAGTTCCCATCACCTCCAAAGTGAGTGTCGCCAGGTAGGATCCTAGGCTTTTACAAATGAGCCTGTGGAGCACTGCAGATTCAAACCCTAACACCGGAACCCTACTGCCCCGGCTTCTTAATCACTCTTTAAAAAAAAAATCTATCCAGAGATAGACAAGCATATACAACACTATCTGACACATAGTTAAGAAATGTTTATTGCTGTTGTCATTGTTCCTGTTAAGAATTTGATAATTAACAGGCACAGACTTGAGAAACATGAAATTGAGTTTCCTGCCTCTCCTGCTTCAGCACCCACAGGTGAATTCTGCAATCATGTGTCCAGCCTCCATAATCCGCCAGCTCTCAGAAAACAGGGAGAATATTCATATTGTGTATTTCACATGCCAAAAAGGATTTCAATTTCACGCTGTACTGAATCTTAGAAATGCTCCCTTTAATCCTGTCTTTATTCTAAACCAGTACAAAAACTTTAATATTTCCTAATGGAGTGTACATTTATACATTCCTACCAATCTACTGGCAATTTATGAGGAGTCAGGCAATAGCCAGTAAGATAAGCTTGAAGCTTTGGTTCCTTAGGTTCAATCAGTTAACCTAGGACAGCAATCACCTTTCCCGAATGAATAATGACATGGAATAATATTTGGATGGAGATAAACTCTTTTTGCATAGAAAATTGCATTACCATGTACAGTACCTCAGCTGGATATGTACGTTTACCAATAAGGATATTGCTTCATGCATTTTTATCATGGGGCTATTTGATTCAGAGATTTTCCAGAGGATTCTGCATTGAGGGAGGAATGCTTAATGTTTGTGGAGCACGTGATGCTCTCAGAGTTGTTGGGGGCTGGGGGATTGGGAAGGCGGGGGGGGGGGGAGGGGGAGCTGGTCTTTGCAGCCTTTGAAAGGCTGCCACTACACCTTCCCAGGGGTCCTTCATTCCACTTAGCAAAGGAGGAACAGCCCGCACTGCACAGTGAGACAGAGTTCTGTAAAGAAATGGCACTGAAAATAACCACCATGTCAATTTCAGCTAATGGAGCACAGTATGGGCTCATTTCAAAGGGGGAGGGGAGCAGCGTGCAGCCATTAAGAAAGAAATGTCCCTGCCATACATGACCATGCCCACCCAAGTGCAGTCAGAAACCCAGCAGCACAGGAGAGAACCCAGCCCAGCTCTCACATGTTTCAAGATACCCCCACCACAATCGACGTCCCAGACAACCACTGGGGAAGTACAATTTTAAGTGATATTAGTAAGAAAATACCTGGTATCCCAAGACCACCACCACTGAGCAAAGCTTCGAAGACTCCTATTGCTTTGAAGAATAAACTGAATCTCTGGATTCCGCTGTTTCTCTTCCACAGGTGCAATTGTCTGAACACTCAAATGCACACACCTGCTCACCAGCTGACACATTTAGCTGACGGCACCCTTTCAAACTTGGGAAGAGCAAACCGGTGAAAACCTTCCCTCCCCCTACACCCAGGGTCACTGAGATGCTCAGACAAGATCCCAGCTATGGAATTTCTGCAGTGCTGGTTCCCCACTGAGGAACATCCATGCCAGTGCGCTGCAAGGGTGTTGAGAGTGTCCATGAAAGCTTTCTAAATCTTTTTGGAAGTAGAGTGCAGAGGCTATATATACAAACACTGATGTCAGGGAGACCCAGGTTAGATCCAGATCTGTCACTCATTCCCCTATGAGAATGTCAGCTCCTGTATGGGAGGAGCAAAAATCATATCTGCCTGATAAGAGCAGAGGGGATCAATGAGGAAGAGATGCCCAGGTTCCGCACACCACCAGTGAGTGTGGCTGCTGTTGCTTATTCATCTGACATATTAATATTCTGTCATCTCAGGCTGGGAGCCCTCAGCTGCCACATGCCATACCAACGACAGTAGCAAAGCTCAGCCCTGCACTGGGTGCTGTCCACAGCTCATGGTGCTGAACGCAAGTCATCATGCTACCTTCTGTAGTAGCCCAGAGGAATACGTAATTATTATGTTCACCGTCTCTAATGGCCATAAATCTAAGGAGAGAAGCGGCATCACCAGTACCCAAGAATAATGAAGAGGGTGTTTTGTCATGTCAACCATCATATTCCAGCCACTTCTTTCTGATTCTTTGTGATGGCTAACAGCATCTTTTGACTCTCCACTTGGTCCCCTCCTTGCTGCTGCACGACTTACACTCTGGTCACTTTCAGCTCTTCTTCCAAAATGTTCATCTCCACACATATTCGTGCCTTTGTGCACACCAACTGCTGTTCTTGGAATGCTAGAATCCCACTCTGTGTTCTGTCCATTCCCTAAAGGTGAATATGACAATCTTTGCAGAGCCTTCTCTAAGTCCCCTCTGTGGTGTTCCCTGACTGACACACAACCTTTAATACCACACTAAACCAGTGTAACACCACACAGTGCTCAATGAATCCGCTCTAAAACACTTAACAAGCATTGCTGTTTAATCAGGTATTGCTGTAGGCACTGGGAAGTCAATGAGGGGCAAACATAAGCCCCACCTTAAGCATCTCACAGTAACCTGAGAATCAATAGGTAAGTTTGCAGAACATTAGGTCATGAACAACAAGCTCAATGGGCAGCAGAGAGGACTTACCAAGGATGCATCCTAAGAAGTGCAGGGTAACCTCATCAAGAGAAAATGAAGGGAAGTAGCTATGCGTAGAGGATATTGTATTTGAATATCTGCCAAACATAACATCTCAAAAAAATTTCCGTAACGTATCAGATTATATGAGGATATTAATGATACACAATTGAATTTTAGAACATGATAGAGCTTATTTTTACCTAAAACATATATATTGATAAATTTCAAATTTTAATGGCACACAAAAAATTCATACTGTGTATGCTAGATCAGTTTTGTCAGCTGGACACAAACTAGAGTTTCCTGAGAAGGGAGAACCTCAATTGATGACTGCCTCCATCATATTGGTCTGTAAGAAAATCTGAGGTCATTCCCTTGATTAATGATTGATGTGGAAGGGCCCAGCCTGATGCAGGTGGTACCATCCCTGGGCAGATGGTTCTGGGTAGCATGGGGAAGCTGATTGAGCAAGCCATGAAATAGCAAGTCCATAAGGTTTCTCTTTTCTTTCTTCTATGGTTTCTCTTTTATTTTCCGATTCTGGGCTCCTTGCTTGAGCTTCTGTCTTGGCTTCCCTTCATGAAGGATTGTAACCTGGAAGCCAAATAAACCCTTTCTCCCAAAGTTGGTTTTGGTCAGTGTTTTACCACAGTCACAGGGGAGCAAGCAAGCCAGAGGTAGAAGGTCATAACGTATAAGGTAAAGACTGCCAAGGAACACTAGTAGAAATCTGCAGGTCACATAAATGTTCTATACATTGATGATTGTGATAGTTACATTTTTATGTTAATTAATCAACCTCCACAAAATTAACATTCAGAGTTGGGAGAGCTTACTGAATATAAATTCTGCTTTAATAAAATTGAATTAGTGGGCAGTAAGAAATTAGCTACTGTGAATAAAAGTACAGAACATAGCTCAGAAATCTGCATCTTTAAAAATATACAATCATAAATTCCTTCCTAAAATGTTTTTATTCTTTGAAAATTTCACAAATGTATACAATGCATTTTGATCTCATCCACCCATATTACCTCCCCCAAGCTACTCCCAAGCTATTTCTCTCTGCAATTTATCTCCTCTTTTTGTCACTATTATAATTCCTACTATTATCCCACTTAGTAAAATTAGTGCTGAACTTGAGTTAGGGACTGTGAGGCCAGCTACTGGGGCATAGGCAACCTACCATCATCTCTCCCCCAAAGAAAAATGACTCTTCCTTCCTTCATCCGCCATGAACTGTCAATAGCTTATCCTCTAGAGCTGAAATCTCAAAATCCCCTCCCCGCCCAAGCTGAAGCTTTGGCTGGCTTCACCTCATGCAAGTCTTGCATAGGCAACCACATCAGCTGCTGCAAGCTGATGCATATATAAGCCATGTCATTTCTAGAAGTCAGCATTTCACAGCACTCCTGTCTATCCTCTGGCTGTTACATCCTTTCCACCCATTCTTCCACGATGTCCTATGAGACTTGGTTAGAGAGACGTCAATCTAAATGGCCCACTATTGGCTGAGCGCTCACACTCACTTATTCTCAGCACTGTGACTGGTTACATATTAACCACTATTCAAGCAAAAAGGAGCTTCTCTGACCAAGATAGAGGGCAGCAAAAATCCACAAGTATAAACACAAATTTTAAAAGGTGATTTAACAACATTCCCATTTAGTGAAACAATTCTCACCCCCAGGGTCTGTGATCTCCCCTGTCATGGGCTTCTAATAAGGTTAACAGTATGAAGCATGAAGAATCCCTCCTGGGTTGGGGGATTTAGATCCAATTATAAAGTGGTTCATTACCCCATGACCACCATGCAACTACCACACCAGTGAATACCACTTGGCTGGAGGGTTGGTATATAAAATGCTTCTTTGGCAAGACTGAGAGAGAAGGGATGGAACCATCGTCTCAAAACTGGCAGCCACTGACCAAAGACATGCACGATTCAATACATGACGCTTCCAAATTGTCACTAACAACTGAAGGTGACAATGACCACTTCCTCACCTTTCCATCTCCACTCCTTCATCTTTAGTATTTAGAGCCCTCATTTTTAATCTGTACGTCATTTTGCAGACAATATTCTGTCCAGAATCTCTTGCCACTACTCATTCAGTTGAGTCTTGCTCAATGGTAAAAAAAATTGTCTCAGATTCCAGAAATACACCTTTCATAAAAAGAGGGAATGCATGGGGTTTTTTTTTTTTGTCTTTTCTATCTCCTCCACTTAAAATGGAAGTCTGTGCCTACAGTCCCAGCAGACATCTTAAATTGAGGCAAAATATTAAACATGAACAAGTATTCATTGAAAGCAGCCAAACTCTTCGACGGTCAAGAAGAATCTAGGAACTGTTTGAAATATTTAGTCAGGGGCCTCATCCCAGGCCCTGGCATCTATCTTCTTGGAATACTGGGAAGAACCACCTTAGAGCAGGCCTGACTGAGAAAAATAAACTAGTACTCATTGGAACTACCATAATCTGAGCAACTTCTGCTCTGCACAGTTAGCCAGGTCTTATCCTAACTCATACATTGAGTTTCTTCATTTTACATTCCACGCAAGGCAAGTGTGGTTATCACATTGCTTGGCAGAATCAAACTTCAGACAAATCCCTAAATACACGTGAGCAACAAAGAATAAACTCGGCAGGTTGTACTGATAAATTATACAGCAATAATAATTAAAGATCAAGAGGCCATATATTTGACAGAGTGGGGGAGACAGTTAAGGAGTTTGGGAGAGAAGAGGGCTGAGGAATGATATAAGCATAGCACTCAAATATAAAATTCTCCAAAAAATAAATAAAATAAAAATTTAAAATGAGACCATGAGAAAGACCTAGCCTAAATAAGGACAACTTAGAAAGTCATGTCTCTCGGGGTCTCCCTTGGCACAAAACGCACCATTAGGTTGAGACACAGGTGATATTTTTAAACTACCTTGGTGACAGGGAAAATAATTAAGGCACGACATAAAGTGCAAAGGTGAGATGACAAGGGCCATCTTAGCCGGCTGCAGGGACACTGAACTGCTAGGAGTTTCTTCTGAAAGAGTGATGAAGCTGAAGAAAAGGCCAGAGGGCCATCAAGAGCTTGGAAAGGTAAGGAGTGAAGGGTTTAGGATCCTCAGACCTCAGAGGGTAAGGGTGAGCAGGGATGAGCCAGGTAAAAACCGTCACACTTCATCTAGAACCATGAAGAACTAAGAATGGGTGGATGATACATCCAACACATGCAGCCAGGTTGCCATCGAGCAAACCTACCACCCAGGAAGGCCCATGGACTAAGTCAATTACACCACGACTTCCTCCCACAGTGTATCTCCCATGTTTCAAAGTGATGATACAACATGCTGTTCTGAGACTTCGTGCATAGCTCACTTGCTTCTCACAACTCTCTATAGTAGGCACTTGGACTCCATTTTTATGGATGGGCAAACTGGTGATGAAAAGGTTAAACAGCTTGTCTAAGGTCGCACCAAAAGAATCAAAGACACATGTCATTGTCCATAGTGTCTGCACACTGGTCACATGGACGTAATATGTCAACCTCCATGAGACACCCAAGTCCTCCAGGAGTGCCCTGATCTGAGGTAAATCACTGGGATTAACCACTTGCAGTGTTGACATAGCCACTGGGGACTCCCCTAGTGCCTCCAATGAGGTGCTTGTCAGAAACGCGGCAGAGTTCTGGTTTATAGAGTGGCTGGTATACAGAGTTTCTGATGAAAACGTAAAACAACAGGAGGTAAATTCAAGATGTGCATCAGAAACTGACACACACCTTAGGCAGAGTGGCCAAAGAGAGAGGGGACGAGCTTAAAGTCAAGCCTTGGAGGGGTGAGGACTAAAGCCCGTGAGGCAGTCACATGCTCAGAGTGATGGAGCAGATGTCAAGGATTTGCTCGCGAGACATGGAATGTGAAGCAGGAGGCCCAAGGGCCCAGAGAGAGCTTAGCTCCAGAAACAATGCCACAAGACTCTCAAAAGCATCTAATTTTCACATATCAGTTAAAAAGTATAGCCAAGCCTAATTTTTTAGGGAAAAAAGGAATATGAGAAACCTCTGTTCCTTCAGCTTGTTCATAATGTACTATTCAACAGCACCTCGTCCTCCCCCAAGGGCCATGCACTCTGCCATATTTTCTTGATAGAATTAACAACATTTACCACAGGACTTAATGCACTGGCTTGACTCAGAGGTTGCTCATGTTTCAGACCTAACCAAGAACTACATAATCACCACGGTAGGGTTCAGAGTGACAGGATTCACAGGAGTCAGCACTGAGACCTTGAGTGGCATTATTAGGAAGGACACCTCATCCTCAGCATCCAAGCTAGTCAGATGAACATACAAAGCTGCCAGAGTCATTGTCACTACGTTGTGGATAAAATGTCTATAAATGAAGCCAGCATGAAGAAAGTCCAGCCAAGAGCTGACGGATGGAGCTGGTGGAGAGAGGAAGCATTTGCTCACTCAGATGCACCTGGCTGATCACCCACAGCCAACCCTGGGGAGTCTGCAGTAATATGATCAAATAAATTATCTTCTGCAGTTGGTTTCTTTGATAGCCAATCTGTCATCACGTGCTTCTGAGCCCTCTACCGCGGTATGCATTTCTGAGCTGGTCATGCCTCTCTGATTACCACAGACTTCTCAAGAGCAAAGAGGTGGATGTAGCATGGGGCAGCACCAAGCACAGGCCAGGCAGACACAGTCTCACCGAACTTATTTGAATCTATTCAATGTGGCCATGCAGAGATTGTTGTACATGTCCTAGACTATAGTGGTCTCCACTTTCGGTCCATGGATGCTACAATGTCCCCTCTTTACTTTTCAAACTTACTGTATCGAAAGGTTAAGCAAGTTTTAATTCAAAGTTCTTTGTTCGGCTACACACAATCCTACCAATCTGGATCCATCCCCCTGTCCAGTTTTTATTTTACTCTGAATACATCCTTTAAGGAAATTCAGGGCTGGTACTCAAAATCAAATCTTGGCAAGGTAAATGCATTCATATATATATATACACACAAAACCAAAAAATACTGAGGAATACATCATTTAAAGCAATAAAAAAATTTATGATCCATCTCTGATTTTCAAATGCAAAATGGGACAGAAGATGTCTGCATATAATGGATTTTTCAGCATTTGCTAAAGTCCTACATAAGAAAAAAATGAGGACAAATGAGTCAAGAAGGAAAGCTCCTCCAACTACAGCACTTCCTGCAGAAGTTTACACACAGAGATACACAACTTTGCACAGTATAATGTTAGGATGTAATAGTGATAGATTCCAGAGGGAAACCATAAATGAACGTCCAGGGGAAGGGGAAGTCCCCCACTGTCCAATGACTGTATGGTTCACATTCTCGTTATCCTGTGCTCTTTAGCAAGCAGAGTCAAAGAGAAATAACAGTGAGGCAGGGGACCCCCTCCCCTGGCATTTAGCAGGCTGAGTCGGAGGACAGAGAGAATGTTGATTTCAGTCTTGCCTCTTGCCTGGGGCATACCGTAGCGTCCTTGCAGGCATCATACAGATTTACACGGATGCCCTTATAGGATATTGAGGTTGGTGAGGGCGAAGGGGAGGAACGGTTGCCACTGTTAAGTTTCTCAAAGATATGAATAGACACCTGCAAGACCAGAAGGACACCTCTCCATGAAGTCATGCTGGTCATCTAGTTCTCATTCTACCTGTACTGCCCTGACCAAGTCAACTCACCATCTTGAAAAGGAGGCCACTTGGATGCTGAGACTTTGGACTGTGCCTTCCACCAAGGTCTGTTCCTAACCCACAAATGCATGTATCTACCAACAGAAAGGATTCCTTGCTGTGAAGGGAGTGTGAGCATTGGCTGAGGAGTCTCCCGAGGTCGCCTCCTATATACCTGTCTGAGGGAAGCATTCAAAAACTGCCAGGTCAGTAATCACTTTAAACTCAAGGAAATGCTGCTGTCAGAACAGCCTTTTCCTTCGTGTAATCAAAAGGTCCGCGAACCTGAACTCTCGAAGAAACCCTAAGTGGAATGGACATCTTTCAACAACCAACATCATAATGTCCCCCATGGGTTACCATCCCAAACAGACAGGTGACGGTGACGTGCACTGAGCCTTGCTCTGCAAGGCACTCTCTGGAAACAATCAGCTTAAGACATCACCCATCCAATTCACTTTGACTCAGATGAATAGTGTCATGGCTCCTTAGAAACAGAAACAACAATCTCAGAGTCATGGTGACAGCTGACTTGCAACTAGCCAGTCTTTGGAATTTTGCTTCTATTTAAAAAAAAATAGTACCATTCCCCCCAAATAAAAACAAAGCTCAAATATATAATGAAAAGTAGGTGGGTAGAGCTTACTACCAGTCTAACTAGAGGCAGAAGATAATTCATGAACAGTTGGATCATTGTTTATTCATGCATGCAATGCATGGGATAAATATGTAGTCAGCACACGGCTCTGCCCCAGAAGCTGAGGAGATAGCAGAAAACAAGACAGCCAACTTCCTTGTTCTCATGGTGGAGATGTACCAGTGAGAGGCCCCAAGTAAAAACAAGGACACAGATGAGCAACAGAGACGAAATTATAGAGTGGCAAGTTCTACCAACAGAAAAGATCACGGGTTGTGACCTAGGCAACCTGATCTGCAGATAGCTGGGCTGTGGGCTGTGGGCTGTGGATGAGCTTTGCTCTGATATCTATGCATGCATCAAGCATGAGGAAAGTCTGACAAAGGGGAGATGGGCAGAGCTGAGGCCCAACTGATGGGCAGATTTTCAAGAAGGCTCTTGGGGTTAGGCTATATTGGTACCTGTCCTTGGCATGCTGACCGTTTTCCACCATTCGATCCCACTCATCGAAAAGCAACTATTGGGTCCACCCTCTGGTCACCGAGCAGTCAAGTGCCCAATCTCACCTCTCTGAAGCAGAGCACTAAGTGTTATTTATGAGCCACTAATAAATAGGAGAGTAAGGGCAAGGGATCCAAGTTAGGAACACACTTGGGCTACTCAGAAAAGAAAGAGAAAGAAGGGTAACTGGCTTGTGTTATCATCAGCGACGGCATAAGAGTTGGTTTTGCTGGCATCAGTGCACAGCCTTGGAGTACTTAGTTTTGGTACTGTGAGCATGGGAAGACTTCATGCACATCGGGGCATGGAACCTAGCCATCCACACATCGTCCTCCCTGTCTACTGCATGGGATAGTTAGGCCGTTTATACCACTTCAGCGCCAGCAAAGGCACACGAAAAAACTGACACATTTCGTCCATCTTGTTTGTCTTCTGATCTTTATCTATCTGAAATCAGAATGGGTCACATGATAACCACTGGCCAGGCAGAGGAAGATTCTGGGGACAGTAATGGAATTCCCTCCAGGAATGATGCTGATCCACATCCTCAATACACCTCAGTATAAATAATACTATGAAGCCTGAGGAGAGAAGCACTTTTGGAACTAGGCTGCTCTAGGAGGGTCAGGCTCTGGACATACTGGCATTCTTGGACCAATTTCTCTATAGAGAACTAATGGAAGATGAATGTCTAAGGATAAGGACGCTCTTTCAATGAATACAAAATTCTAAATGCAAGAGTAGTGTCATGGTTTAATTAGCAGTGCTTTATTCTTAGTAATCACATGCATCAGAGTGCATCTTACAGATTCTAGGAAATCTGAGAACATTTATGAAGCATCCAGTGGCTGCCAGGAATTTTCTATGTGCTATGTGGCACACAATCTTCACAGCAACACTATGCTTTCCACCTTGCAGATATTAATAAGTATCTTCAATGGAACATGGCTTGTTTTCGAAAGAACCGCATACATTTAAGGAGCATGTCATTCTTCGGGGTCACCGTGACAGGAAGAGGTCTCAGACATAGTCTGAGACATGTTCTTCCTATGTTGTCTTGTATCGCCATCCTAATAGCCCAGGCATGGCAACATATTCCTGTCCCAGCAATTGGGAGGCAGGGGAAGGAGGACTCAATTCAGGGCCATCTTGGAATATGTAATAAGACCCTGTCTCGAAAACAAAACAGAAACTTTAGCTTCCCTGTTATGATTCTTAATCTCAATTGTCAACTCGATGAAATCTAGGGTTATTTAAGAAGTAAGTACGGAGGGACAATCTGAAGTACGTTTACTGAGATGGAAAAAGCTACTCAACATTCTCTGGGCCAAGAGCCTGGGCTTTTATTTTTTTAAAAAAGAAAAGTGAGCATGAATCTCTCTCTGATTCCTGGCTACAGATGCCATGTGACCAGTGTCTCAAAGCCCTGCTGAGATGATGGACTGTAACCTTGACCTCTAGACCACAATAAACCCTCTCTTCCCTCAAGTTGCTTTTTTTTTTTAGGGTACTTTATACAAATAAAACTAATACAGTTTCTCGGGCCTTGGGCAAAAACTATTTTTTTCCTTTGAGGCAATTAAGAAACATAAAAGACGTAGAAACCTTTCATGAATCAGACGGTATGATCCCCTGGGCTTCAGTTTAGGGACCAGACTCAAGGGTATAAACAGTGGAGGATGGGAAGTGTCAGGCCTTTCCTGTTCATTGAGAACTGACTGGGAATCCTAACAACATATAGAGGCTTCAGGCTCAGCTGCATCCAGGGCTCAAAACCAGGAGGAATCCATACCTTGATTATCTCTTACTTGGAGGATGATGGTCTAGGACTGATTTTAAAATGGCAAACCAACGCAGAAGAAAGGGAATCCTATTTCCCCACTTGACTCAGTAATGATTTTAAGGTAAAATTTCATTGTCTTAGCGTAGCTTCCATACTTATTATAACCATCTCTCTGTTAATTGTAGATATTGTGGTGATTGGCCTGAGTCTCCTGTCATCCATGAAACTAGGAGGTGAATCAGCCTGGTCCAAACAACAGGATTAGGAAAGATTTGCAGGGTCTCACTCGCTCCCCTGGAAAACATGATGAATCCTGATGAGGCCGGATGGATTACCTTACCACCGTCTACCAAGACACCAGGTAGACTAATGACCCACTCCAATTTACCCAGAACAGAGATCTTTAAAAGCAAGATTATTCAGATAAACTATAAGCAATGATGCATAACCACCAAAGAACAAAAGGACCAATAAATTATGACATCTCTCATCACATAGCCAGGAAGTAGAAGGGACAAAGGTCACCAAGGAAAATATAGGTTTCCCAAAATCCATGCACAGCCGTCTACTGCCAGAAATTTAATTGCCCCTTCAAACACTGTGATGTTTCTCATATCCGTAGCTGCCAATGTTTTGGGCTGGAAGAGTACTGCAATCTCTACTTCCTGAGGATCCTTTAGGATGCAGAGTGATACACAGGGTCACACTGACTCTGGCCATCCATAGTGGCCCCCAGAATGCGGTCTGGAGGTCATGGGTGTCACTGTGAATCAGCAGGAAGAGGAAGAGCTGGATTTTCTACTGCGCTTGTTAGCATGAAAACAATCATGCATTTCCTTCCTATTGTTCAGCAGCGGAGCCACAGGGGTCAGTCTGAGAGCAGCACACCCACAACACTCAGCAAATGAGCCAGCCAGCCGTGGTGGAAACAGCCATCTCCTGTGGTGACCGCATCAGCAGACTTCAGTGTAGACTGCCGCTGGACACTTGCTGGACACTTGGTTTCTCCTCATGTTCTTCTGGACGGCAAGTTTTGGGGTGAAGCGAAAGAGTGAAAGCAAGAAGAAAACACTCATTTATTTTAGAAGATTTTCTTTGGGGATAAAGAGAGTCCCTAGAATGAAGAAGACTGGGGGTTCAACTCAACACACACACATACACACACACACACACACACACACACACACACACACACACACACTTTCTGAAATCATTTTTTCCAAAGTGAAAAACTAGAGCCCCGCCCCAGTTGCTCTGGCTGAAACAACTGTGTGGCCATGGCTGGCCACATCCTGAGTCTGTGATGTTTCTCCTCTAATCTGAGATGAGTAAGAGCCACAGAAACACACAGCCTTGTTGCCGGAGGTCCTTCCACTTCTCCAGCCTATAGCCGCTGAGATGCCAGCCCATTGGGGCGTGGTCTCTCTCCCTTTAAAAAAGCAGCTACTTCCCTTCTCTCTTCGCTTCCTGCTCCGTTTCTGGTGACTAGACTCCTTCCTGATTGTGCAGAGGGCTGTTGTCTGGGACAGTTATCTGTAAGTTTTTTCCCCTTTAAATAAATATCACCCTATTAATCATAATTCCAAACTGGTGTGGCATTGTTTGCGACTTAGGCCTTCACAGCCTCAAGAACTGCTCCTTTGCAAAAGTCATAGAAAAGGTGATCCTTCCGAGGTATATTCCTACAAAGCTGTTTGCTCACTGCAGGGTCGGTGGAGAAATGTGAGCCCTCCATCAGTCGCATGCAGTGCTTCAGGTTGTCCAGAAAAGGAGGAAACATCTCTATTTTTCTAGCAGCCTGCCCCTGCCTGAGTTCCCTTGAGTGTTGTATGGGACTGGACTTTAAGGATTGCTTAGCAGGCCTGGGGTACCCAAGCCTGCACATTCGAAGGAAAGGGCTTCTGTGGCCAGGTAGCAGTATTACATGGGAGGCCCTGGAATATCTCACCTGAGGACAGGGTTTTGTGTCATTGAAAACCTTATAACATATGAATAATATGATAATATGGTGGCCTACAGTGAAGAGCTGTTTGTGGTAGTCTGCAGTTTGGAGGGACATCATATCCCTTGTTCCAAGGGGAAAAGGCCAGAGGGGAAAGTAGCTAAGGTCAGTCACTCAGCACACCATGCCTATGAGAAAGCACCCTTACAAAACTCCAGGACTCTGATCCCCAGGCAGCTTCTTGAGATGGTTTGTGTTATCACAGGTATTTGGCAACTTTCCTAGACTCCATGGAGAAGGTCTACCTGGAAACTGAGGTGTATAGTCCCAAGATAGAAACTTCTGGATTCTTCCCTATGGGTCTTTTTCCTTTGTTGATTTTAAAGCAAAGGAAACGTTACCTGTAAGTGTGAGACACATGTCTGAGTTCTATGAGGGCTAGCACATCATAGATACCAACAGTGATCATGAAGACCCTCCAGTCCAAACATGGAAGGAAGGAGAAAATGTCACAAGAAGAAAACATCCCTTGAAACCGTTCCAGCACTGAATTTCTTAGTTTAGGGCTTAACAAGAACCTCAAAGGACACTAAGACAAGACAAGACACAGAGGCTGCTGGGAAGTGAGTAGGGGCATAACTTCTCACTCCGCCATGCTGTCATGAAGACTGTATTGTCTAACCAGTTCCCCTAGTCTTCAACTAGACTTCACATCTGAGAAGTAGTAACTATTCTCTCTTGATTAAAACATCCAGTCTCTGAAATACAATAAAATGTTCCAAAGTGATGGGGAAGAGACTGAAGAGATGGGAGCAATATGTAATGCTGCTCCCTTCCTGTTGTTGCCTTTATATCGCTGTCTATTTATGTACTGTGGAGACAATCGTACAACCCACATTTAATGCTCTATACCTGGACCCAACGCCAGGGACTCCGTGCTTCATTCACATCCTTACCCTTCTCAATTCATTGAAAACCACTTCAAGCAAAAATCATTTGAAAGAAATTACCTCTGTGTATTACACCGTGAGCAGTGAAAAATGTCCCACGTGAGACCCGAGGGTCCCAAAGCAATAATTTTTTTTTCTGAAGAGCAAGATATAATAAGTCAGGGAAAAGAAGTCCCCATGACAACAAGAAGAGGAAGGAAGGAAGTGGAAAATCAGAGGATTCGAGTCTTTTACAATACAAGGCATCACTAATTTGTCGTTGGGAATCTGTCTTTGTGTTTGAAATCCCAGAAAGATAAGTGCTCTTTCTTGCTTTTTCTGCCTGCCTGAATGATACTATTCAAGTTCACTACACTGCAGAAGAGAGTGGGAACAGGTGTGCCTGGGATGGAACGGGCTTCTTTTACAGAGACTTTCCCACCTCCTGGCCCAGAAGGATAAGATTGTGTCATGGTATTTACAGCAAAGCTGATATTCCAAAGGATTCAAAATACACATTTTGAACAAGGAGGCTAGGGATACAGCTTGGTCAATAAGTGTTTGCGGCACGGTGTGAAGACTTCAGCTCAGAGCTCCAAAACCTAGTTGTTAAAATAGCCCAGCATGACGGTGCATGCGTATAACCCCAAAAGGTGATTCCTGGAACTTGCTCGAGCCTACTTGGTGAGCTCGAGGTTCCAATAAGAGATTCTATCTTAAGAAACAAGATGTCAGCTGCTGAAAACAACACCTGAGATTGATTTCTGGCCTCCCTCCACACACGGGTGTACACACACAGGAACAGACACACACACACATGCACACGTACACATGCACACATGCACAAATACTGAACCAGAGAATTTTCTATGCCTTATACTTGGGGTCATGTTCTAAGCACTGCACCTTATTTCTTTCTTAAGAAGAAACATACTTTCTCATTCTGGATTCTTTTTGCTCACTGCCCCCAACCTGAGTCCTGAGTGGAGCCCCACATCTCCAAACTCTTTTTTGATGTGCCCCCAAATTTCATAGAGCTAAAAGTGTTTAAAAGTATTTATCCTTTGAAAATGTAATGTTACCCCCATGTCTCATAACTTGTGTGCTTTGTCCCAAGCTGACAGCATCATTTTGGAAGTCTGTGGAAACTCGAAAAGAATGAAGCCAGCTGGAAGGAGAAGGTCACTGCGGGCAGGTCCTGGGGGTATTTTGTCCCTGATCTCTTCCCACCTCACTTTCTCTGCTTCCTGTCAGCCACGATGTGAACTGCTCATGGCTGCTTGTCCCTGACAAACATGAGCCAAAATAAAGACTTCCTCCACTAAGTTGCCCACATTGGGTCTGTGATGGTAACGGAAAAGTAAATAATGCCTCCAACAGTGTCTCATGAACATAACTGAGAAACACCAGACAGAGGAAAATACATGCTAGAGATGTCTAGGTACTTAGCTTGAATAGCTAAGTTTCCCTGACACTGGGACTCATCACCCCTGAAGGTGGGCTTCTTCCAGGGCTCAGCCTTCTAGGATCTTGTTCTGTTCTTTCCTCTCTATCCAGAATATCCTCCTCATGAAAAACAGGATTCAATTCAATGTAGCCAAAGGGCTGCTATCCGTTAGGCTCTTTCTATACTGCATTTTGCTTAATCTAGTTAACAGCTGTCTAGCAAAAGGTATTGTATTTTCTGCTTTGTTTATGAGATAGTATAAAGAAGTATCAGTCACTAGCACACAGTCACACAGCTTAGAATCAACAAACCTGACTTTAAAACCAGACTATAAACCAACTGTAAACACAACCAGAACAGAAGACAAGGGTGAAACTCCGTGACAAAGTATGTGCATCCCCACACTAAGCCAAACTTCCATCCTCATGTCTCTCTATAATGCAGCAAGCTGTGTGCTGAAGAAGTGATAAACATCGACTCTAGGACCATGGTGTATGAGCAAGGATGAATGCATGAAAGTGTGGGGCTTTGAACATGTTTTATTCTTCCATAAAACACTTGGATGACCAGTCACCCTAGACATGGTTCATCGTTTCAGTCTGTAAGGTAGCCTGGTGTGCCTGACCCATCATTTCCTTGGGAATGGACTGTTTTTCACTGAAAGACAGGGACCCCTGGTGTGTAAACAGGCTTGTATGCAGGTTGAGAGGAATCACCCCCACACCATCTGGGTGGCGTGGCTCACTCTTTCCAAGCATCTACATACTTGCCCAATGGCTTTGTTTTCTACACTGCAAAGAATCAAAAACAGGACCTCCAGTAGGGGAAGTGCAGGCTCTACTTCTGAACTCATCACCAGCCCGGAGTTTCTTCACTACCAACAACAAGTTATCAAATATTCAATCGCTGAGCTCTTCCTAATGGGAAACTTCCAGAACTATTTAGCTACACACTACCCTCCATTTTCCCACTATTTATTTTTAACTGAAACACTACAAACAGATTTGTTTAAGGGAGTTCAAGGTGAAATGAATTCCACAAGAGGTTTCAGAAACTGGTCCACGTCTGTCTACACAGTGCCTCACTTTTTTCAACAGCGCAAGACTGCAGCCACCTGAAAGTCTGCTGGAGATACGCCATAATTTACTTCAGAAGACTTGGGCTACTGTCCCTCAGATACTCACTGGTTCCGTGATTCTTTACCCCTGAAGGCAACAGCCATGCCTCTCCGAGCCTGACTCTGCCATGGCACCTTCTACTATTCCCACGGAAATTTCCCTCTGTTCTCAGCATATCATCATCATAAGAGAAAGCATCCGATGACTTAACATCTGGCAGTCTCTGACATTAACAGTAAAATGGGGAACAAACAGCAAGATGGTACCTGCCTCCAAGCATGAAAACCTGAATTCAATCTCTGAGACACATCTAGTGGAAGGAGAGAACCAACTCCCCATGGTTCCACATACATGTCACCCCATGGGCACGCACACGCGTACACATATACACGCACACAAATTAAATAAATTAAAGTGTATTAAAATACAGTAAAATTATAATGTAAATTGTGCATGTCTCTTTTTCTGGACAGCTGAGACTTTGCAAAGTGAATACTGAGTGACAAGTACACGCCATTTTTTACAGAGATAATCTTCCAGCTCAAATACAGGGATGCCCTCTAAGAAACAGAAGCAAATGGATGAAGTGTCTGAGTGTTGTCAATGAAACAGGTCCTGAAAACCATGCTGCACATAGTTGCTGAAACCCATGCACCTGGGAGACTCCCTGAGCCCTGGACGCTGAGGATGGGAAACAGAGATCTACAAAGCATCATGAAGGGTTTGTCTTTTCGTGCATTTCTTCTTCATGACTTTCATGGGAACTGTAAATGCCCAACATATCTTGCAAAGCAAGAAGCCTGAGATATCAACCTCTCCTGCAGGGCACGTGGCCTGGGGTATCAACCTCTCCTGCAGGGCATGTGGCCTGGGATATCAACCTCTTCTGCAGGAAATACAGCCTGGGATATCAACCTCTCCTGCAGAAAATGCAGCCTGGGATATCAACCTCTCCTGCAGGGCATGTGGCCTGGGACCTCTCCTGCAGGGCATGCAGCCTGGGATATCAACCTCCCCTCAGGACACGTGACTTGAGATATTAACATAAGGCTTTTAGACACAGTAGCAATTCCCATCACAGATCAGGCAGATCACTGCTGAGTAATGACACAAATTCTCACTGTAACTGAGATACTAAATTAATTACAAGAACACAGTTACTACACGTAATGGCAAGAAGAGCAAGACAGCCCCTTCCATAGTGGGCAAAAGTGCACACATTTATACAAGCTTCCTGTAGAGAACGATAGAAATATAAACCAAAAGGCCTTTAAATCATTTGGAATGTCAAAGTTTTGATTCTGTAATGTATGTCCAGGAAGTACATGTGTATAGTAAGCTTATGTGTACATAAGTCTCTGTGGGTAGGGCACGATAGCACTGGCTTGTGACGCCAGCACTTGGAACCTCAAGAAAGAAGATCCTGAATTCCAGGCTAGCCTGAACTTGGCAATGTGAAAACAAGAGAAAAGAAATGGAAAAAGGGAGAGAGACAGAGAGGGAGGATAAAGGGGAGAGGATACGCATTTTGTGTAGACATACACGAATATGTATGTTCTGTATGCATCTGCTCACTGTAATGTTTGTTCTAACACAGAAAGCAATTCAAATGTCCATCCGCATGAAGCCAGTTAAATGCCGCACACTAGGCCCATATCATATAATAAACACAACACTGCCAATAAAATTCATGTGCTAATGGAGCAGTGTTCCAACTGTGGGTCACAAATCATCAGTGAGTCATAAAAGCCATTTAGAGACATGGCCAACTTTTTAAATAGAATAGAGAGTAAAATATTTAAGAGTACACTGTACGGAGTAAGAGTAAGTGGTTTCACAACACTGTTTGTAAATGCATGTGTATTTATTCTAGGTGATTACATAAAGTACACTTCATGCCATTGGGGTATAGTAAAAATAAATAAATAAAAGCTCTTACAGTGATGGGAAATACACAAGGATATGCAAATGGTCTGCTTAATTAGAAATAGACAGAAGTGGCTCAAGGGTGTAGTCAGGCGAACACCACTTGCCTAGCGCATATGAAGCACTGGATTCAATACCCAGCACAAGAAGGCCAAGAATCAGAATAAACAGGGGGAGGAGTGTAACTCAGTGTGGGCAATATGTACGAGCACCTACCTCACATATACAAGGTCCTAGGTTCAATCCCCAACACCAGATCAAAAGCAAAAGAATCATGAACTTTAAGATATAATCCCAAATTCAAGCTAAGATGATAATCAAACATATATACATGCATGTGCTCAGAAAAGAGAGTCCCTGGGGGCAGCAGGTTGTGGGGAAATGCAGTCTTTCTCTCTGTTTTCGTTATTGTCTAAATCTCCTATCATGAGCAATTATTACATTAACAACCAAAAGGGGGCTATTTTTCAAACATGGTTCTGGCAAGCAAACCAAAGTCCTAGACAATTCCTAAAAGTAGATTGTTGATGACAGACTAGATAAATGCAAACAAAGCTTAGGAAGCCATGCACCCTTCAGATACCCTGCTAGGAATGATACCTTTAGGTAGGCTACAAACCAGGGCACTCAGGAGAGCAGCATGGGCCTATAAGATGGTGTATAAGAAAAATAAAATAGCTCAGAATTAAAGTATGCTGTGTCCTGTCACAATAACACCCACAGGTGATTGCTGCTATTAGATAAAGACAGGGAGACGACAGAGAGAGAATGAAAGGGAAGAGAAAGGGACGATCACGCACTGGGCAAAGTTCAAGGGAAACCCAGGGATGCTTGCTTTTGAGATAGTAGCAAAAGCCCGCTGAAGCAGCCATGCGGTGCAGCCACCAAGGCCTTCCGCAGTTATGTAAATGTTAAATGGCCACGAACACAATGATAAACTCATTGTATCCACTCATAAAGAACCAATGAGGTGACCAATGCTCTGACCTCTTCTAAAAGCTGATGAAGATTTTTATATGCCGGCTCTACTTCAGAATTAGGTGGCAGCTTCACACTCAGAACATGTGGGTTTCTTTTTAAAAAGAATTTGGAAGATCCCACTCTCATGGGGGAAAAATAAGCAATGGTGATTTCATTTATCTTGCCCCACCTCCAGGAGTAAGTACCCCAGTGGGTGTGGTTGCTGAAGCTGCTCAGGAAAGAATAGGGCAATTGCAACTTAGCTGTATCCACTGCTCCTTGCTTCCCAGACCTTTCTCCACTGTCAATATGATCGTGTCATCAAAATGTTTGTGCTGTGCAAAGAGAGTCAAGGGCAGCTCCCGCTGTCTGTGTGGTGTGTGACTCAGAGAGAAATCTTGAAGAGAGAGCGCTCACCGGCGGGGAAGCCTGGTAGAACGAGAACCATCTGCCAAAAGGCAGGCCCTTCAGAGACTCAGTGTTTGGTGGTAGAAGAATCTGACAGCTCAGACACACTAAGACACTTCTTGGGTATGGAAGAACGCCTGTGCCTTGCAAGTAGCATGTCAGGAGCAAGAGGTAACAAGAGGGAAAATAAGGGTTAAGAGAGATCTTACCCATATAGACAAACCCATCCTTCTGGCTACTACTGTGTAAGCCTGGATTTAAACCAGGATGGTTTGAGAAAACATGGGCTTCACCGAGGTTCCTCATTAGGAATGTGCCATACGCACACATGGCTCACACTCTTCACACCATCACCATGAGAAGGGCCAGCTCTCTGGCTGGAACCAGTGCTAAGGAGCGCAATGGGCAGAAACATCCTGTCTCCACACCTGTCTACTGGTAGCTGGCTTCTCCTTTTTTAAAAAATACCCTTCTTTCCTACTCTTCCCTATAAGTATTTATGTTCCAGAGCTTTACGTGGGCCAATCATTTGAACCTTGCAACCCCTTCATGAAGAATAAACTGTTAATTCCTTCATGTTAGAAGTTAGTAAAGTGAATCACACATAATTACCCAAGGCCACACAGCCAGCAGGCGGCACAAAAATAAACATTCAGAGTCAGGCAGTGGACTTGGAGTCCATGACATGAGACTAGCCCATATTCTTAAGGATTCAGAGAATGTTTACTTAAGACAGAATCTCAGCCTCTCTCCCGAGAGCCATTTGAGTATGGTGAAATGCTATGACCTTCGTCTGGTCATTCTCCACCCATATGTCCTTGCCCTGTCGTTTCTAAGAGATCAAGCCAGTTTCCCCACAGGGCCAGCTTTATTTCTCACTGACTGAAAAGTAAAATAAACCAGGAGAAATGGGGGACTCTTCGGGCAGGTTACGCATGGGACAAATACAAATAAAATGGCTTTAATAAAGGAACGGTACAGAAGAACATATATCAGACACCTGGTGCCTCTGGCAAGCCAGGTAATCCTCTTCATGGAGATTCGGGGTGGGGAATAGCAAAACCCTAGGTCCTGAGCTCTGTTTGAAGGCTGGCAATGAGAACAGTTTGCATTTTAGGGTGAGAAAAGAAGGCAGAGAATTTTAGGACCTAATCACAGTGATTCTCCACAAAAGCTTGATTTTGCCAACCGACTTCTCATAGAATCTCCCAGGGCAGTTATCTAATAAGCTGGAATTTCAAATGAGCTGTAGTCTGCTACCACTCAACACTGTCAAGAAAGAATCCAAGAATCCGGGTGGTGGTGGCGCACGCCTTTAATCCCAGCACCTGGGAGGCAGAGGCAGGTGGATCTCTGTGAATTCGAGGCCAGCCTGGTCTACAAGAGCTAGTTTCAGGACAGGCTCCAAAGCTACAGAGAAACCCTGTCCCGAAAAACAAAAACAAAAAAAAAAACCCAAAAAAACAAACAAACAAACAAAAAACAACAACACTTTTAGAACTGAAGAAAACTGAGCCGAGTGAAGAAGCAGGCCCACAGATGGATGGATGTGCTTCCTCGCATTCTTCTGCACTGCTAGGAATGAACCCAGGAGCCTGAACACGCTTGTCAGCCTTCCTGCCCCTGAGCTACCCACTTCCTCACATCCACCACGCCTTCCTGCTACCTCAGGGAGTGGGATGGTTAATAGTGACCATCAATCTGACTACAATCACGAAGGAGACCAACTTCTGGGAGTGGACCTGTCTGGGTTGAGTTAACGGAGGTGGGGAGGTCTATTCAAGTATGGGTACCTTGAGACCTGGACTGAATAAAAAGGAGAAAAGGAGCCAAGCACCAGCATTCATCTCTCACCGCTTTCTGACTCCAGATGAAATGTGACCAGCTGCTCCCACTGAGACCACAGCTAGAAGGTGTCTGCCACTGTGCCTTCGCCATCTTGATGGACTGTACCCATGAACTATGGGACAAAATTAAACTTTCATTAAGCTGCTTTGGTCATCAGGGCAGTGAGAAAAGTGACAAACGCAGCGGATCTCCTTAAAAGACACCTCTGAGTATCTAAACGCATTTAAGTCACAAAACAAATATACTCTCAGAGACAGGATGTATCTGGGTAAAGATACTCTGAAGTACTCTTCCATTTACTGGAGACAGTCACCCACAAGTACACATACAATGTCACTCGTCAGTGAAAACATGGAAGGGAAAACTGGCCATAGACTCAAGACTGTCCACACTGTTTACACATGGAAACGTCTTGATGGGCCCTGGTTTCCAGGGCAGTGGTCGGCAGGGGTCAACACAGAGTACAGCAATGTCGAAGTGAGTCAGGTGACTTGAGGATGCTTGCTCACGTCGATGTGAGAGACAGCTGAGATTGAAAGCGTGTATCACTCTCACACAGTCATAGGCCATCAAGGAAAAAAACAGGATTTTTTAAGAAGCGAAAAGAGACCAAGTTGATTAGCCCTTTTAAAAGTGGTGATTCAACATTATCCTCAACTAAGTCTGTGTGAAGAGTGTCTCATGAGCACCACCAAGGTTAGAGCTGGGTTACTGTGCCTTCTACAGTTTGGATCATACCCTAAAGACCCCATTGCTGAAGTCTAGGTACCCTGCCTGGTACTACTGAAGGAGGTGGAGCCTAGGAAGGGAAGTTAAGTCACTTTTAAGCATGTCCCTGAAGGGTACACTAGGACTCCAGCCTCCTCCCCTCCCCCCCCCCCCCCGGCTGTCCTGATGAGGTGTCTCTTCTGACAAGACTCCTGCCACCTTGCAGCAAACTCAGACCAACAGGGTTTGGTTTGGAAACTAAATTGTGAACCAAAACACATTTCTCCTCTTTCCAAGGTGATTTATCTTGGGCATTTGTTACAGCAATAGAAAGCTAATATTTCCTTAAGCCTCCTTTGGGGAATAAAGTTGACTGGGTACATCAAAAAGAAGGGTATTTCATCTTACATGGAGAACACACATGTAGCACACTTTTGGCAAATGTTACTCTTTTTTTTGTGCCTCGCATCCTTCCCATCTCACCATCCTATTCTTATTCTAGATGAAATTTATGTCCCTGCAAGTTACGTCCTTTGCAGAGGTCACTTCCTTTAAGACAGTGGCCGCACTGTCCCTTTCACCCCATAACTATTCCCCTCACACTCTTGCTAACAGGAACTGAACTTTGTTTGGGCACACAAGACGACTCAGATGATCTGAGGTCTACTCTCGTTGGCAGCGTCTGAGTGGTCCAAGGGAAGACAGACACATATGCCCAACTGTCTTGTTGGATGTCTGATGGGCATCTCGTGTTTTACATAGAAGTCCTGACCTCCAGGCTGTTCTTCCTCGGTATTGAGGATCTCCTGTTGATGGAGGCTGCTCATTTGTTCCCGGCTGTCCAGACCCGAAATGACCACACAGGGGAATCCCACATCAGTCTCCCTCCTCCAAGCCCTAAGCCTCAGGGCTCATCAGCTAGTTCTCATTTTCTCTTACACAGCACAATCTAGATTCACGCTGTTTTTAGTGCTTGTGCCCAACAATCCAGGCCGGATATTTAGCAACTCTCCCTTGGAAAGCTGCAGAAACCTCCTGATTAGTGTCCCTGCTTTCTCTGGCATTTTGCAGCAACTCTTCACATATCATGTCCCTCCCCTGACCAAACTTACCAGTGCCCTCCATCCACTCACAGGTCTTATATGGTGGGGCTCCCAGGCAGCTCGCTGACTCATGTCTTAACCCTTCCCTATCCTTACTTTATACCAGTCACAAGGGCCTCCTTGCAACATCTCAGACTTACCAGTCACAGCCAGGAATGAAGGTTATTCCTTCTAACTAAAATTTCCACCCAGGGGCTGGAAATCTGGCTCAACAGTTAAGAGCTGTTGGGAGCAGTGAACCCCCAGATTAATGCACGAAACAATTCCACACCAGTTTGGATTTAAAGGGGATACTTATTTTAGGGGAAAACTTACAGAATACTGTTAGTCAGGAAAGGAGTCTAGTCACTGGAGCAAGAGCCGGAACCAAGAGAGCAGAAAAACTGCTGCTCTTTTTTAAAGAGCAATAGACCACGCCCCATGGGCGGCTATTGGCTGAAGGAGCGGAAGGCACTCCTGCAGCATAGTGGGCTGGTATTTTAGCAGGACTGGGCAGGACATAAACCCCAACAAGCAGGCCCCTTTGTTACACCAGATCCTGAAACAACTTGTTTTCCCCTGATCTGAGTGCCTACAGCTGCTCTGAGCACGAGACCCTCAGGAGTTCCTGATGGCAGGAGAATGGTTTCTAGTGGGTTTGGCTGGGGCGTGGCTATCAGTTAAGGATCTCTATATAAGCAGCTCTGGTACACAATAAAGGGGGCATTCTTGGAGCATTCTGGCATCAAGGATGACCTGTGTCTCTTTCTGTCTGTGAGTCTTTGTGTGTTTCAATCTCCAGCCCCTTGCCCAGTTCACGAACTCTATGGTGGCGCATAGAACGCAGACGGGCGTCGTGCGCTGCAAAGAGCCCTGGTTGCCTCTCCAGAGGTCCTAGGCTCAATTCCCAGCACCCATACAGTATCTATAACTACAGTTCTCAGGGGATCTGAAGCACACATAGTGCACAGACTTACAGGCAGGCAAAACACCCATGCACATAAAATTAATAATTTTTAATATTAAAAATAAATAAAGATGAAATTTCCACTGAGATCATTCACTCCCTTCAGCATCTCAATCCTACTTGCATTCTCTAACTCCCTTCTCCTTGCACGTGCCTCCTCAGACTCGGTCAGCATCATTCTTTGACCACTTAATTCCTTTAACAGGTTTAGGCTCTGCCATCCCCGGTGGAACGTAACTCTCATGATATTGTATGTAACGCTCACTCATAGGTATGACCCTTACTGAATCAGGCCCTAACCTTTCCATATGTGGTACATTCACTTATATAGTCATGTATGTATCTGCATGTGTGCACGTGTGCACAGATATATGATTCTACATGCAGTATTTGACATAAGTACTGAAGATCCAAGTGTATGAAGCCAGCACTTTAGCAAATGGACCATTTACTAGGCCCTATTGTTTTTTTGGACAGTGTCTCACTATGTTGCCCACGCTAACTTTGAACTCCTAAGCTGAAGCTATCTTCGTGCCTCGGCCTTGTGAGTAAACGGAACTATAGGTGGGCACCACTACTCGTGACTTTCATACTAACTAGGAAGAGGGTTTCTCTTATACCCAATGTATTTACGTTATCTCTACAATGGTGTCTAGAACACAGTGGTTTCTGATCAACAGTTTTTGTTTTTTTTTTAATACATGGGCAATACAACAAACAGATACAACTAAGCCAGTTGTGGCCAGTGGGGGGTGTCAAAGAAATAAACTGATATTTTCTATAATAAATTTTCTCTGCAAAATACTAAAGAACATGCACCCTGTCGCTACACTCTCCCTTCCCCCTTGGCACACTCTGTCTATAAGAGGCCGAGACCTGCTCCTGCTGTCTCCACGCCGTGCTGGAATAAGCTAGAGTCTAAAACGCGACAGGTGACGCGACAGAATGAAAGGATATCAGCAACCTGGCTCTGTCACACACTAGTGAGCCGCTCAATCTACTCCAGGACCACCTACCTGGAGCTCTGGCTAAGTGAATTCTAAATGTCCTCAGTCACTGTTCATTACATTTTCTCTCGCTTACAGACAGGAGGATCCAAAATGACACCTTCCGCATTTATTAGCCTAAACTGTGCTTGTCATCTGCTTGTCTGTCATCTTACCGAGACTGGAGTTTCACAAGGTCACGACGAGCTCTTCAGAGCCCGCCCACTGCCATGACGGCAGCACCTCACGCATAATAAGATGTCTTAAAGGGCGGCTACAGGGATGGTCCATTTCCCCAAGTTCCTGAAACCTATACTTGATGTGGATCCACTCTGCTCTCTCCCTGGCCCTTGCGAGATGCTGCTGCTGTAGGATCTGGTCTCTCGGCTTTCAGAACGCTAAAACACATCTTAAAAAGTCAACTCTTCCTCAAGCTGTATCTAAACCAAAGAGACTTTTTTTAGACTTCGGTTTTAACATCTTCTAGTGACATTCAACTCAGTTCATCACTCCCTCCCTCCTTTTTAAACCTGAGTTTCATAACTTCTTTTTCCTTATTTCCTCCTGTATCTTTGCTTCCTTTACGAGTTCAACTTTCCATGGGCTCCAATTAGCTTCAAAGCTCAATCCCAAACTCACTTCTCTTATTGCAAAATAGCCATTGCCTGGCTTTCATTGCACCTTTGTGCCGTTAACTCCCTATGTTCCACTCTCAAGCCCACCTTCTATAAGCTCAGATACAAACTTCCAGTGGCCCATTTCACATCGACACGTGGATGTCCCCAAATCATGAAAAATGCAACACATTTGGACTTAAACTTATATTTTGCCTAATCTAGGACTCAGTAAAGATGTCAGAAACCTACCCCAGACTAGGTTATAGGCATAAAGATAATAGAGTAGTCTAAGGAGCTAGAAAAAGGACTGGACTCGAGCATGCTTGGGTTCTGGAACACAAGAACAAATACGGGTTTTCGCTCCATCTCTCAGCTCTGCATCTCTTCAGCTCTTTGCTTTACGGAGGCAAACCAGCTCTCTCGTGGCCAGGAAGAGCCATGGCACCTCACCCTCACAGTCCTCAACTCCAAAGGCAAGTCCTCCCACTCACCCCAGGCCTGAAAGTCTGAGAGGAAGAATCTGTGAATGTCAATCTTGTTACCATACAGGTTAGAGGGAGCTCAGTAGGGGAATCTCAAACCACAGCTATATGAATGAAGCCAGCACACTCCCAGGCAGGCACAGGAGCCAGAAACCTAGAATGGCCTGCTGACTTCCCTTTCTCTCATCCTTCAAGGCAACACCGTGTTCTTTAAACTTTACCTCCCAGGTGTCACGCAGAGTAACTGTCATCTTCCTAGTCTAAGCCACCTAAACCTCATTCTGGGAAAGAGGAAATTTCTGCGGGAATTTTCAATGTGCATTCCCATCGTGCATCACACCTATACCAACCCGATGATCACCTGACCATGTCACTCATCGGATCAAACCACTAAATTGCCCTTCATGGCTCCTAGAATGACCCCCAAATCTGGGGCCTGGCTTCCAAATCCCTGCCTGGCTCCCTCTCCAACGTCATGCAATACATTCCTCCTCCCTCTTCTGTGCAATTCCAGAGCCATGCACTAATGCACATCCCAGCCATGATGACATGGCACATGCATTGCACGCGCACACACACAAACATGTTCACCTATTCATCCTTAAGATCCCATCTCAAATGCTACTAATTCAGGAGATGGTTCCCAAACCTTCATCCTGGGAACACCTGCACAGACACACCCAGAGACATGCTTCTACTGTAATTTTTAAGTCCTGCATCTATGAGTCTGTTGAATTCTTTGTCATCCTCTCTGTAATCCTGGGAAGTCTCCTTCTAAGTACTCACTATGCTTGCCATTTAAGCTTCCTTTACCATATCTGATTTTTTTTTCTTCCCACACTGGAAGACTCCATTGCCCGTGCTTACCTTTCTCTTTCCAGCACCAGTCACAGTGCCTGGCAAAATAGGGATCGATCACCCAGACAGAGGAATAGATGTCAGAGGAGTCATTCTGGGACAGCTGGATATTAAAGCCTGGTTTCAACCTGATTAAATATAGGCTCATTGTCAGTGCGCTGTCTTCAAGGTGTTTGTTTTCTAATCTTGGGTAAATCATGCGTAATTAATTCTCTTGTCTAAACTGTATCCTTCTTGAATTGCATACATATAATATACTTTGATCACATTCCCGCTATTGTCCTCTCTTGTCCCCTTCCCCTTCCTACTGAACCCCTCCTTTCCACTGCCTCCCTCCTCCTCACTTCTTGTCTTTGTTGTCTGTGTCCCGCTGTATTTAATTAGGAATGCCTGCATAAGCACAGGCAAGGGACTTGGGCAAGAACAACTTACCAGTGACATCACCACCAAGGAATATGACTCCACCTCTCCAGGAGCAATTATCTGCTCTAGCTCCTCAGAGAGGGATGAACTCAGTCTAAGAGTCTTCCACAGGTACCCACAGAGTCCCGAAGGCCATGGCTATATTTCCTGTGTCGTGTCCAGAAGACAACTTCTCATAGCGCCCCTCCCATCCTCCAGCTTCCACATCCTTTCCCCCACCCACTTTTCTGCCATGGTCCTGAGTCTGGGAGGGGGCAATAATAGACTTCAGAGCGAGCACTGGGCAGTCACTGAATCAGCAGCTTGATGACGTGTGGGGGCTCGGTGTCAACTCCCAGACACTGTAGACAGAAGCTTCTCTGACCATTGCTATAAGTAGCACTAATCCATGGAGATGAAGCATTTGATGGAGAAAGCAGCTTGACACTTTACCCAAACAGCAAAATAACAGTCATAGAGGCCTGAAAACCATACAGCTCTTGCTGTTGCTCTTGATTGCCCACTAAAACTAGGTAATTGAGACCCTGTTGTTAAAGACACCCTAAACGTTTTTTGCATGACAGAGGAACTTAGTGGGAATGGAGCTGAAAGCTCTTGCCCCATGGCTAACTTTCACATTTCCAGAAGGTGCTATGCAGGTTCCTGGGGTGGAAAAATCATCAACAGTCTTATGCAGCTGTGAACCTCTGTATGAGCTGCAGTACTAACCTGCCAGGAGAGATGTGCCCACTGGGGAAATAGTGGCATGCCTGTTATAGGGGTAACCAACTAAATTCTGACTGGATTTTAAGCTATATCCACAGGAAATAGTCATGACTAGTACTGCCAACCTGGTCGAAAACCCATGGTTGGAGGGAAGGTGTCATAGGCCCTCAGGGGAACCTACTGTTGTTATTTTTGCTATCTGGACACAGTCCTCTTTTTCTATACCTGTTTCTTCTTCCATAGCATGTAGCTAACAGCAGGCATTTTCCAGAGGGCTTCATAAGAGAAGCTGCTAAAGCCTCCGCACAATGGCGGGAACATAGAAGGCAGATGTATCTTCTCCAATTATACTTAGCTGAGAGCAACTAAAAACCCAAAATAATACCGCTTAAGGAAAATAGAAATGTCTTCCTATCTTATCCAAAGGGCTCCCACTGGGCTCTTTCCATCTTGCTGCCCCATAATTTTCAATATGTGGCTTTCTCTATACAATGCCTCAAGACATTTCAAGGTTTAACCGTCATATTCTCGTTTTCAAGAATAGCAAAGGAAAACAGATCCTTGTAAGGCCAAGAAATCACGCTCAGCATCTACTGCTAAATCCCATTTGTCCAAACTCAACCTCATTAACCACATCAAGCAGATGGAAGACTAGGAAATACAGTTGCCATCCTATGTTTTCACGTGCTCAACCAACACTGGAAAGACAAATCGCCGCTTCGATCACAGCAAGACACGAAAGGATAATCCTTCCATGGAAACAAGCATTCTTGTCAAGAAGGAGTATCTCCGTAAGAGAATATACCGGCATTGGAGACCACCCACAGTAAATCATCTTAGTAGAGCTCCAGGCACATATATTCCTTGGGTTGGAAAGCTACCATCATCATTATACCTAATGAACTATGATCATCTATAGAACTCAGCTTCACACACTTGGGTGATGCTGCTTCACTCTGGTCTTCCTCACATCATTCCTGTCTTGGCTTTACGAAGAGCATCCTCCAGAGGTCCAACCTATTTACACACACACACACACACATACACACACACACACACACACACACACACACACAGAGCCTTATTTGGGATTAGCTCTCTAATAGGTGTTAATCAGAACTCCTGAGGAAGCTGCAGGGCAGTGTTGTGCAGCAGAGCCCCTCCAGGTTGTGGACAGGGGCATGACTCGGGAGCTTTGCTATCTGCCACTAACCGCTACCCCAGAAAACGAATCTTGCTTTAGGAGCTAAAGCCATCCAATTTTCATCACTTAAACACTCCTGGGGGAAGTTATGTAAGAAAAGGAATCCTTGGCCTCCCACAAATTCTCGACTTTATAGAAAAACTGATTCTGCAGCAGTTCAAAGCAGAATGGAAGTATTTACTTTACTTCCTTTCATGCAGAAGAGAAAGGAGCACAGAGTGTTATTTTGATAATAGAAACTAAACTCTAAATAAGAGCTTCTAAGAGCAATACTCACACTCAAACCACATATTTTCTTTCATCTCATGGTAATCGTACAAGAAGTCAGCATCCTTATTATTAAAAGCTTTTATCAAGGGCCAGCAGGTGCCTGGGGCACAAAAGGAGCCCATTTTTCCTAAATCTATATCATTTCTTGGTTATAACATGAAGGTCTCTCTCGGGAACTCAGAAGTAAGCATGTACTCTGACAATTTTTAACATGTATCCAAAAATTACACACTCCTTCCATTTCCTCGCTGATAAGTGGGCTCCAGGAGACACAGAAACCCATGTAGCTTTCCTTGTAAATATCTTTAAGAGATGGAGACCACAGAGATATCCATCAAGAAAGGTGTGGTCAAATAAAGCATGGGAGATTATCCCACAGTGAACCAGCTCTCCCCATGCAGAGCCATAGAAAACAGTTTACGGTCTAACAACAGCAAAACAGCACACACAAAGTAGGCAAGCAAAGCCAAGAAACAGCAAAAGTGAAGCAGACCAACAGGAGAGTGGAGTGCAGTGATGCTGATGGCATCTCTGCAACTGTGGGTAAGTCATTAGCCATTGTGAAACTGCAATTCCGAGTTCCTGTAAAAGGGAGTAATAACACAGAGAGAGTGCCTGGGTGTCTGCCTGCTGCTGGCAGCAGCAGCAGTGTTCGAGGCCCATAACTTCTCACCTGTGTTATCTGATTCTACCTGACATCCCCCTATATTAACCACTCAAAAGCAAGGAAACAGCCGCAGAGTAAGCTGTGCCTCTCTTCTAGGAAATGAAGCTGGCATAAACCATAGAGGAGAGAGATGTCTTTGTCATTGCGTTAACCGGCTAATGACATGAATTATATGAAGTAGTGGATTTCTTTATGACATTTTCATACATGCATATGACGTACCACGGTCCTACTCATTGCCTGCCATTCTTTCTTACCCCTGCTTTCCCACATCCCTAATAATCCTCTTTGTACTTTCATAGCCTCCTTTTGTATTTTTTTACATCTGAGAATGTGCAATAATTGTCTTTGTAAGTCAAATATTAATTCAGATAATGATCTCTTACTCCGTCCATTTCCTTACAAATGCTACAGTGTCATTCTTCCTCAGAGCTGATACTCCACTGTTTGCACATGACACACTGTCTTTATCCATTCATCTGTTGATGGACAGCTAGGCTGATTCTGTAACTTGGACACTGTGAACAGTGCTGCAGTAAACATAGGTGTGTAACTATTACTGACTTTTATTTGCGTGCACACACACACACATACACACACACACACAAAGGAGTAGTATAAGTGGATCATGTGATAGTTCTCCTTTTGGATTTTGAGAGGACCTTTATATCAATTTCTACAGTGGCTACATTAGCATCATTAACAACAGTGTGACTGGTCCATTCCCTGCAAGCCCAACGCTTGCTTGTTTTCCTGTTTGTGATGTGGGTTGTTTTATCTCTTGATACTAGCCATTCTGACTAGGGTGAATCGACATCTCAGTGAAGTTTCTATGTTCATTTCCCTAATGGCTAAAGATGCTGACTATTTTCTACGTATTTATTGGCCATTTGTCCTCTTCATTTGAAGAACATTCTGTTCATTGGCCCATTTATTGATTGGAATATTTGTTCTCTGTGGGGAGGCAGCTTGTAATCTTTTGCATTCTTTATATATTTTGTTTGGTTTGGTTTGGTATTTTGTGACAGGGTTTCTCTGTAGCTTTTTAGCCTATCCTGCAACTAGCTCATGTAGACTGGGCTGGCCTCGAACTCACAGAGATCTGCCTTCCTCTGCCTCCCAAGTGCAGGGATTAAAGGCGTGGAAACCACCGTCTGGCACATTCTTTATATATTTTAGATATTAACATATATCGATGTCTTTAGACTCTGGCTACATTTGAGCTTGAAGGGGGTGTGCCGCCTAGTCCTGGCAAATCAGGAGGAGTAAGGATAGCAGAAACTCCAGGGAAACCAAGGCTGGGACCTCCAGCTCTTCATCTAGCTTCTGAAATCCAAACACCATAACCCACCCCATACCTCAGAAGGTGGCTGCCTGTAGAGACAGAAGTCTTGAAAGGGGCAACTGAGCTCAAATGAAAGCAAACAGAAAGGTCCTCATCTATCTGACTGGCATAATTCTATAAAGAGGGGATTAGCTATAAGGATCCCCACCCAAAGACTAAGACAAGGCTTAATCCCATATGAGAACTTGAGCAGAAAAAGAATATGCCAACCCGGAAAGAAGATTAATAAGAAAGGAGGGGAAAGAAGAGTTATGAGAGACCAGAAAGAATCCTGTCAGACAGCAGGAGCACCTCAAGCCTCGGACACGTGGATAAAACAGTGATCACACGTCAGGGGGCTGGAGGGTCCGCACAAGCAGCACCACCTAGCTGCCTCACTACCAGCTCCCCCGCGGCCACAGCTTGCCAGCCTGACGGGCTATGGGAGGGGATACAGACTAATGGCAGTGTCACAGGCTAGCAGACGCTGATATTCTTAAGGCCAATTAGCCAACAAGCATGCTGGTGTGCTGAGATGGACAGACACGGGGATGGGAGACCAGGACAATGGCATGCACTAGAAGAGCACCACACAAAGGCACAGGAAGGTGAGAAGAAAGCAACCCCATTGACACCTTGATCCTGGATGTTAGCCCCCAGAATCGTGAGAAAGAAATGTCTCTCTTCAAGTCACCCTGGCCCTGTGATATCGGTTTAGCCCCAGAAAGCTAAAAATGCTCCATGGGTGAATCTTTTCTTGTATTGAAGTATTTTTCATTTTCTAGATGCAAACTGACCAGCCTCGCCGCTGTGGTTGTTGGGCTGTTTGATTTCAGCGTCATCTCAGGGAACCCATCCACTTCTGGGTCTCATGGTTTTCGCTGTCATCTTTGGTGCTCTTGCTCTTCTGTTAGCTCATTTGTTTCCTTCTTCGCTACAGCTTGTTTCTGTCATCCATGTGTGCTCAGGCTCGAAGCTTAGGGGGAATCCCCAAATATAAAAAATACATGGTCTAGAGTTTCCCAGCTCTATTGAGTAGTGTTTAATACCCATGTCACTAATAAATCATAGAAAGCATGGAAATTAGATCACAGGAGCATATTTTAGACAGAGGACAACATTCATAGTAGACTTTGAGGGGGAAATGTGAAGCTATTTTTAAAGATCACCATTTTGAAGGGGTGCGTTCGTACATGCTGCACAGGGCAAGCCCTGGAGAAGGCTATCCACCACAGCATGGGTAAGAAAGCATGCCTTCGCCACTCTCAGCTGTCCGCACTAAATACATACGATAGCTAGGAGACTGTGCAGCGATCACTCAGGTTAGACCTGACTTCATTCTGCTGATCCCCCAAGGCTTGGCAGAGACCAAGAAAAAGACCCAATCTCTCTCTAAAAAAAAAAAAAAAAAATGGACTCCACAGGGAGATATTCCAGACTGGCAGGATTCACGGTTCAGTTGAGTTACTTGTGTCTTTATATCCTGGTTCTGGGCTTAGAAGCCAGGCTACTCATATAAGCCCAAGACCCTTGAGTGCTCTAAGGCTCAGCTTCACCCTGGAGTTCTGATTTAGTTTGCTCCTGTGTGGCTGGAGGAAGAAATGTCTCACTCTCTAGGGCTCTCAGGAGTTTGGGCAGATGATGCGTGGAGAACTTCCTGTAGGGTATAACAAAGCACACAGCCAACTGAGGCGTCTTTTGTTTTGTTGTTTTGGTTTGGTTTTTTGTTTGTTTGTTTGTTTTTTGGCAGGTACAAAGAGGTACAAGACCCCAGGAGTAATGACAGGTACAGAGACAGAGGAATGGGTCAAACCTTCTCTAGCCAAAACTGGAAGACGGAAGTGTAGTTGGCAAAGTAATGACATGGAGAGAGTGGAAAACACAGTTATGGAGGAGCCAGATCTTGGAAACTTATTTCTCCTTGTCAGGGACTTCTGCCTCCATTCTAAGTCTCAAGAGTGTCTATGTGTGGTCCAGAGCTTTTCATAGCAAGGGAGAGATTTATCATTCAAGTCAGCCGATACGCCATTCATGTAAACACATCACAGGGAAGACAGATACACAGGGAAGACAGAGCAAACATGAGACCCTTAGGTCAGCTCCCTAGAATTCATGTAAAATTCTGGGCATGGTAGTACATTTGCAACCCCAACAACGAGAGGGTAGGGACAGGCATATCCCCTGGGGTTCACTGACCAGTGAGTCTGGGAAGAGTGGCAAATCCACAGTCATGTAGAGACCATGTCTCAGAAACCCAGGAGAAGAGCAAGAGCGGTGACACCCAACAGCAACCTCTGGCCTCCATCCCATGCCTTCAAATTGTTTACATCCCACCCCGTCACACACCCTCATCTACCACCTTCCAAAGGCAGCCACCAAAGGAGTCTCAAAGGTTAAAACCCTCTGTGTTATAAGACTAGGACAGAAACGTTATTGAATCAAAGAGTAGACTCCTGGATGATGCTATCACCAGGCCCTCCCTTCAGCGCCACCATGAGGCCTGCAGAGGCAGCAAGGTGCCAGCACAGGGTGACACCAAGCGTTGTTTTCTGCCCTGCACACTGCCTTGAAAGAGCTTGTGCAACAGGGATGCTTTTAAAAAAGACCCAGCCCTGGGGAGAGTTTTCCTCCCTCAGCAGCCCCACGCAGGGAAGGGGCGGCTGATTCTCCAAGTCTCTGAAATCAGTAGCACACAGCAGGGCCTAGGAAATCAATACCTCTTGCTCTCTGAAGTCCTCCCAAGTGCTGAGACCTTTAAACCACCCACAGCAAGGAGGCATTCTCCATTCTTCCAAGGCATACAATGTATGCTCCAACTTTTCCAGGAGCCCAGACGTGGGCTCTGGGATGGATTCATGAAGACGGAGACATGTTGGATTTGGCTGTGGAGAGGGACCCTGGGGAAATGCCCTGCCTGTCAAGCACAGAGTATGAACAGAATTTCTTCAGCATCATTTCTTCAAGGAAGTAGCCTCTTGCTGTGATGGAGCATGGCAAACCCTATAAGGCCATGTTCCCATCCAAGCTCCATCAGGAACAACCAGGGTATATTTGAGAGCCATTCTTACCTCTCTATGCCTTATTTTCCCTACAAAATGCAAAATTCATCACAAACAGAGGTTGCTGGAAAGATTAACCAATGTTTAAAAAGGGGCACAGTGAATGAAATGTGTGTCATGGAAGCATTAAGATCGGAGCTGGGATCCCCAGAACCCATTTAAATCTGCACATGGTAGCTCACATACAGATGTACAGAAGAGGTACATCTTTAGGAGGAAGGGGAGACAAGAGAACCCTTGAAAGCTCTTTGGTCACCTAGCCTAGTATGTAAAACTAACAACAGAGACCTTGGCTTAAGGCAGAAGGTGATAACCAATACTTGGGGTGGTCTCTGACCTTAACACTCCAATAATGGCAGGTTCTCTCTCTCTCTCTCTCTCTCTCTCTCTCTCTCTCTCTCTCTCTCTCTCTCTCTCTCTCTCTCTCTGTCACACACACACGCATACACACTCTTCCCTGTGGGTTTTGTTTTCTTTTGTTTCAGGCTCCTAAAGAATTATGGAACCTAGCTATTGTTACTAAGAATGTGCCAGAGCACAGTTGCTGTAAAGAAAAAAATCACTCAAGTGAAGTTCTTATTTCTCTTTAAATTTCATCTTTTTCTGAAATAAGAGAATCTTTAACAATTCTTCAGAATCTGAAAACAAGTTACAAGAAATAGAAGCATGTTTTCTGAAAACAAGGGCTATGAAGTAGTTTTGTTGCTGCCTAATTCCTCCGTTTGAAGTACATGAGGAAAGAGCTGCCTCTCCTGTCCTCCATCAGAGTGGTGGGAACCATCCTGAGGAGAGTGGAGCGGGGGGAGGGGGATCAGACAGCAGAGGGTAAGTGAAGGACGAAAAATCCTGGAGTTGCCAAGAGGTCCAAAGACAGGCTAGAGTCTGGCTCAGTTGAAGGATGCTCACCTAGCCTTCAGAAGACCACAAGTTTCATCTCCAGTGCCAGCCCGATGGTGGTGGTGGTGCACGTCTTTAATCTCAGCACTCAGGAGGCAGAGGCAGGTGGATCAAAGCTAGCCTGGTCTACAAAGAGAGTTCTGGGACAGCCATGGATACACAGAGAAACTCTGTCTCAAACCACACCCTCCCCAAGAATCATCTCTAGGACTGTGAAAGAAGAGGAGGGAGTGGAAGGATGGGGAGCAGGAAGAAGGCGGGGGGGGGATGGAAGAAGGAGAGGAGGACCAGAAGAAGAAGAAGGATGGAGCAGGGGAGCAAGGAGAAGAGGAAGAAGAGGAGAGGAAAGGGGGAGAGAGGAGAAGGAGAAACAGGAGAAAAAAAGAAAGAAAGGATAGAGAAGAAGTCAGAGGAAGGAAGGGACGGAGGGAAGGAGGGAGAAGGAAGAGAAGATGGAACCAGCAGCATACAGGAAATTACCTGTACCAACTGTACCTGAGAAATGACCCAGGGCTTAGAAGACCTGAAGTCTTCAAATCTGCTAGTGAATCTCTTCAGAAAGATCCCTAGAAACTGTAAAACTGTTGCACCCTGACACACTGAAGGAGGAAACACTGTTGCTAGGTAAAGACAACCCCATGCTCATAAGACAGGTCTCTTTAAACAAAAACACCAAGACACCAGATTTGGCTAGGTTTTCCTCAAGATGGGTTTTTCTTCACTAAAAAAAAAAAAAAAAAAAAGTCTCACAAAATTGTAGAAAACTAAATCTTACTTAATTCTTTATTGTAGGCCTTACCTGAAATGAAAAGGATAAAATAGCAGAGAGCCAAGGCTGTTCTGAAATTCTGGACTATCTAGTTGTTATATTAAGGCTGATCAAACGCCAAGTCGTTTCTCCCTCTCTACTGGAAGGGATCCTGGGCAGGAAGATTTAATGTGGTGAATGATTTACTTGCTATTTGAAGAATTCTCTTGCAAGATATACAATCCCTTTCATTTTCCCCAGACAGTGCTAGGAGTTGCTAAGGAAGTGACAGAAATGGAGGTATTCTAAATAAACAATTAGTGATTTCTAGAGACAGGTTCTTTCGAATTTCCCCCAAGACTTAACACCTTAAATGCAAAAGCTGAGCCAGTCTTCCTTCCTGGCCTTTCTATCCTTCTCTCTTCTGCCTGCCTTCCTTCCTGGCAGAGCTCTGAACAGAGGAGGGGCTTTTTGAGCCTCTCTGTTGGAGCTCACCTCAGCATAAAGGAGAACAGGGAAGGAGACCTCTGTCTGCACACGAGCCAGAGGAACTCTGATCAGCTCGGTTGTGTTGCAGTGGAACAGTGCTTTCAGCAGACGTCTAGAAGCAGACATCTGTCGTATTGGCGTCCCCACACATTTTTTTCCCCTCAGAGAACTATAATCTGGTTTTGCTCTAGGAAAAATCCCTGCATCCCACTACCATGTACCTCCGGAAGCACTGATCCCCACGCTCTGCTCTTCAGAGGCAGGGGACTTTGGGAACAGGGATGGAGACCTCTGCTACCTGCAATTTAGGGGAAAAAAACCAGGTGAACACTCACTTCATAGCTATATAGAGGAAAGTTTTATGAAGGCAGCCAACCAGCTCGGCAGCAGAATCTAAAAATTGAAATCTGGTGGCATCATTCAGCCCTCATGAAATCACACCTTGAAAAATAAAGATCCCTGGGAAGAGTGGGGGGGGGGGGAGAATAGAAGGTGAATATGCTCAAAATACATTGCATGCACATATGAAATTCTCAAAGAATTAATAAAAAATATTATATTGATTGTTTAGAGATCCCCATTCTCCTGCCTATGACTTCTCAGATACATGAGCTATTTATTAAATTCTTCTTGGTTCATGCTTAGTTCAGATCTTACCCGGTATTAATGTACGCTACAACCAAAAGAATCCTGGTTAGGTTTAGGTTCTGAGTCTAAAAGTAAAATTTACAACCACTGAAAATTGTTTTCTTTAAGGGCATTCTACCAGAGAGGGATTTGAAGTTTTCGAATGGGCTGTGACTCAAGGAAATCTTTTCGTCTTGATGAATGAGATACGGAGAAAGAAGAAAACACAATCCCAAGGAAAGCAAGAGGCCTTCCCCCAGGACAATCCAGGAATAAATGACAGCCAGCCTGCGGAGTACACGCTCACTGCTGTCCTAAATAAGGACCTCAGTGGTTCTGGGTTAGAGCGTGGGGGTCACTAGCTGAAACGGTTGTGTAGTTTGCAGAGAGTCTAAGTGAACAAAGCCCATTCAATACCCAATATACGTACTCCAACATTTTCTAATATTAAACACCTTAACTTATATTTAGGTTAGCACAATGTGTTCGTTGTTTGTCCACTGGGAGTCATGGGAATGCTAACATGGGAAAAATAAATAATAAAGCATACCTACCTACCTGCATTCGTCCTTCATCTGAGCACAAATGAAGAAACTGGCTCAGAAGGGAGTGGGGAGGGACACTCAATAGTGCATTTGTTCTAAACACGGTTCTACACATCTGTCTCAATACCATTAATTGTTTCCCCAACGTGAACCTTTTAAAAGGCCTCTCAGTTTATGACTTGGGCGCAAAGGATGTAAAGCCAGTGAGAAAGGGGAATGCAGAACATTGCGCAACCACCACCCGGGGGCAGTGCATTTAAATGGCAGGCATAGCTCCAGAGGGACATAAATAGCTTTTAATTTTATCCCAGCCACGATGAGGTCATTTTGTGGTTCCATATGGAACCACAAATTCCCAAGACAATGGAATTAAAACTGGGAAAATCAACACAACAAAAACGTGGAGGGCTAAGGGATTAACTGTGGAACACAATACAGCTAATTAACAGCCACGTGTCATCTTCCAGTGAGCGAAGCCCCTGACATTAGCAAAGCTAGGTACCTCAGGAGCTACACAGCGGGTCACACTGAGGACAAGAAGGCTTAGCAGAGACAAGAGTGAAGGAAAGAAGTCAGACACACAGTTAACTGATGGAAAGAATGCCAGGCAGATAGAGCAGCAGGTGTAAATGCCCTGGGGTCGCTCATGTTTAGACTCTCAGGTCAAGCAAGGAGGCTACTGCAGGGCAAAGAGGAGGAAAGAGAAGAGGAAGCGACCATGCCTGCAGCGAGAAGAATGAAACAGCCTTGGAGGGGTTGGCTGAGCCCAGCCAGGCCTGGAAATTCTTCTATGTGGACTCATTTGGAAATTAAAGGGAAATAAGAAGTATGATATGCTTCATATTCTAAGGCCATCGTCTACTGTGGTTACTTCATGAAAATCAGGTGACAGGCAAGTGGAAAAGGGACAAGAGTTGAGCCAAAGCAAAAGGTGCCATAAAGATATATATACATATATACATTCATACATACATACATGTGCTCGGTAGAAACATACACAGGTGCAAAGACATATGGCTGATAGAGATATGAAAATATATAGAAATATAGCCGGGCAGTGGTGGCGCACGCCTTTAATCCCAGCACTCGGGAGGCAGAAGCAGGCAGATCTCTGTGAGTTCGAGGCCATCCTGGTCTACAAGAGCTAGTTCCAGGACAGGAACCAAAAGCTACGGAGAAACCCTGTCTTGAAAATGAGAAAAAAAAGAAAATATAAAGAAATATATGTGTATATAAATGTCCATGTATAAATACATATAACATATTTGCATGTGTACACTTACACATACATGTATAGAAATATGTCTATCAAATGCATGTGTTTCGTTAAATAGTCTTTACAAATATTTAAGAAACTTATTTTTCTTCTTATGAAAAATGTCATTGTGTGAAGATATGCACAAGTACTGAGTTTTCATGTAATCAACAAAACCTTGAAGGCACAGAGAAGGCAAAAAGGCAAAGCCAACACGCAGTGGATGAGTAGATACACCTCTAAGGCAACATCTCTGCAAGATCAGTGCTGAAGCCTTAAGTTCAGAAGGCTTGGGATCCTTGATGTAAAAATATACATACAGATTAAATAAATGTTATCCGTTCTCTAAAACATCTTGTGATTTCCACTGGTTCTGTGTCCCAACTAATACACACACACACACACACACACACACACACACGCGTCCACTTGAGCTCCATTTCAAGCTTAGGTTTCTGAGAGCCTGGTGCCTGTGCAGTGACCGACTCTGTAGAGCAGCGTTCTCTACCTACGGGAGAGCGAGCCCTCCAGCTTACAGCAGCCCCTAGTATTTCACACACTAGTTCTGGAAATACTGTCAACACGCGGCTCTACTCCATCTGTTTGGGAAGAGAACCAGAGGGCCCTGAAGATGACATTTTTCCAGAGAAGAAGAAAAAAACAGAGAGAGGGAAAGAAAGAATCAAAGTGTTTTGGACAACTGCTAGGCACACCTGAAGAAAGGGTATTCATTTCCTGTGGCTCCCGCAACAAGCCACCATGCGGTTTGAGGCTGAAGACAATATAAATACGTTATCTGCTCTTCGCATGACCAAGTCTGAGGCGGATCTCAGTGGATCTCAATGGAAAGGTCGCTGTGCTGCCTTCCTTCTGAAGATGCTAAGATGCTACTTCCTTGCGTTTGCTCTGATTCAAGAAGCTGCATGAAGACTTTGGCTCCTGGCCCTTCCCTCTGTCCTCAAAGGCAGACAAAGCTGACTCACGTGCTTCTGTGTCTCTAGTTCTCTCACCACCTCCCCTTCTGTTGATGAGGTTTCTTGTAATTAATTGGGTTCATACAGAAACTATGAGACAATCTGTCATGCTGTTAGCTGGTTAGCACTGAATCTTAATTCCATCTGAAATGCAATTGTCCTTGACCACGAAATCTAACGTACCTATCCTGCGAATTAGGATAAAGATATTTCAGGTGTCTATTCCTTTGCTTACCACACGGGATTAGAAAGCAGGATGGATGGGCAACTAGAAGGTGATGTATAAATATACCAGCTTGGGAAACACAGGCAAGGTGTGTGGGGGGTGGAAAAGATGATGGGCCAATTGAGAACAAAATAAGAGAATCTTCTGGTCACTTCGGAGTTGATGAACTGCAGGGGAGTCTGACAAGACAAGCATGCCCCATTACTCTTTATGTTGTTTCCATATAAAACACCAGTGGTCATAAGTCAGGGGAAAGAGTTATGCAGATTAAGGCTATCCGCGAGTTCTCTGGAACTTTCTGCAGTCTGTGCTCAGAACATTTGATATCCGTGCCGTATAATAGTTTCTGTAAATTAAACTTCTTAATCTAACTTTATGATAAGAGGGCTTGTCCTGTATTTCAGGCATTCCCTGGAGTGCAACATCCCAGAAAACCAATTACCTGAAGGAATTCAGGAAACGTGCGTGGATTAATAACAACTAACAGGTGTAGACAAGGTAGCTCTCTACTTGGAACCCTTGCCCCACTTCTGAAAAATCACTGTGGGTTGAAGAGAGGCTGTCAGTCCCATTATAAAGATGCAAAATACAAGGTTCAAAGGTTAAGTATAAATCTGTGGATAAGGGAAGCAGATGAGGAACTCTGACTCTGAACTGGAACTTCTGATCTCAGGTCCACCTTTTTAAAACAATCTACTCAATGTTCTTCATTATTCATTTCCCCTTTTAATTTATTTGTATGTGTGTGTGTTTGTATACAATGTGTGTGTATGTGACATTGCAGACCTACGTGTGTAAGGATGCACAAGTATGTATCAAGGCACACGTGTGGCAGTTAAAAGAAACGGAAGGTGTTTGGTCCTAGCCTTCCACCCTGTTTGAGAGACTGTTTCTTTGTTGTTTTGTCTCTGTGGCTGCCAGACTGGCTGGTCTGTGAGCTTCCCAGGATTCACCTGTCCCTTCCTCTGTCTCTTCCAGGAAGCATTGGGATTATAGACAGTCCCATTGCACGTCTGCCTTTCTCGTGCTTTCTGGAGATTCAAATGCAGCCTTTCACGCTTGCATAGCAAGCACTTTGATACACCAAGACATCTCCTCAGCCCCAGGTTCACCATTCTTTGTCAAAATGCCAAGTAGCTGTAAAATTCAAAGTGCCCTGGGATAGGGGAGAGCCTTGATCTAAGGCCAGCAGCTCTCAGGACTTTCACCTCCAGCAGGAGAACAAGGAAGAAGACACCCACCTATGCAGTGAGCACAACAAACCAGACCCAGGAACCTTTTGCAACTGATTATTAAAGGGCAATTATGTGGAAATAGTTTTAAGACAAGAGCTTGCTGTGTAGCCCAGGCTACCCCTGAACTCACGCCCTTCCAGCCTCGGCTTGGGTGCTAGGATTATGAGTGTGTGGCTGACACTAACAGCGAGTTTACAGATGCTAATCCCATCGACTCTCGAAGGAAAATGGTGTGCGAGAAAGAACCAGCACAGATCTCCTAGGACGTCACTGTAGCCACAGAGGCCAGGAAACAAAAGTCATTGGTCAGAGCAGAAATTCACCTGGCTCCTGACAGCCCTGTGTCTGTCCTTGGAAACCCTGCTTGTCTTCCCAGACTCACCCTCTACGGATCCGTAAAAGAGTGGGAATGTTTCCACCTGCAGGCTGGATGAGCAGGAGCCAGTCTGCTCACAGGCAGTCTAAGTTTATCCTCCTGGCACCCAGAGTTGTCCTGTGGAATTAGCATGTGAAAGCACTTACGACAATTTATAACCCAAGTTCCAAAAAGACAGGAGCCTTCTTTGTTCTCGGAAGTCTGGAGTCTCCGCACACGGAAGGCTCTCCTTTGTCTCATCAGTTGGTTCAGTCTTTCTAGGCAGCTAACAAACCGTCGCCTTTGGAGTGTCTGTTGTATGCCAGAGCACTGGTAAGGAATGAGACGGACAAGGTCCTTGTTTCTGTGTGGCTTACCTTCCAATGAGGGGGTAAGTGACCAGGGTACCTTTGAAGAACAATATATACTGCGAGAATGGTACAGCTGCTCAGGGCAGAACTGGGGGATCTTCACTAGATGGGAATGGTCTACCAGGAGGGTCTAAACTCCAGCCAGCACTTGAAGACACCAGCAACCTAGGGATTGGAGGCAAAGTATTCCAGGAAGCAGGAGTGTGACTGAGAGACGGTCCAGCAGAGGGGGACCGTGTAGCCTGGTCCCAGAACAGAAACTGTCTCTCCAGCATCCATATACCACATGAATTTGCACATTTGTTAAAATTAAAAATACATTATTTTGTCGAAAACTGAGTCACCTCCCATTCTTAGCGTTATTCCTGTTCAGTGAAGTTCCTTTATCATGTAACCGTTTATACGTTCATTTCTCCACTCAGTGGCCATGTTGAAACCCAGCAGATGACACACAGTTGATATCAAACGTTTAAGGGACAAGTGAATGGATGAATGAGAAGTGCAACTAAACCTGACCTTAAATTAATCTTGTAAGCCTCTTGCCAGTTAAAAATGCTAAGTGAGAGATCAGGGGCCACCCCAAAGTGGCCTTTAATGTTTCGTGGGCATATGGTGTAACTGACTCTCATTTTTCTAGCAACCAAGCCCATCAAACCCTCTACCTCTTTAAACAAATTATTTCCCGTGACTTTGGTGGAACTAGCTCAGCTCCCCCACTCCCACCAGCCTTTCAAGGCAAGGAAGTGTCTGCACAGCACCTTAGCCTATTGAGAGTGCATCCAGTCCCTGCTTCAGGAGGGTCATGTGCCACATTACGGAACAATGGCGTCTCTAGGCACACTCAACAGACACTCTTAAAAGGCATCCCCAAAACATGTGGGGGGACGACTGTCAATTACCACCAGGAACAAAATCCGAGGAGACAGCCCACCTGAGAAGGAGCCAAACAGAGACAAACACAGCGGAGGGAAAAAATGCAGAAGCCCACTCGTACCCTGGGAGCCTGATGTGGCTTTCCCTGAAGCCCACGACCCAGCACACTTCCCTGTCACTTATGCCAAAATATCACCCTTTGGCTTAAAATTAAGTTCAAGTTCAAATTTCTCACTTGAAACCAACTATGTATGTGAAATATATAATATATATATGTCATAATATTAATATACACGTTACTTCATTCCCCTATAAATATTCTTTGTATAGTCTTCTTCTTTTTCCTTCTTCAAAGGTGTCTCACCACATAGAGCACGTTGACCTAGAACTCACTGTATAGCCCAAGCTGGCCTCTCCCTCACCATGAGGACCAGGCTGGCCTCAGGGTCACAGCCACCTGCCCACCTCTGCCTCCTGAATATTGGGATTAAAGGTATGCAACACCACACCTGGCTAGTACACTCTTAAAAGAAAACAATTTAGAAGCAGGCAATCCTAACTAGTGAGTGCTTTGGGGGAAAAATCAACTGTCTGCTTTTAATTAATAGCAAGATCAGTGTAAAGTCTCTCTGGTAAATTATAATTTCAGTCTGAAAACCCTAAGACAGGTTCAGTGTCACTTCTTAAGCCACAGCAGCCAGTGGGATCCAGAGTTGCCTTCACCGGGTGTGGAGTTCAATCATTTGCAGGGGGTTCTTCCATTATGACAAACCCAAGCCTTTCAAGATTTCAAGCACACACCCTAGCAATCTTCCATTCACCTGGTCTCGAGGCCTCTACACTGATTCAATTTAAAAGGAAAATGGTCCTGGTGTAGCTTTCAAAAGTTTTATAAAAATATGAATTGTGTTCAGATGGCTGGAGCCCCTGAGTGACTTGACAGGAGCTCGGGCAGGAGTGTGACAGGGTGTCCCGGGTTCTGTGAAGAAGATGAAGACAGGATAGGCCTGCCTGTCAGCCCACAGCTTCTGGGACATCTGGGGCAAACAGCATGTGTTTCCATCAGAGGCTCCGGAGAGTGGCAACCCAGAGAACTGGGCCATCTTTTCCTCCAGATCCTCAGGGTGAAGCTCATGACCAGAGTGACCTCAGGAAATGAGACCCATCTCCCACTGGGTGCCAACAGGCAGGCTTCTGGAGCCCTCTGATTGCTCCCTGGAGAAGTGTTTTAGAGCTGTTTGGACTTGCAATCCCTCTTTCAGACATAATCTTGAAATAAAAGACTATATCCAAATGAATGGCAAACAAGTTATGGCTTCCTCCCTAGGGTCCTCCACGCCGATGGGCAGAATATAAGTGACGCACTGAAAGAAAACAAACCAATCAAGGGACCTTGTGCCACCACCTCTACCTGCATTTGAAATGGCACCGTCGTTCATTGTCACACAGTGTTTTGGAAGGAAGAGATCCTGAGCCCATTCTGAAGATGGAGCAATTGAGGTTTCATGATACCAACTTTTCCAAGTTCACCCAATGAGCATGCCATGGATCCTGGCTCAGAGATGAAGGGCCTTCGCCACATCACATCACTTCCGTCTCCTATATCCATCTCTGTTAGGAGCTGGCTACGGAAATGCATTTGAGGACCAAAGTGTTTCAGTCAGAGAATGGGCTTTATGAGCAAGCTGGTACCAGACATACCAAAGAAAAATCGAGAACCCATTTGACCTTAGGTCTCCATCCTGCCCACAGGAATATATCTTGTAAATCCAAGCCATCTATGTGAAGATATCAATTGTGGGCATTTGAGATCAATCAGTTAGGAATTTTTTGGCTGGAAATATAGTTCATTGGTTGAGCACTGGCCTACCATACATAAGGGTCCTCAATTCCATCCCCAGCTTTGAAAAAAAAGAGAAAAGAAAGAAAGCAAACAGTTGGCCTGGCAGTGCTCATCTGTGATCCCTGCACTCTGGAGGCAGAAGGGGAACTGGGCCTCCCTGCAGGAAATGTTAATTGGGAAGGAAGGATATTTTATTTGTGAAGTTTCTTTTTCTGCCACAGTATTTGTATCAAGCTCTGTTGGTGCCTAGTGCCACGAACCTGGGGGGTATTTCCCTCATGCTGTTACAAAAGGCTGGGAAAGGGAGAAACACTAACCCAAATAGCAACTGTAAGCCACAATTCTGGCCACTGCACCCACTGCACGCCAGTGACTTTCAGAAATGGGTTTAGCCCAGAGGTTGCAAACTGGTAGCAAGTTGGCTGCATCCAGCCCACAGATGGATTTTCTTTGCTCCACCGTATTGGCCCACACAGTGTTTTTTAAGGAACCAAAAATCTGTGGCCGGTACTAGCAATCAGAAGATTTTACATAAAAACCCGGTTTCCTAGTTTCTCTTACAGAGTAAAGATCTGATAACCCCCAGGGTCGTGTGTGCATGGAACTGCAGCCAGAGCCGCTACCCCTAGCTCAAGGGAATTGAGCCTGATGGAGACCAACCCCTCCTAGCCTGCTGCTTTCATTGGTCTGACACACATGGACCCTGATGTCACCTGAGTTTATTTGCAATATGAAGGAGATGCAGGCTGCAAAGAGCCCTCCTTATTGGGCTCTTCCTAAACCAATCCAAATGAGACGACATCATCACATCCCTGATAAAGTGAAGGCACGAGAAAGCAAAAGGATTCCAGAACTGGGGATGAGCGCTACTCAGCCTCATGAGGGCTTCCTCTCTAGGACACTCACTTCTTCGTTAATAAGCATGTCCACTTTTCTTATTTCATTCATCACACCAACAAGCCTACCAGGAAGAAATTACTGTCAGACCAACTGAACCTGAGTGATGTTATATAAGCGACAGACTGGAGACCATTCAGCTGGTTCCTTGTAATGTCTGGCGTGAACTCAATTGTATCCAGAGTGATGAATGAATGCCGCTGCAAAGTCACACGAGTCGATCCCACCTCAGGACCATTGCACTCACTCTCCCTTCTGCTGGAACCTCCCCAGCTGGATCTCACCCTTTAACTCTATTTACATAATCTCCATCGCATGATCATCTCCAGTAACACACTTGAGTGCACACGTACATATGTGTAAGCATGCACATGCATGAACACACATACACAGGCACTCTCTCACATACACTAACACATTCCCACATCAGTGAACTTAAGCTACAAGGAATCTCCAAGACTCTGTAGCAACAATGGCATCTAGTCCACAGGTATTAAGCATTTTTGAAGGAAAGAACTGAAGGGAAGCTGCTCTTTTAGTATGAATGAATGCCAAGGTGGCGGAGGCAAAGAAACAAAGCCACCTGCAACTGGGCAGATGCAGGTTCGATCTCAGCTAGGGAAGCCACCAAACCTAGGACCCTGAGCCAGTCACTTACCTCCAGGAATAAAGGAAACGCGGTCATAAAACTAAACCACTGCTGTTTAGCTCACAGAATAATCTCAACGCTGCAATGAATAACACATCTATAGAGTGCCAGCCGATACTATGGCTGGCGTTCCATAAATACCAGCATCTCCTGTCCTCAATATTCTCTCCAGACACCAGCTGAGAGTACTGCTGCCAACCACTGGGCCCTCTCCACTGGGGAGCAAAAGCTGGGCATCTTTCAGCATACAGTGGGTTTGGGGGTTACTTTACTTTCCCAATAGGACATAAGACCACAGAACATCACCTTGGATGGCTTCTAAAGCAAAAGGTTATGGTTACTACCCATGTGAGTCCCAGAAGAGGCAAGTGTTCCTCGCCCTCTGTCAGTGTGATGAGTTCTGCAGTAGCAGCCAGGGGTCTGTTCCAAGGTCCCATCCCTTTGAAGGGTTCAAGGTCTCTGCCAGGACCACCGTAGCAGCTCATATAGAATTTGCATGTGCCTTTGCCCCTTTGGAGAGAGATAAAGGAAGGCAGAAGAGGAGGGCTTGATCCACCAGGCTTATTAACTATTTGGCTGGGTCAGTCCACCATGGAGGGAGGCTAAGCCTCTTGCAGCCTAAACACACACATCCTAATCCATTAGTCTGGTGCCGCCCTGAAAATCAAATGTACGTATTCTAATCTCCGATGCATTTTTACATTCCATTAGATCGACGGCATAGGTGCAAAAAAACCCCACAAAAAAACAAACAAAAAAAACCCCAAAAACCCGGATTTAGGGACAACTGGAGTGACGCCACAGAAACAGACCTGCTAAGGCTGATTTGTTAGACAGGAGGGAAGCCCAAACCAGCTGCCTTGACAGCAGCCCCATCTTCATCTCAGCTCTTCTTGCTCAAGGCACAAAATCCAGGACCATTTGCCAAAACAGTGGTCAATGGGGAGCACGTTTAAAACAATAAGGAAAAGAATAAATGGTTAAATAAATAAATAATGAAATTTTAAAGCTTTAAATTAACCTGTGCTTCTTCAGTGAAGCCAGACTTGTAGACAGCAGACATGGCCCAGGGAAGTTCAGGTCCCACAGGTTGAAGAGTACAGAGTTGTTCAGGGAACCAAGACAAAGGGTTTCTGCCTCTGGTTTGAATTGAAGCCACTATTCACGTTTCTACATTAAGATGTGGGCATCATCCCTTCTTTCTACATGGGAGAGAGGCTTAGGGCAAGCATGAAAAGGCAAGGCTAATGAAGTCTCACAAATGACCTCAAAGCATGGCTGTCTCCAATGAGGCTGGGAAGCACACTGGGCCCCTGTGTGCCTCAGGAACTTCCTGGAGTCTTTCCATCAGCCACGTCTCAGTGGCTAACAAATCCCTCTTTGTTAGATAGCCACACACTACCATGAAGCTCGCTCTTAAGAGACAGTAGTCTCCTCCATTCCAATGGGCACCATATGGCCTGGGGCAGGCCTCTAATGGCAAGAGGTTAAGGCTCAAGGATTGAGGAACAAGAGATATCAAATGGTTCTCTTACCTAAGACCGAGTGGACCTTGTTCTAGACATGTTGTGTGTGTTTAGCAGTTCTACTAAGGGCTACCAAATACGAGTACCAAGTCACACATGCCACAAGTATTGGTGGGGCTCAGGAGGCGGGAAGTATCACTTTACCGTATACTTCAGTAGCCACGTTGTGACAGTGAGGTAGTTATGTATCCTCCCCTCCCAGCTACAGTGTAAAAGAACCCAAGACATCCATCCTCCGCTTTCTGTTCATATAGAAAACTCTCCAGATCCCAGGATGGGATTTCCTAGCTCAAGTGTTCCCCCATCAGCTTTATGCATCGTGCAAATAAAGAGCTCCTTTCTGTGGCTCTACTGCAGCAAAGTCACCCAACACACACACTGCAAGCTTTGATCCTTATGCCTCTCTTAAAGGGCATATGACACTTCCCCACAAGATGCAGGGCTTTAAAATTAGAACCGAGAGGGGGTGAAGCCCACGGATACCCTCCTGTGGCTTAAGCCACTCCACAGAAGAAACCAGGACATGCCTGTAGCTAACCAGCAAACAACTGAACCCTTCCCAGACATCTTCCCCTGTCTTTATTTTGCTGTTGTTGCATTAATCATCCTAACACCTTTTTAATTACAATCACAAACTGGAAGCCATGGCTTGTGATGTTATAAATGCGGATTTTTTCCAGTTAAATTAGGCACTTGCTGTTTTATGTTTTGATAGGAAGGGACTGTTTGAAGCCTCCTAAAATATCCCAATTAGTTCTTGCTGTTGAAACAGACAAGACATTAACAGACACATTCGCTGTCTCAGTGTGATGTGCTGGAATGTTTGTGCCTGGGTGTTCTTCTCCCCAGCTTCTAAATCACAAGGCAAATTTAAAAAAAAAAAAAGAAAAGAAAAGAAAGTGGGGGAGATCAATCACAGCACACATGCTTACTACATACTCCCAAAGTTACAGGCAAAACTTTTCCCAGGCTGCACTTTAAACCCAGAAAGCATGTCTCTCTGACAGGAAAGCAACCCCATCACAGGCCGATTTTACCTATTGGCTCCGTGGAACTGATAGCATCGCTTCCACTGACAAAGGCTGTGTTTCTGTTTGACAGTTGCAATTAATTATTGAAATGTGATCGAGATGGGGTCACCCATCCAGATCTGTTTCCCAGAAAGATACGAAGAGGGAGGGGAGAGGGTGCGTGCGAGAGAGGGGAGGTTTGCCTTGTGGGCATGTGCACCAATGCTGCTTTAATGTCATGGCTGGCAGGAAAGGTAGATTATTCGCTACCTTGACCTGCACTTAACTTTCTCCTGCTCCCTTCCTCCCACCAGCATCTGATGATGAGAAAGAGGTTTATAACTCCCCGCAGAAGTAACTCCAATCTGTCTCCAAGGATGCTTAGATCAGAAAGGGCTCTGCGCAGGCAGGGCACAGCCACTTTTAGAGTATCAACTGGCATCTAGAAACCTAGGCTCCTGGTGCTAAACCAGACCAGTGTTCATTCAGCCAAGAGGGACAGAAAGTCACAGAGGTAGGAAATACCCCACCTTTACGAGAAAGCCAAAGCGCCTGTTCCTTTTGCTCTGACCTTAAAACACTGAAGTGGGATTCCAGCCACGCAAAAGCTCTTGAGGGCGCATTTGATCGATTCCTGGGGATCTCAAAGCCCCGTCGTCAATTTAGCTCTTCTGTCTTATTCCCCGGCATGTTCCCAACCCAGAAGCTCAGAGCCTTGTAGCAACCTGGTCTAGGAAACACCCTGCAGGCAGGCGGGAGAGCTGGGGATTCCCAGATTTTGGAGCCTGGTAGATCCCGAGGCACCTGCTCCTCCTCTCGCCCCAAAATAAAGTGATATTTTAGCTAGAGTCCTGCCCCCTCCTCCGCACCTGGACCCTGCACAACCCGGCTACGGTTCCCACTGCCCTCCCCAGGCTGCCTGGGCAAAGGGCTCTCAGAACCCCTCACGGGTCCCGCGCGCCACAGCTTCCTACCTGTACCACTCCAGCCCCTTCTCGTAGTTCCTGTCGAAGAAGTGCGGCTCTACACCCACCGCCCGCACGTCCGGGTGGACACGGATAGCCTCGAGCAGCGCGCGTGTCCCTCCTTTCTTGACCCCGATGATCAACGCCTGGGGCAGCTTCTTCTCCCCGTAATCAGGGGTGCTGGCGGGGTCCCGCTCCGCGCTCGCATTGGTCGCCCTAGGGCCTGCCAGCTCCTCGGTGGCGCCCGGCTCCTGCGCCCCGTGCCCCGGCAGCGCTCCCTGTGCTGTAACTGCGTCTCCTGGGGTCGGTGGGCTCCGGGACCAGACGTCCCGGGAGCCGCCGCCGCTTGCCAATCCCCAGCCGTCGGCCGCGGGTGCCGTGAAGCGCTCGGGGGACTCGGGCGGCGGTCCGTGGCTCGCGTTGTCCGGCGGTGGCAAGGAGGCGCCGGGGCGCACGCGGGGTGGCGGTGGCGAGGAAGGTGGCGGGCTTGGTGGGGGCTCCGCGGCGGCTCCCGGGGTCTCCTGCAGCGCCAGCGGGAACTGCAGCGAGCCCGACCCGCCCAGCAGGCTGTAGCACAGGTAGGTGACGGACAGGGACAGGGTACACATGAAGAGCAGCTTGCGCGCCGGCGGCCCTTTAGCGGAGGCGCCGGGCAGCGGCGGCGGCGCGGCGAGCGGCGGCGGCGGCGGCGGAGGCGGAGGCGGTGAGGGCCACCGGGCCATCGCGGCTCCCGGCGAGCGGCGGCGGCGGCCCCCGGCGCTGCCCGGACATGATTTCAGCCGCCGCCCCCGCCACCGCCGCCGCCGCCGCCCAGCCGCCCCGGCTGCATGGAGCGACGCCGCTGCGCCCCCGGCCCTGGCTGCCGTCCCGCTGCGCCGGGGACAAGCCCGGCCGCATGGCCCCCTCCCCGCGCGGGCCCCCGCCGCCCCCCTCAACCTCAGGCCAGAAGCCCGAGGGGGGCGCCGAGCCGCAGCGGCACCTGCTCCGTGCGCAACGCCAGGCTCTCACCGCGCTGCTGCCGCTGCCGCTCCAGCAGCCCCGAGTTCCTTCCCCGCTGCTAACTTTCTGCCGGAGAGAGGACGGGCGCCGAGGGGCGGAGGCGAGGGGGCCGGGCGCGTGCCCGCCGCCGCCCCGGGAAGGAGGGGTGCGCCTCGCGCGTGCCTGCGGAGGGGGTGCGCGGGAGCGGAGGCGTGCGCCAAGGTTGGGGCGCCCAGGAGAGCTGAGATCTTGGCCCCCGCCAGCCGCCGCCAAGAGCGCGCAGAGGACCCTGCCCCGCCCTAGTTCTGCGCTCCCACGGGAGTCCGAGGTGCCGCGCACTCGCCAGCGCTAGCCAGACTCTTGGAAGGAATTGGAGCCCAGTGCCGGCCCGGGGCCGACGTTCATTGGGAAGCTGCGAGGCTGGCAGTGGCTAGTTTGCCCCCAGTCTCCTCTGGTGGGACTCTGAGCAAACTCAGCCCATTCCTGATCCTCTCTTCCTTCTTTCCTGTCCTGCCTTGCTTTCTGGAGCAGTTCCTTCCTCACACCTTCCCCACCTCAACTTCCACCTCTCCAGTCTTGTCTTGAGGCTCATGATGGATGGAGCTTCAATGGACCCCCCGAGGTTTCTCAGACTTTGGCCCCTGCCCCATCACCTAGTGGGAGATGACGCTGTCCCCTACCAGGTTTCCTTCACTACAGGTGCACCCACCTGTGCCCTATGGGAGGCACTGTGGCCTATGGGAGCTTGGGGTTTCCTGAGCTGACACAGATTGGGGACCCCATCCCTCCAAACACCTAATAAGCAGAGGGATGTCTGTGTGTCACTTCACTGAATATTTTTAGGTGCCTGTGCTCTGCAGAGAGATTTCCACCCCTGCACTCACTGGGTGGTATTGGACCCCTTTGGGAAAATCTACAGAGACTGTTTGCTGTTGCCTTTAGCTCCGGAAAGCGGGGGCTGTGGGGAATGGAAGCTAGGATTCTGGGAGAGCCCATCCAGGGAGGCACTCTGGGGAACCCTTCTTCCTGGCTGCTAGGCACAGCTTGCTAGGTGCCCAGACTGTCAGCGTTCCCCTCTCCCGCTGGCGAAGCTGGCTTCTCCTGTTCTATTTGATCTCATAATGGAACAATAGTTGAAAGAAAATGTATATAATGTCTAAATATTAACAAGATACCTAGTGCCAAAGAGAAGAAAAATGTTAATCAAATACGATGAAGAACGGGGCCTTTTCCCTGGGTGAACAAAAGCTCACTGCTGCTCTCAGCTGGACATGGGTTTTCTACACCGCAGCTTTAGTTCAGATAAAGATTATTCCTTTATAATATATTTTTTATGGCTCACAGGAGACTCTGAAATGTGGAGTCTGGTGTCCTGTAAATCACTCCCTGTAACTAGGGATGCTTTTTCAACCACCACACAACTGCATTACTGTGATGTTAAGGGAAAGGGCCAGCTGAAGCTGCCAGAAACACTGGCTTCATCGAGTCCTCCTTCCGCTCCAAGCCCAGCTTTCAGATTGTCAGCCAGGAAGTTTGGCTATCTGGTAATGTTATCACTGCCTTGAGTTGGTCTCATTTTCCTAGGCAGGGCATGAGGATGCTCTATCCAGCAACTTCCTGCTGTTGACCCCCATCTCCCTATCCAGGCTCTCAGCAGTCAAAACAGACCTGACCTGTGGGCTGTTTTTACTAAAGATGTGCTCTCAGAGTTGGAAAGTTTTGGATTAAATGGTGTTAAAATGTAGCCCAGAAAGGGCAAACTGGTAGCAAGTATCTGGCATGCAGCAGCAGGAGGATGAGAAGCATTTAAATCAACTCCAACAGTTGAAAACCACATCCTTTCCCCTGAAGAATCAGTGCACTTGCTGAAAAGTCTGAACACACAGCTAAAGCTGAGAACTCAGATCTAGAACTCAGGTTTTCAGTGAGACCCAAGCAGTTGCTGCCCCTCCAGAGGAGCCCGCAGGCTCCATTTTTCACGTGTCTGTCTGGGTTGTGCCTGCACGTACACGATACTTATCTGGAGATAATCAGTAAGATTTCTCAGAATCCTTTCTCTTATGTATGCTCAAATACCCACACTCAAAAGTGTGGCGTCTCATCGGTGAAAAACCATGCCTAAGAAGTGATGGGAAGAGGCATGCACTCTCTTTGGTGGTGGTGGTGATGATGGTGGTGGTGATGATGGTGGTGGTGGCCTGAGGGCGTGCATGCATGCCTTTGGTGGGGGGCGGGAATTAGGGGTTTTTTCATTCTGTTCCTTAGAGGGAAGCTCTGAGCGTTCCATACTGAGGTCCTTGTGTGCTTCACTCTACTATAGATGAAAGAGTTCCCTGAGAACATGTCCCTAAGAAACTTACAATAAAGAGATGCTCTCTATGTAGAGAGAACACCAACTCCAAGCTGCAATGCCCACTGGGTCTGGAGACGAGAAGCAATATTGTTTTCTGTTTCTACTGCCGACACCCGTGCTCACTCAGGCCTGAGTTTTCACAGTTTTCTCCCTACGCATCTCCAGGCCTCCAAACACCTCATTTCTATTCATCCTAAGCAGCAAAAGCAAGTGGATCAATGCTTCGGCACAATGCTTCTTGCTCTGCTAATGCCCTTTCTGGATCTTTCCCTACCTAGTAAACTCCAACCTCTTTTCTTAGAAGTCCCACCTTTCATGCACCCCACAGCTCTGCCAAGCAGATGTGATCTCGGTACACGTGATGTGACTGTGTTCTGCGTCTGCACCTTCAGATGACAGTCAAGACACACCTGTCCATTCCTAGCTAATGGCTTCCGAGCAGATCGTTTTTCATAGTTTCTATATAGTTAAATAGAGGAAAATAAGGATCACCTGAAATTGTTTTTATAAAGGACTAAATTGAAATAGCCAACATATGCTAAAGATACCTGGCTCTTTGCCTGGCGTGTGGTGGCTAGCAATAATTACTTGGATCTAACTTTTGGCTCAGACCCTGCCTACTGTTTTTCCTATTAAAATGTTGTCCCTGCAAAACCTATATGTATCTTTGCCCCAAACCCAGCCTACCAAGTTCACGGAAGTTTAAGTCCCTAAACTGCTCAGAACATGGCAGCTGTGATGCCAAGCCCAGTTAGTACAAACTATCTCTGAGATTCTTCAGTTATGGTTTTCTGGACATTTTAAAGAAAATTGCCAGAAGGATATTTTTTGAGGATTTGTTTATTTGAAGGAATTTTTTTTGAAATAAAGAAATAAGCAAACATAGGCTTTAGGAACGTAAGCAGAATGCATAGTAGCCATTATTCCCCCAGGCACTGGCCAGTTTCCTTGTGGGAATATGGGAATGTGATTTCTGCATTCCTTCCAGAGCGTGTGGCTGTGGAATGTTCCAGCTACTGAGCAGAAGGAAGGAGGAAGCTTGGGGAGACACTGTCCTGCGGAGCAACTGTGGATGAAGGGAATGGAGTTCCTCAAGGAACTGAGAAATAATCCTGCTTATGTGTTAGCTTGAAACGCTTGGGTTTGGTCCTTACCACAGCTCAATATACACTGTCTGACTGATTACAGTCTACATGCTAACTTTGATTTGCATTTCATTTGATCTAGCTAAGAAGGAATCTGTGTCAGAATACCTAGAGATAGCTGCACACGCATGACTCTTGCTGCACTGTTCCCAACAGACAAGACAGGAAGACAGCCTTGGTGTCTAGCTATAGATGATGAAGAACTAAATAAATCTGATGGATGAAATTATATCATTTTCAGGATAATGAAGGGAGCTGAAGGTCATTGTGGTGAGTAAAATAAGCCAGAAAGACTGTATGACATCTTTCTTATGCAGAATCTATTTGGGGTGTGTGTGTGTGTGTGTGTGTGTGTGTGTGTGTGTGTGTGTGTGTGTGCGCGCGCACCCACACATGTGTCTCTGTACATGACATAAAATGAAAGACAGGTTTGTACAATGAATACACACTAATAAACAGGTTAACAAAACCCCACACATAGAATTAATTTATATGTGCTGACAAGAGTGTTTTATTCCTCAAGTATTAGAATTCTGTTTTGTAAATTGGAATAAACAAATTAGAAACTCCAGCAATTTTTTAAATTTTTCCAGCAATATACAAAACCCCTTTTCTCAAATACAGCATCAATGAAGATGCACATCTGGAAATATCTGGAGGTAAATTGGGTAGACTCTGAGGCAAAACTAAAGTGATGAAGACAGGAGATGAGACATTGTTGGGCAAGAAGTAGAAGATCAGTACTGTAATACTGATGACCAGGGACAGTCAGAGCCAGCTCTGGCAAAGAACTGGGAAATCTGGAACTGCTAAAAAGTATCATGTGACCAAATCTGGGGAACAGAAATAAGAAATTGTCAAAAAGACAAGAGGTTCACCACTACATCTCAAAACAGAATAAACAAGGAAAGCAAATGATCTGACTGAGGAAGCTAGAAAAAAGGTGTGCTGGTTAGGGCTTTCGTTTGTTGGGTTTGTTTCACTTATAGCTTATAGTCCATCCTCCAGGAATGTCAGGACAGGAACTCAAGGCAGGAACAGATCCAGAGGCCATTGAGGACTGCCCCTTGCTGGCTTGACCTCATGGATGCTCAGACTGATAGATAGATAGATAGATAGATAGATAGATAGATAGATAGATAGATAGATAGATAGATAGATAGATAGATAGATAGATAGACAGAGCACCAAGGACCGCCAGCCCAGGGGTAGCATTATCCCAGTGGGCTGGGCTCTCATACACCAATCATTAACCAGGATAATGTGCCACAGGCGTGTCCACAGACCAATCCGGTGAAGAAATTTTCTCAACTGAGAGTCCCTCTTCCAAAATGACTCTAGCTTGTGTTGGATTCACATAAAAACCAGCCAGCACAGGAAGTTGAGTCAGTAAGCCATATGTGCATCCCTTAATGATGTAAATATTCACTTATATTTTTTCCTAGTAGATCCAAATGAGAACACCCATGCGTGTTTGTTTGCTATTCACTACGACTATGCAGTGCACTGTAGACCTGCCCCCATGCCTTGAGAATATATTTGGAGACAGGGTCCTTAGGGGACAGTTATAGTTAAATGAGGAGAGAAAGGTAGGCTGCAGACGCTATAGACCTGTGGTCCTATTGAGAGCTTCCAAGATATTCTCTCTCTGTGTCTCTCTGTCTCCGCCTCTGTCGCTGTCTCTCTCTGTTTTTCTCTGTCTCTCTGTCTCTGTCTCTCTCTCTCTCTCTCTCTCACACACACACACACACACGTTTTCCATGTGAATGCACCATGAGAAGCTGCCTCTATCTACAAACTAGGCAGAGAGTCTTCACCTGATCCCAACCCTGCTGGTGCCCTGATTTAAGACTTTTCATCTCTCCAGCTGTTGGTCCTACCTCACACAGGCAAGTGAGTTTTGCATGGCAGGCCAGACTAGCTGAAACATTCATCCTTCATCACTTGTATGTTTTATGCATTTTATTTGTTTGTTTACTTATTTGAGATAGGGTCCCACTATCGCCGCTCAGGCTTAGGCTAATCCTCCCACCCCAGCCTCAGGAGGGCTGGGATTACAGGTGTGTGCTCCATGGTGCTCAGCTGCTATTTTGCATTTTTATATGTTCACTATTCCCTTGTTGCCATTTCCTACTGATTCATAAAAGCCTCTTATTTATTAGGACCATCAGGGTCCCGTCGTTCTGTCACCTTTCTCCCAGTTATTGAGTTACTAGTTTTCCAGCTGTCAGTGTTTTTGATACCCCACTTCTTCATGCTGCGTGGTCAGTCTCTCCGTCTTGATCACCCCAAGGATGTAAATGCTCACCTATAATTTTTTAAGAACGTTCAAAATTTATCTTTCTATACACAACTTGTAAAACATTTACACAAATTAATTTTGGTTTTCAGCTTTACACAATATTCTACCTTTCCCGCTTTTATTCCCCGAGGGCTAGTTATTTTCGCAACAGCTTGACAATTCAACTTGATACAATGAAACTATGACATTGCAATCATCCAATCCAGAATACAGAAAACACCCCAACTCATGCAATTTTTTTTCTTGTATCAGACTCATGCAAGTTTATCGATAGAAATACTGTGCCAACCTTTATCTGAACCTGTGTTTTCACAGGCCTTCTGCTTTGTGCAATTTTATCAAATATTCTTCCTGCACTTCAGCCATGCCATCTTCCCTTCAACTGTCTTTCTTCAGCTAATACGTTCTGGACCCTGGAGGAGACTAGAGGTTAAATTAATGAGACAGATAGGAAGAGTCTTAGTTTGTTTTGCTGTTGTTGTTGCTTTTTTTCCCAGAAGCAATCTAAAAAGTTTTATAAAGTGAGCCATGGACTGGAAAGGAATGCCAGGGGGTTGTAAAAGCCCATGGCCAGGTGCTCTAACCCAGCCTGCATGCCTTACAGATTTAACCCTTTTAATTCCAGAGCTCTGACCGCAACTGAGGGTGTTTCTTAACTCTGGCCTCTCACAGCACCAAGCCTCAGCTGCTGTCCAGATCCCTTCATGCCTTCAGAGCCAACAACACCTGGAGAACTCTGAGAGGGTCTTCGCTTCCCTCCAAAACTTCACAAGCCAGGCCTCTATTGTCTGCTTTGCTGTCAGCATTCAAGTTCCCAGCATAGTTCACCAAGCTTTGAACACTCAGTGACTTTCCAGCCCAAAGTTCTAGAGTCCTTCCATAGTCCTCCCCAAATCACATAGTCAGGTCTGTCACGCAGCATCCCACAGTGTGCTATCAATTTCTGTCTTATTTGGGATTTCTGTTGCTGTGACTAAAACGCAGTGACTGAAAGCAGCTTGGAGAGGAAAGGGTTTATTTCAGTGTATAGTTTATAAGTCTTGTCAACACCTTCATCTCTGGACTTTTAGCCTCCAAAATTTGGAATAAATAGAAAATAAATTTTTTAAGTCAGTCAGTGTTTAGTGTTTTATTAATGGTGACATTACAAAGCTCTGACATCTAAAAACAATATGACAAAATGTAACAGCAGCCTACACTGGGTACTGAGACCACAAACAATTTTGCATATTTAAACTATCAGGATGTTAGTTACAAAAACACCAAGCAGGATCCCCCAGAAAGGGTGAACATCTACAAAGGATGATTATCTTTGATAACCTTATAATAGGCCATTTTGGCTCCTCTGGACGTCAACTACTCAGAAACTTCCACCCCATGAGTCTGCCACCTTAAGGGTTTTATCATTGCTGAAACCAGATTTCACAGGGAAAGAACATCATGAAGAAAAAAGTTCAGGCCTTCAGTGTCTCCCACAGAAGAGTCTGCACATCCCTTCCAGTTCTGCTCAGTCTCTGAAACAGTTCAGCGCCCCACCTGCTCACTGGCAGCTAAACAGCCCAGCACAGCTGGGCACCCAGGACCAGGAGCACCTGGGTTTGTATTAACAGCTCTCCCCTGAGCTGGGGCTACAGATTTCAAGCAGAGAAATAGTACTAACTCATCCCCTGTTCACCAAGTTTTCCCTGAGAAGAACCAGGGTTGAAGGGGCGGTAAAGAGACTCACAGAGAAGGCACCCAGCAGCTACGCAGACTGACATGACAGCTTCAACATCTGCAATGCACAGATGAAGAGGCAGGATGTAGTTCTGGTTCAAACCCAAAGGTCTGAGGACCAAGGGGGCTGATGTTGCAGTGTCAGGCTCTCCACCCCTGGGTGAGGGTCAGCCTCCACTCCTATCTGGTGTCCTGTAGACTGGAGGGCTCTGCTCACTCTCTGCTTGCCCAGTCTACCAACTCACATGTCAGTCTCAGCCTGCAGATGCATCCTCACAGACCATCCAGTGTTTGTCTGGGGACCGCATAGCCAAGTCAAGGAGGTGCATACATTACCCACCGCCTGTTATAGAGAATACACTCTTAGCTTCAACCTCACATCAGTGCAGTCTTTCCCTCACACTTTCTGGTAGTGCACACTCAAATTCTAGATTTATTGTTGCTGAATCAGTGTTTTAATATTAAATATATTCTTCCCCAGTAAAAATAACTTATATTTGCAATTTTTACCCTAAGCTAATTTGTACATTGTTCTTCTCTTTTTATCTTCTCTTTTCTTCCTTCCTTCCTTCCTTTCTCCCTCTTTCTTCCTTCCTTTCTTTGTTTCTGATAAGTTTGTGAAATATTTGTTTACTGTGTTAAGATGTATCACTGTGAATGTTTTAATAAAGAGCTGAATGGTCAATAATCTAGGCTGGGCAGGAGAGAGTAGGTTGGACTTCCAGGCAGAGAGAGGAATTCCGAGGATTAGAATTGAGGCAAGAGAGATGCCAGCAAAACACTGAAGAAATTAGATATATGGTACAGAGGAGATATAACCAAGTAATGTAGCAGAATGTAGATTAATGAAAGACAGGTTAATTGAGGTTATAAGATATAGTTGGGAAAAACCTGAGAAGTCTCCATGTCATTATTTGTGGCTTGCAGTCCTGATGAGAAAGCACTACTACATTTGGAGCCCAACATGGGGCTTGAACCCATGCCCCTGAGATTAAGAGTCCTGTGTTCTACTGACTGAGCTATCTGGGCAATTAATTTTTTAAAACACCAGGTCCAGGCTAAGATAACTTCTGTACAAGTTACAGTGTGCTTAAAAATATGCTTAGGTGCTGAATAATGAAAGAAAAATGGGCATAGAGAGTCATAAACAATAAATATATAAATAGTTTAAAAATAATAAAGTCTCTAAGTAAAGAATAAAGTGCTACAAAAAAGAATAAGCCATGTAAAGATGAGAAATACACAGGGCATCTAGATCCTGTTGCTGTGGTGACTTTAAATTTTTGAATGCTGAAGAGCAAAGGGCAGACACTGCTGAGAGACTCTGAACTATAGAAAAACTGCTAAATTAAACGAAGCTATATATTTTAAGAATGTCTTAATTTCAGAATGGAAGTCATGAAATACACTGCATTGGGGAGAGGTTGTGCCTTTGTTTCCAACAGATTTATAAAACTGGCAGATGTCTTTTACCTGCTCAAGCACAGAGTAGAAGATCATCTTTGATTCGTGCACACTGCACATCCCTTACTTGTGTTAATACAAATATGTATGTTACCTTTAAAAGTTTTTATGTTTTCAGAACAAGAGGACTCAACACCAAAAAAGACAAATAGCACAGGTGATCCAGCCTCCCAGAATGCCTCTGTTGAGTTCCCTCAAAATTCTTCATCCAGAACAACTTCAAAGTTGCTAGCTGAAATGGTCCAGCCTCACAGGCTACTTCAGCCAAGACTTTAGATAAGCTCTAAACTTTCCCATCACACAGTAAATAAAAGTAATACAGCTAGCTCTTCTAGGACTTAACTATCATCCCAGTTTTCTCAGGGTCCTCTAAAGATGATATTGCCTCCAAACAACAGGAAGCAATTTTAGGGACATGATGCCCCTCAAGAGGTGGTGTGGGTGATTTTTGGTCATTTGATGCACTATAATATTTGTCATCATTTATGGGGGGTTGGTTGTGAATTGATCATGTGATCATGGTAAGGAAGTGATGGAGGAAGGTCATTGGCTAATAAAGGAACTGCCTTGGCCCATTTTATTGGTTAGAACATAGGTAGGTGGAGTAAACAGAACAGAACGCTGGGAGGAAGAGGAAGTGAGCTCAGACTCCACAGCTCTCCTCTCGGGAGCAGACGTCTCAGAGAGACGCCATGCTCACCGCTCCCAGGAAGATGCACGTGATGAAGCTCCGACCCAGGATGGACGTAGGCTAAAATCTTCCCGGTAAGCGCACCTAGCTGTGCTATATAGAATATTAGAAATGGGCTAGTCCAGGTGCGAGAGTTAGCCTAGAAGAGGCCAAATAGAAATGGGCCAAGCAGTGATTAAAAGAATACAGTGTCCGTGTAATTATTTCGGGGCATAAGCTAGCCGAGCAGGCGGCCGGGGTGCTGGGAATGCAGCCCCGCTGCTCTTATTACTACAGAATGGCGCCCAACGTGGGGCTCGAACCCACAACCCTGAGATTAAGAGTCTCATGCTCTACCGACTGAGCTAGCCAGGCAGGCGGCTGGGGTGCTGGGAACGCAGCCCCGCTGCTCTTATTACTACAAGGAAGGCAACTAAGCAAGGGAGGTTGGATTAAAGGTCTCTTTCTGAAAAGATATAAAAATGATAAGATAAAAGTGTAGATTATTGACTCTACTTTTAAACTAAAAAGCAACTATTAATATCATCAAATATTTTACATTGGTGTGGATTTTTGTATATTGATACAAATTTAAGATTATTTTTGTTACAACATGTATATACATAAATAGTTCTGGTCCTTGAAAGCTATTATTATGAACTGTTTAGGACAATTAAGAAATGCAGCTAAGTCATCTATAGCAATCAAACTTGTAGTCATGTTAGGCATGTTTTCAAGATTAAACAGACCGATTTTAGATAAATAAGTTGTCTTCACTTAGAAATCTACAGAATATGACATTCAAGACATTTTAATATCATAAAGCTTTTCATGACAATGATACACATCTGCTCCTGGAAGCACCAATCTTCCAGAGAAAATGATGGGCATGGAAGAACCTCCATATGGTGTTTGCTTTCTATGTGGCAAAGCTAACCATTGGGAAAGAAAATGCTCTTGCTTCAACTGCTGGCAATATACTGTACAAATTGGACAAGTAGGACACAAAAGAAGGCAACTGGCAAACTTTGCCAAAAAATGGTAGGACAGTCCTTCAAAATTCCTGCTTCATAGACAGTCCTCACAGAAGTCTGTCAGATATTCTAGACCCATAAGTAGAAGATAAATGCCCAACATTACATTGGAGCATTAGGTTGCTGCCCAGGCTGCCAGCTGACCCTGTCATTTCTATAGTTTTAGAAGTTGTTTGCTCTGTATTTCCCATTTACTCAGGAAAAATTTTATTCTTCTCACGTTTCAGATGGGGATGGAGCATAGATAGATATAGTTACAGTTTTCCTAGGTACCAAATTCAGAAAAGAAACTCACAAAAGACGTATAAAGTAATAAGGTTGAGAGGTATAAAAGCTTAAGTGGTTTATCTAAGAAAATGTTTTGAGGTCTAAAAAGAGTTTTGAGTTGGTAATATAAATTAGGATAGAAAATGAATTTAGTACAAAACCTTGGTCTCACAAGATAGTGTGGATAATGAAGTATTTTCTCTGACTTTGCCAAATGCAAATGAATTGGACATTGTGAATGTAATTCTTAATCAATAATAGTTCTTAATATATATAAGTTTTTCTTTGTTAAGTTTAAAACCTTCCCTTTTCATTTAGACAATACTTGATAATTGTTCTTATTGTATATAGTTTTACTGTGTTAGAGTTAAAATCTTTCCTTTTTAATTAGACAAAAAGGGGGAAAATTGTAGAATATTAGTATACACTGTGTAAAGATGTGCCACTGTGATTGGTTTAATAAAGAGCTGAATGGCCAATAGCTAGGCAGGAGAGAACAGGCAGGACTTCCAGGCAGAGAGAGGAACTCAATGGGTTAGAATCTAGGCAAGGGAGATGCCAGCAAAGACATTGAAGAAATCGGACATAATGTACACAGGAGAGGTAACCAAGCCATGTGGCAGAACGTAGATGAATGAAAAACAGGTTAATTTAAGTTTTAAGAGCTGGGTGGGCCGGGCGGTGGTGGCGCACGCCTTTAATCCCAGCACTTGGGAGGCAGAGGCAGGCGGATCTCTATGAGTTCGAGAGCAGCCTGGTCTACACGAGCTAGTTCCAGGACAGGCACCAAAGCCACAGAGAGACCCTGTCTAAACAAAGAAACAAAAAAGAGCTGGGTGGGAAAAGGTCTAAGCTAAGGCCAAGCTTTCATTCCTAACAATAAGTCTCTGCATCATTATTTGTAGTCTGGCAGTCCTGATGAGAAAGTACTGCTAAAGATAAGCTCTCTCTAGCTGGCCTCAACCTCAAGATTAACCTGTTTGTCTCAGCCTCTCCGTGCTAGGATTATAAGCACGCCCCTCCAGACTCTCCCAGTCACTTACTCCTAAGGCATTCCTCATTCAACTCCTTCAGCTGTTCATTGAGACCCTTGATGCCCTCTATACTTGAGCTATTTTTATTTGACATCATTTATGGAATATATTCTAGGACTCCAATTAAATAGTATGCCTTTACATAAAACAAGAGACTATTGTTTTTCTGGGCAAAAGGAATTTTTCAACCACGATTTGATCAACGCAAGCAAACAAGTAAACCCGAAACATTTTCATAAGGAAATAAACATGTTCAGAAATGTAATTCTGTCTGCCAGTAAATACCACAATTATAAGATATCTTCCTTTTTATTATTTTTTGTTTCTGTAATTATAAAATAAAATATGGATACATATTCTTAAGTTAAACAAAAAATAAATCCAAGGTTACAGATGTAATTGGAGGCTTCTCTATTAACAAATATTGAGTTTACAAATTCTCAGAGATATAATGAAAGCTACTCTTCAAATTAAAATCACATCAGGTCTGTTGCTGACACATAAAGTGGCCACGTTTCCCCGGGGCTTGGTGCAGCTGCTCATGTTACTGGGACTTAAGGCAAAATCCCTGGCTCTTGACTCCAACAGGCTAGGCCTAGCCACAGTGCCCAGTACCCTAATTGAAGAGACAAATAATGGTAGAAACACAGAGATAGAGGATGTATTCAGTTTGGCCCCATGGGGAAGAGGAATCATGGAAGGGTCCAGTACACTCAAGTCTGCCTTCAGGTTTAAACAGTGGATGAGAGGAATGCATGACACAGCAGTCCTGGTCCAGATGCTGTCCTCTCCAGCAGTCCTTGGTCCAGATGCTGTCCTCCCCAGCAGTCCTTGGTCCAGATGCTGTCCTCCCCAGCAGTCCTGGTCCAGATGCTGTCCTCCCCAGCAGTCCTTGGTCCAGATGCTGTCCTCCACAGCAGTCCTTGGTCCAGATGCTGTCCTCCCCAGCAGTCCTGCTCCAGATGCTGTCTTCTGCATCTTCTACCCATCATTGCCTCCACTCTGGTCCTACAAGGCTGTCTGTTAGGTTGTTGATCTGTTAAGCTCTTGCACGTTGAAGGGGCATCCTCAGCCTCACAGGTGATAGTCCCCATCTAAGTCTGGAGTCTGTCCTGGTAGGTTTCACTCCTCCTACAACTGAGGGCCACTCAAAACAAAAAAGTCATTAAAGAGAGTACCATATCTCTGCCTACAGCTGAAGTCCAGACATGAATTTAAAGTAGAAGCGCCAGGCTTCACCCTGCTTTTTCTTACCTCATGGGCCTGTGTGAGGAGTCAAGGCCTTTTTAGCAATGCAGCATCCGATGCCTGTGTCTTGGTGTCAGTGGCGCATCCAACACCACTCTCGTGAAGAGGGATTAGACACACCGTGAGCGGATGTAAGCAAAAGCAGTAAGAATACTAGAAACATCACTCAGTGAAGGCGATTTAGACACACCATGAGCAGTAGTGACACCATCATAGAGGATGCAAATAAAAACAGCACGAATACTAGAAGCATCCCATAGACAGGACACCTGGCACGGGAGTGAAGACATACGAACAGGGAGATGAAAACTGAGAATGTAGAGCCAGGCATTGCTCCCGGTGAACTATCAGTGGGGGCAAAGGGTTTGAAGAACTGATCAGATGAGAAGGCAGTAATGGCGCCCATGAAATACATTCATCACAAAGCTGGGAGAAATTATTTGACTAAGTGAGAAGAATGAAAAGCATAGTCAGTGGCATTAGGATTAACGTGAAAGTCAGATTCCTCGACACCCAGTGTTAACTGGTTCTGTGAGGAGGGATGAGGCTGTGAACACCCTGGACTCCAGGCCCCAGGACCAATCCCGCCAGAGTCTCAGACACCTCTGCACCACCATCCCCTAGATGCGGATGGCAAGCTGGCACAGCAACAGCAAACTGCTACCAAATAACACTGGGCACTAGCCAAGGTCTCTCAACTGTAGAAAAATGCCCTGCTTAAGGGGTCTAAGAAGACAGAATTCACTCACTTGGAAAAAATAAGTCTGCTGGGAAATGTATGAAAAAGGAAATGAATATGTCTGCTTTTCAGACCTCAGAGAGATGGATTCACAATTCAGTTCTGTTCAGTAGAAACGTAGTAAGGACCACAAGTTTAAATCTCTCTCAACTACTTGAGATCTAGAAACATAAGGGCTTCCAAACATCTTTTCAAAGCCTAATCTGTTCTCGTGTGTCAACTCCCCACCCCTCTGAAGTTTGTATTAACAGTTGGGTCCCCCTTTTTTACTATTACAAATAAAATTTGATTGTACATTTAGCAAGTAGAATTATGTACTAATTTTAAAGGAAGATTTAAGAGACTTTTTTTACCAATTCACTGTAGGGGGATAGGCAGTCTCTGGTGGCTTAACTGTGTTTGTGAACTGAACTGAGCTGGTAGTGGACAGAATGACAGGCAGAGAGACACTTCAGGGTGAGTTGGGTGGTTACTTACTTCGTCTTTGCTCTTCTGAAGACATTTGTGCGTGTGGTTAGTCAACTGAACTGATGTTTTGTGAGCAGAGAACTGCTGGACCTAATATCACAAACCTTCTTGTTATCCAATTATTACAATTTCTAGTATGAAAGTCTAGCTGAAAAATTTCAACCTGACGGATTCATGGGAGACATGTGATAACATCAGCTGATCGTTCTCCCTCACTGTTTATAGTTTGTTCTTGAATAGATCATTTGTGCATTTGTGTTTGCAAATCTAGCCACTGTTAGCCAACTCTCCAGGTTCACACCTCCCCTCCTGCACAGAGACTATACAGAATAATTTATTCTGAGTGAGGGTATTGGGGGGAGGATACCGCCTGCCCTAGGAAACTGTTCCCATAGTGTAGAGGGTTTGAGTCCTTTCACTCAGGTGGAGAAAACTTCCAGAGTTTATAATCATAAAGTTGGTTTTATCCATATCCACCCACACAACTCTGGCACCAGCCCCACAACTCCCCTGGTGCTTCTGCCACAAAGCACGCAGGATCCACAGCTGAGAAGGACTTCTGGCCGTCATCATCCTCCCCAGCGTCCTTGAGTAGCAGCTTCTGTGTTTTCCTCTACTGTTCCATCTCACAGTGTTGACCGTTGTGGGAATTCTGTCCGATAGGCCAGTGCTAGCGGGGTGACTTAGCCCTATGGGTGTGGTCTGCTCTAGGTATGTGACTGGATAAGAACTAAGGGCCAAGGTTGCTCACTGTCTCTGGAATGATAAGGAAACTGGCAGAGCTACGGCTTGGAGTTCCCCTTGGCCTTTGAAGAATGAAGTTATCATGCAGGGCAGGGCTGGGGAGAGAGCTGGTTCCCCAGTGTGGTCAGTGGAGCAGCTGGTGACATGACCAAACTCCTCCTTCTGTCCTATAATCATTGTACACGGATTTGATTTCATAGATAAAACAGTCCTAAGGGTTCCTGCTATAGTCGGCACACTCCATGGATACAGTGAATCTTATCTTCAAATCTGCACAGCGACTCTCACAGGCTTTCCATACAGCTTTTTGCCTTTTAATGATACAGAAAATTACAAAATCAGGGGTGTTTATACAAATAAATATTTTGGATGCTTACTTTTAGATTTCTTCTATCATAACAGCTCCTAAACTTTACATTTTCCTCTAAAATGTTTTCACCTAGATTTTGGTTTTATTTTATTTTTGACAAGCTTTGCTATATAAATCAAGGCCGGTCTGAAAATTATGACCTAACCTTAACCTTTTGTTATTCCAACTGCACCAAAACTACTGCATTTTCACTAATCTTTTAATAAAGTCCATGATATAGAAGGTTAATTTATCACTTTGATTTTCTATTTTCTTAAGTAACTTTTAATCAAAGTAATACTTGTATATAACAAAAAAAAGTTTAAGCTTCACTATGACAGGAAGGATTCCCCCACATTTCCCTTCCCAACCAAGCAGCTCAGGTGGGAGGGTGATTTCAGCTGGGGGAGGGAGAAAGAATTAAACCCCAGTCTTAAACTTGGAACTCCATGATGAAACCCAGTACAAGGCTCCCGACTTCCATTCCCAGACCCAGCGGAAACATAACACTGGAATTATGTTAACCAGAGAGCTGACTGAGTACCCCTCCTCTGACCTCCAACCTTTGGCAACAGAGAGGGGATCAGTACTCCACCTTCAGGGTATTGGAGCATGAACACTGCCAGAGGTATTGTTCTGAAGCCCGGTGCAGTGCCTTCTGTTGTGAGACCTAAAGCCAAACAAAAACCAAAGACTCATGCACCCGGGGAATAGTTTGCAGTTGGAGTCCCTAGACTGACCTACATACCATCAAAGCATCCTTGACTCTGCCTGCAACAACACCAGTGTTAGAGAGGGCCTCAAACATATCATTCCCAAGACTGCGCAGGTCCCTTGGCCATAAAAATCAGGTATGATCCAACTTAATGTAGATCAGGGCACTGTCTTCATCACCCATTCCCAGCCTTGGACTTCACAGCTGGCCAGGCCAGTGGTCACAGGTGGAAGCTCCCCGTGAGATGCAGTGGACACTGTAGTCTTAGGAGACACATACATGATCTGGTCAGCTGTAGCCAGCTGTCAATGTACCCCAGAGGCCATGGCACACAAGAATTATACAGCTTAGCATCAGCTCTGATGGCCAGTAACCTCTTTTCACCCAAACTTCAAACTCAGGCATATCAGCTACAGAAAGAACTCCTCTTCTGGGGATAGGTGGAATGTACCCATGAGGCCAAGGCACACAAGAATAATACAGCGTAGCGTCAGCGCTGATGGCCAGTGCCTTCTTTTTACACGTACTTCAAACTCAGGCATAGCAGCTACAGCAAGAACTCCTCTGCTGGGGATAGGAGTGGGCAGTAAACCTAGAACTCAGTGTTGGGCAGGTGAAAGGAATGCTGGGAAGACGCTATTGGGCTTCCTTCTCAGACCTGCCGAAGAAGAAACCTCAAGAGCAGCCTGCGTGCTGCGGAGAGGAACAAAGCCCAGCTCTACGACTTCCGTCGGTCCCCCATCGTCTGTGACTACCAGCAACGGGACACGCATTCTCCTCAGCTGTAGGCAGCCCGTAACACTGTGGATCTTGGTCCTACGCATGTCACTGTTGTGTCATATTCAGGCTGTGGGCTCACGGTGCCACCCAGATGTGCAGCGTTGGTGGCCACAGCATGCATTGGAAGCTGGAGCTGACTCCAAAGTGGGGAATTCTGCCCAGCTGCAGGCTGGTGAGTGTAGACAGTGTCTAGTCCTACCCTACCCCAGGAGGAGGCTTTGGGGGACTCTTCCAGGAAAAGTCAGTGGACCAACTTCGGGTTTAGGACAACCCTGGGCTAGGATCGCCTTCTAGTGCCGAAAGAGTGACAGCAAGCCAACAGCCCGCTTGCACCATACCTGTTTCTAGGGCGCCACCTATTGTTGAAGTAAGAGAAGTGACTGTAGGGTCAGAGGAAACAACTGGCCTGCTTAGAATTTCTGTAAAGGCAGGCATAAAGATAGGAACAAATGCCTGATTCCCTGACAATATCGCACGCCAACAAGCACGGGGAGCCTTTAGGGAGCAACAACCTCATCTACAGTGAGATTGCACTCAGTACGCAGACTGCTTGCATGGAGAAGTGAATTGTCACCTCCAGACACCCCTCTTGACCTCTTCCCGTCACCACCATCATCTTTTCCATGGCAAGTTTCATTGGCTCTTCAGCATCTACACCATCTACACTGACTATCTTATGACTTTTATGTTCTTTTCTATTAATCTAACTATTCTGTACATTACTTGTGTGTTGATATTAAAAATTCAACAAGCAATAAAAAGTAGTAACTTGAAAGATTGTAGTCATATAAACATTATCCTCCAGCAGCTCCTCAGTGGTGAGGAGACAGTATGGAATGTCATTAGGAATTTCACAGCCTGAGAATTTTCTCGATCCCATGGTTTAAGTCTCTTAAGTTCTTTTTAACTTTGCACACATCTTCTGTACGGCCCCAAGTCACCAGTTTCTGCACTCCTTGTTTTGTGATTCTGGGGCATCTCCCTGTGCTGACGTCCTCATGTGAAGTCTTTAAATGGAAGCCCCCGAGCCTCACGTTTTGGAATGTGCCTCTAAATTATTCCTTCAACGTTTAACTGAGTACTAGATCCTAGGTTCAAAACCGTGTACTCTTGGAGATTTGAAGGTACAAGTCACCATCTTCTGGATCTGGGGCTACAGATGAGAATTCAGACTGACTCCCTTGTCATTTTGAGTGAACTTTCTCCTTACACGGAAAGCTTTGATGTTTCTTCCTTCTTGAAGTTTTGAACATCCTCTGGGTGTGGGGTATTTAAATGCACACGATTTCTCCTCGGGGCTCATTTCAAACCAAGCACTCCTACCACTGTCTCGGGGACATTCTCTTCTGGTAGGCTGTTGAGATGTCCTTCCTTTCGTTGACAGCATCCTCTGTCTCTAGAACCACAGCCAAATAACTGAGAGACTTCCCTGCCACTTAGTATTTCCCTCACACTCTTCGGGGCTGCGTGATTCCTTCCTCCCTACATTACTGGCACGGTCATTAAGTATAGCCATTCCCTTATGCATTCCGTCTGCTGGATTTTATTTCCAGTGGCAGAAAGTACTTTTAATTACCGGCTTGACTTTTCCTACCCCCTACTTGCTCCACTTTCACAAGCACAGCCAAATCTTGTGCATGCACTCTCCTTCCAAGCCTCTCCGAAATCATTCAGGGTTGTCTTAATTATTTGGTCTCCCGGATGACCTTTATTTCCTAAAAGCGCAATTGTCTGACTTGTTATTCTTGAGGATTCTTGAGTGTGATATTTTCCCTCATATTTCTTAGCTGTCTGTTCATTCATGAATACAGGTAAGATTGCTTGCATGTTTCTGTGGACGAGGATCTCAAGCTCACCTGCTAGATAACCAGGCTACGTGGTGCGGGCTGCCTCTGCTGCTTGACAAGCTGCTAGACTAGACATGAGAATGACATTGGCAAGATTAGGTAGCTACCAACCAGCCCACCAGCTAGATGCAGGCAAGAGCTGCCTAGCTGGTCCAAATCATACCAAATGAAGGGCTGCTGTTTGAAGTCACTAAATCTTGTAGCCCTTTGCTCTGCAGCAGAAGTTAACTGATACAAGCTCCAGGATATAAGAATATATTAATTGCTGTGGTCATTGTTGGCCTATGAGAGAGACAAGGCCCTTGTTCTCATATGATAATAACGGTAAGACAGTTGTTGAGGCCGACACCGTGAAGGAATGAAATTGAAATCGTATGTGCAAACCAGGGCTAAGACAGCACCTAATTTAGACGCTGTGGTCAGAGGAGATGTCTGTGAGAGGCTGAAATCTAAGCTGAGATTTTAATGACAATGAAGAGGGGTCATGTAATGGCTCCGAGACAGAGTCTTTCAGAGTGAGGAGTAAGAGCAAACTCACCGAAGAAAAGAGCATCACCTGACGAGACATGAAGACCAACTGGAACAGGACATGGGAGAATGAGCAGAGAGAAAATCAGCCAAACAGCACCTGAAAGGACTCAGACTACATTCAGCTATTAATTTCCCCCATATTGTAGCATCCCTGCCCTTTGTGGAACAGGAGCTTTTGAAGACATCTACTGGGGGTGGCCCTTCTGCTGACATTTTGAAGCTGTGATTTCCCAAAACAAATTGTCTTAACCAACCAGAGCCCAGTCCATTTCTGTATTCTAGGACTTTAAAGGTGCCCACTGTGCAGGCTAGTCCATGTCAATTTGAATCAGGATAGAGTCACTGGAGAGGAGGGAGCCTCACTTGAGAAAATGCCTCCATTAGATAGGGCTGTAGGCAGGTCTGCAGGGCATTTTCTTAGTTAGTAATTGATGGGATGGCCCAGCCATTGTGAGTAAAGCCAACCCTGGGCTGGTGGTCCTGAGGGCTATAAGCAAGCATGATGAGCAAGCCATGAGGAACAAGACAGCAAGCAGCACTCCTCCATGCCCTCTGCATCAGCTCCTGCCTCCAGGTTCCTGCCCTGTTTGGGAGACTATCCTGATTTCCTTTGATGGTGACAGGGATGTAGAAGTGCAAGCCAAATAAACCCTTCTCTCCATGAGGTGCTTTGGTCATGGTGCTTCATTGCAGCAATCGTAACCCTGACCAGGAGACCTGCCTTTCTGGTTTCCTAGCCCTGTCACTGGCCTGTGCTTTTAAAGGCACAGGCTGACCTTTCATGTTCGGAAGCAGGGTGGAGTGCACCTGGCCTCAGTTCATCTTGAACTGAAATTCTCTGGTCTTGTTTTAAAATTTTTGTAGCCCTAATTTCCTCTTACTATATCATCTGTCGTCATTATCCTGGACTTTTTCCTTGCATAGCCTCATTTATGACTTATATTTATCATGGCTAGTAAGAGGTGAGACCTCAATAAAACATTTATTTACTACCCAATAAATATTTATTGAGTGCCTTTTGCAATCAAATTTGAGGCCTTATTCCTACCTACTTGCTTTTTTCTTGCTGCCATTGTTCTGCTTGAGGTAAATATTTCTAGTCAAAAAACCTCATGCAAAGACACAGAGGATATACAAGGCTTAATTAATCTCTGTTCCTTAAATTTCAGTAGGTACATGTTTGGTGTGTGTGTGTGTGTGTGTGTGTGTGTGTGTGTGTGTGTGTGAAACTAAGTCTTTCTCAGTAACTCCGTAGCCCTGAACAACTTAGAATGTAGACTGTAACCAGCTTGGTCTTGAACTTGTGAGCATCCTCCTATCTCAGTCTTGAAAATTCAGGGATTATAGGCATTTACCACCATAGATGGCGTTTTGTTTCTTTTGATATCAGAATTCATGCCAACTTTTGTATTGATGAGTCCCCTAGTTGCTGAATTATTTGTACAGCTTGGTGGTTAATCTTGACTATCCACTGGATTGGATTAAGGAGTTCCTAGCAGACTAACAAAACATACCTCTGGGTGTCTGTGAGGGCGTTTCAAAAAATGACAAAGTAGGAAGAGGCAGGGAGGGGAGCAGAGAAAAATGTAGAGCTCAATAAAAATCAATTTTAAAAAATGACAAAGTAAACAGGATCAGTACTTCCAGAACACCACAGCCCTGTAGGCCAGAACCTGGATGGAATAAGGGTGGGGGTGGAGGGGAGCCTGTCACTGAGGCACTTAGTGTCTGTGTCCAGGCAGCCACCTGCAAGCTTCTCTCTATGCTCTCCTCATATGAGGGACGGAACGCTGGAAAGTGAGAACCAGGATTAATACAACCCTGGTTTGTTACACACCCATCCCCATCCTAGCTAGCACTCGGTCGCTGTGCTGAGTACCAGGACAGAAAACAGCTTGAGGAACAGGTTTGGGTTTGTTTAGCTTCCAGGTCCCAGCCCCAGGCCATTATGAAGGGCAGTCTGGGGAAGGAAACTGAGCGCCAGGACTGAAGCAGAAGTCAAGGGAGAATGCTGTTTACCGCTTTGCTCAACTGGCTTCTGATACCATGGACCATGTGCTCAGAGGCAGAACCACACACAATGGGCTGGGCCCTCACACATAAATCATAGACATGCCTACAGGCCAATCCAATGCAAAGAGTTTCTCTGTAGAGGTTCCCTCTTCCCACATTGCTCTAGCTTGTGTCGAATTGACAAAAACCTAACCAACATAGCCCACTTCAGAAAAAACCTGACTGGCCCCTTCACTTCCTTGACCTTAGAGATATAAACAGAGGGTCTAGAGTGCACAGAAGTCATACCAGTGAGGGCAGACCCTGCTGCATTGTTGAGAATAGGTGATGTCTATGCTTCAGAAGGACACAGCTTCAGGGGCTTTAGTAATGCTTCTGGCCATGTGACTGCCACTCGTCCCTCTAAACTAGATAAATGTCCTTCCACACAGAGGCTAAAACACATGGAAGGAGATGTTAGCATGCTTCATAGTCTAAAATAGACTCATGATACTTACTTCCATAAATCAACCGGACCTTCTTAAAAAACACAAAACTCTTCACGCCGTCTTTTCCTTTTGCTTCATTATAACATTACCACACCTCTCCCTTCAATCCTGGGATCAGGCCAGAAAGGCCTGAATAAAGGAAAGGAGACCATCATCCACTATTCCACCCATGAGCCTTCACCCATTTGCCTGCACTCTTCTCTTTGCCTGCTTTCCCACACACCCTGCTTCCCCCATGAGTTTCTCTCTTGACCTAAGCTTATCGCTGGCCTTATCGTACACATGGCTAATTCTGAGCACCTCCCTGTCCTCAGTCATCTCTCCCCTTCCTGGTAGAGTGGATGCTGTCGGTGCCCTGCCAGGTTGTCCACTGTTTGCACACCCATTTCTCCTGGGCTCTGTCACTGCAGCGGAGCTACTATCTGGGAGATGAATCCGTACCACAGTGGAAAGTCAGTGAGAAGAGGAATGATTTTTCCTGCAAAAGGCCAGCTGCACCTTGGCTGTGTTCCTTCTGTCTCTCTCCCACCCTCTCTCCATGGAGCCCTCCTCCATCAGAACACTCTCCGCTAACATTGCCATTTCATCCTTGAACATACGACCCAGCATCCCAAGCGACTATACTGGGGAGACTTCCCATACACACATATTAACTGGAAAAGAAATTTCCTTCCTGACTTCTGAACATCCAACATGGATGAAGATCCACTTGGGCAGACTCAGATGCAAGCGGTGCCCATGGAACGGTCAGGAGCAGAATAGAAATAGCTTGCCTGTGCAGTCCTCCACTCGGGAGGCTGTGCCGGAGAGTCTGCAGCACAGCTCAGTGTCTGACATGATAAAAAAGGCTTTAATAAAATCATTTAATCTAAAATCCAATATAAACACTGCTCTGTGTTAGTCTTCAGTAGCCAACAAATCAATTGAAGATCTGTTCTTTTCCTTTGGTAAAAAAGGAATTTGGTTATGTTGGGACTTTGTGTATATAAGAGGCAGGTCCCTCAAAGTTCAAAGTTCAAGGCCATCTTTTACTAAATGTAACCTCTTGAGAGACGTGAACCCAGCAGTAACAAAGAATGAAATTATGTGTGGACAGCCTACAGAGATGCTAACGAAGGATCTGTGACTCCCAGGATGGTTTAGAAACAGTTCGCATGCAAATATGTTGCTACACCAATGATTTGTCCCCTACACCCTCCAACCCTTGCCCTCAGACTGAAAAGTGACTCGGAGATGAATCAGTTGTGAAACTGGAGGCATGAGCCCCACTCACATGTGAGGTAGAAACACCACAGTTGTTCGATGGAGAAAGATCAACATCCACTTGCCAAGAGCCCAGTAACTCATATGGAGACATTTAACATTTTTTTCAACTGTTGATGTTGTTAATGGAAGTGCAGAGACTGAAAGAAGCAATGGCAAGCATGGATTGACGATGCCTGCTGTGGTTTAGACCAGGACCGAATGTGTCCTCAGAAGGTTTACATATTGAACCATTCCGTTCTCAGTGAGGCGATATTAAGAAAGAAGCAACTGTAAGAGACAGAGCCTAGTGGGAGGTCACTGGGGATGCTGTTCTGGGAAGGAATTGATGCAGTTCCCATGGGACCCTGTGCGTTCTTGTGAGATGGCTTTCGTGGAAGACTAGCCCCTCTCCTGCCTCTGACTTCTTGTCTCACTCATCACTATCAGGTGGTTCCTATCATCCATCTATGTTAGCCCCTGCGATGGTTAATGTAAGAATCAGTTTCCTGACTCAGGCCGGGGAAGCAGATCACCATCAGAGATTTGCTCATTCATCATCAGAGAAGCTTCCTCCTGCAAAAGATAGGAGCAAACACAAAAGAGACCCACCACCAGACTTTATGCAGAGTGAGAGACCTTGATCACTCAGTCATAGAAACAGGAGGTCTCCATCAAATCACCCCTTATGGCCCAGAGAACCCTGCAGAAGAAGAAGTGGAAAGTGTGGGAGCCAGGAAGGATAAGGAATACCAAAGAAACAAGGCCTTCTAAATCAACAGGACCAATGCACGTGTGAACTCACAGAGACTGAGACAGCATGCACAGGGCCCACACAGGCCTCCCCCAGAACGAGTCCTAAAGCTGAAAGGAAAAATGAACATGTGCCCCCATCCTTAACCTGGATGCAAATGACAATTAAGTTTTTCCCAAGGGCATCTCCCTGGAGCAAACAAACTACTCTGAAGAGCGGGCCCTATGCCCAGCAGTACATGGACAAGAGAAAATTAACTCAGTGTCACCTTTGGAGATTCCTTGTCTCATAAGGTTGAACTAGGGCTTATTTGTTTAATTGTTTATTTTATTTATATATTTTTCCTCTAATTTTTGTCTTACGAGTCCTTTGTGGATATAATATGGCTTCCAGTTTGGGACTTTTATGGGATTCCTAAGTGTTGGAATGAGTGGATCTCTGCATCCTCTTTGTTTCACGTGCCTTTTCGTGGGTCCTTTTCCTTCTGTTTGTTGGGTTTTGGCAATTCTGATATGTTATGTTAGGTTGTTTTAATCTTATTTTATTTTATTATTATCCAATAGAGGACTGTGTGTTTTCTAATGAGAGAGAGAAACAGGGTGGATCTGTTGGGAGGAAAAGTGGGGAAGAGCTGGGAGGAGTAGGGTGAGAGGAAACTAATGAGGATATATTGTGTGAGAAAAAGATCTGTTTTCAATAAAAGGGAAAAAAATCAATTTTCCAGGCTGGAGCAATGGCTGCATCAGTGGAGGGCTCCTGTGCAAGCTTGAGGATTCCCAGCACCTATGCAAGACACTGAGCACAGCCACACGTGCCTCAATTCCAGCGCTCACCAGGAGATCTCTGGGACTTCTGGCCTGACAGTCTTGTTGAATTGGTGAGATCTAGGTTTAGTGAGCGACTCTGTCTCTAAATATAAGGTGGAGAGTGACGTAGACACTTGAAGTCAATCTCGGACCTCCACATAGGAGCTTGCACACCCATGCATACATACAAACTGTACACACACACACGAGTGCACACATGTGCACATACACAGACACGAATCAGTTTTTCAAATAATGAATATGAAGAGATGGCGACAGCACTGGACAGTCTTAATGAAGAAAGTGGAACTTGGGCTTCTGTTAAGTTGAATCTGAGGTGCTCAAAGTGCCCAAGTTCAAGAAATAACACACAGCTCAAGAAATAGTCTTCCACCATCTCAGGCAGGTGAAGTTGTCCCCCCCCACACACACACACTCTCTCTCTCTTGCACTGCTCTGGTTGGTTTTATCTTCAGTACCGTTTTTACTGGCATCTTGTTGCTGAAGCTTGACTCTCCACTTCTCTCTTCTCATTTTTTCTCCCGCTGTTATCCTGAAGACCATGTGTTTTAGATATGATTCTTTGCTCTCACTGGATGGGACCACAATCTCTGCATCGCTCAAGGTCCTGGCCACATCTTAGATCCTCACAGCACATTGAGTGTCTCACACTCCCAGACCATCACACAAAAGACCCTTGGGAAAATCCTCTCAGTTGGCTGTGCTCTCAACATCTCCTCCTACACCAGCTCGTGCTCATTTTCTCTATCACAGGAAGCATGTGAGACGAAGTATTTCAATTCCCTTCTCTTGTTTTAGAGCAGTGTTTCTCAATCTGTGGGTCATGACACCTTTTGGGGGGAGGGAAATCACATACCGGATATTTACGTTGCAATTCATAACAGTAGCAAAATTAAAAGTTATGACGTAGTAATGAAAATAATTTTATGGTTGGGGTTCACCGTAACATGAGGAACTGTATTACAGGGATCTCAGCATTAGAAAGGCTGAGAACTGTCTGAGCAGAATGTGATTTGTATTCTTCTGCCCCAGCACAGAAATCTGCTACAAGCAAGAGGAACTATGCCTGCAGATGTGTTCTGCAGCCCCAGATGTTTACAAATCTTTCTTCTGTGTCTTTTACAGTCCTACTGAACGCCTTCAAAATCATATTTTTGAGCACGAATCCCAACCAATGTGAGTTTTCCCAAATCTTTTCTTACCTACATCAAATTAAAGATTATTTCACTCCCTCTTTTTCTCGTCTCTCACCCCAAAGAATGTCATCTCCATTGGCCTTACCTAACAACCTCGGCAATGTATATGGTGTGCCACCCTTTCTTTTTCTAGATGCCTCCTTGTTATCTGTGCTTGTTTGTAGCTGGTTTCTTTTTACTCTTGGGGGCCCACCACCCAACTCCAAAGTAAGCACACGGAGACTTATTCTCATTTATGGATCCGCAGCCTTAGTTGGGCTTGTTTCTAGCCAGCTTTCCTAATTTCAGTTAATTAACCAGTTTCTCTTCTTCTACGTTTTGCCTCTGGGCTGTTTACCTTTCTTTATCCTGTATGTCTTTCTTCCCTTCCTACTCTGCGGCTGGTTGTGTGGCTGGGTGGCTGGCCCCTGGCATCCTCCTCTCCTTTTCATTTTCTCCTTCCTTGTTTCTTCTTTTATTCATTCTAGCCTGGATTTCTCCTCCAATTTATTCTCTCTGCTTGTCAGCCCCACCTGTTTCTCTCTCCTGCCTAGCTAGTGGCCGTGCAGCTCTTTCCTAGACCAATCAGGTGTTTTAAGCAGGCACAGTAACACAGATTTACAGAGTTAAACAAATGCAACATAAAAGAATGCAACACATTTTTGCATCATTAAATATTTCACAGCATAAACAAACATAACACATCTTAAACGAATATCCCACAGCACCTGTTTTCTATGGCATTCCAAAGAGAGGAAAGAAAGGAGGAAATTCCTCTTCCTGCCACTTCCGAGGGAAGCCCAGCTATGAGTTAGGACATCACTGTAATCTGCTCATGAATGCCTCATTAGTGTAGAACTTTAACCAGAAGGCAGAGACAGTGAAGATTTTAATACTGGAATAGTCTAGGCTTTGGGTTTGATAGATGTATAAGATCTTGGTAAGTCCTTTAACTAGTTTCTGCTTTTAGAGTCTCATTATTTCATTTTATTTCCATCAAATGGGGTGAAAGCTTGGTTTTAAGTTAGTGAGAGGTTTTAAACCTGATATTGGCCTTCCCTGGATTTAGAGAACTTCTGAAATTCCACTAGATAGAGTAACTTTCCCTTCCACTCCTTCATCATAATTTTCCCAGAGAATCTGTTTCTGGTTAGCTCGGGGACTCCGTTCTCTCACTTCTCCAGACTGCGGAAAGTCCTTTGTTGACTCTCATATGTATCTTTGATCCCCTCCCTCAGATACCCAATCTTTCCCTTCCTGGTTCACAACTGCATCATCAGTTACCTGAACAACACAGGCTGGGTAGCTTATAAAAAAAACCAGATGTTTATTTGGCGCATGATTCTGGAGGCTGGGAAGTCCAAGAATGTGATACCACATCTGCTCAGCATGTGTGAAGACCATGTGCTGAGGCAGTACTGCATATCAAGGCAACGTGTGTGCTAACTTGTACCTCTCCTCTTTCAAAGCCTTTTCTGTAATTGTGAGGACTCCATCTTCATGACCTCATGTATCTCTAGTTAACCCCCCAAAGACCCAGGATTTTGGAGAGTATGTTTTACTCTGTGTTTTTAAGCTTTCAGACCTTAGCACCTTTGGCCATCCAATGGAAGTGTCCTCAACAGCTGTCTCATCTACATTAAACTTATATTTAAGTTTGTTTCATCCCCCCTTTCTTTTAGTTTCAAAAGAAAACTATTTCATTGGCATTACATAACACTGAATGTGGCCCAGTTCATTTTGTTTGTTCATCTCCTTGTCCATTTTTCTATTTACTCTACTTTTTATACAAGAGATTTTTCTTTCTTTGTCATAGGAATGAAACTTTAGAAAAACCCAGGCTAATTACCTATGGCCTTTTCCCCCAAAATAGAAATCTCCGAAGAAACAGACACAAGGGTCAGTCACCGTTGTGTGAGGTTCAGACTTCACGAGGAAGGAGAAACATAAGTGCTGTCATGGAGGTCAACTCAAGTGGTAGTTACAGAACTAGAAACCAGGTTAACTCCTTAGGGGATGGAGGCAGAAATGTGCATGCGGTACAGTGAAGCCAAGTCCCAAAGAATTTTGTACTTCACTAGACAAGAGGGCACGGTATTCACCGAATATGTGCTACACGGGAGGAGGACGAGCATATCAGTGGGGAACACTATGCGTTTAGAAAACCACAAACTTGAAACAGTTCAGACCCTTGTGGAAAGAGCACATTCAATAGAGCTGAATCGGGGATGAGGAAGGTAGAAAATGAGGCTGGCAGCTCAAACAAGCATGAATAAAGAACATGATGAAAGCAAGAATAAAATTAAGAAAGAAAGAATTGATGGCTAAGAAATCATAAAATATTGGGCTGAGGAGATGGCTCAGTAGGTTGTCTTGAGTTGTGGTATTTTCTCATAGCAATAGAAAAGGACCTAATGCAGATCCTGAGAACTCAGGTAACAAGTAGGTTTAAGTGCAGGGGCATCTGCAATTCTTGTCCTGGAGAAATGAAGACAAGAGAATCCCCAATGCTCATTGGCCAGCTAGCCTAGCCCAATCAGGGAGGTCTAACTTAGATGAAAACCCTGGGCCTGAAAATCCTGGAGAACGATTGGAGAAGATCATTGTGGACTCACTCCAATGTTGACCTCTGACTTCACAAGCATGCATACACCACATGCATGAATTTTCTCACACACATACACCACAGATAAGTTCCAGACCTGCCTGGGCTATGCAGTAAGTCTGTTTCTCAAACAATAATATCAAAAAATAAATCTGTTTGCTGTGTTGACAAGTAGTTCCGAGAGTTGTTTTTTCCAAAGAAAGAAGGGTGTCCCTGCTTTTGAGCAAAGATCAAGTGCAGTGTCTGTTCTTACCAGTTTAATATCTGATATTCCTCTATTCAAAGAAATAGAAGAAGGGAAAATGAAATGGAAGAGACATAGAATGGGAAAAACTGAAGAAGGGAAAGGAGACAAGGCTCTTACGTAGGAGAATTTAAAATATATAAAAATATTAGGGATACATTTGCGGAGTGTTTACCACTCTCAGGGTTAGAGGAGGTGTTGGGGATAAATAGCTGTGTGAAAGACATGGCTTCCACACACAAGTTTCTATTTGGCATATATGATTTCAAGGTAAAACACAACCCAAACTGTGAGTGCTATAACAACCAAGAGTTGAACGAGGGGTGATAGCAAGGTCAAGGAACAAGTTAAGGCTGGGTATAGAACTGGGGATTCTTATGATATGACACCCAGATCAAAACCTGGAATGGGAATTCTTCAAGCAGGGTGTTTGGAAAAGCAGCTGGGTAGAAAGATCAACTTACATAAGAACCTCAAGTCAGTAAAGAGCATGCTCAGGCTCATGTAAACAGGTCAACAGGGCTAGAGAAAACAAAGGAAGCTGAGGTCCAAGGCGCTCAGGCAGAGTGACGCATAACTCCCATTTGAGCAAGATGGGGAAGGTGGGTCCTGGAATGCTGGGTTTGCAATTTTAAAACTAAAATTCTCTGGGGTAAACCTTGTTTTGGTCATCATATTGGTGGTCATCACAGTAGCCACTATCTGAAAAAATGAATTAAAGAAGGAAAGGGATATTTTGGAGCACAATTTCAGACATGTCAGTGGACATTCTATTGGCTCCATAGATTCTGGACCAGCCCTGCAATGGAACATTCTGGTGAGGAGCAAGGGATCTGTAGTGTGTTTCCTCCTAACGGAGGTTGGGAGTCAAAGAGAGAAACAAAAGGGGCCAGGGAAACTTCAGAGGGTGACTTGCTTCCTTTAACCAGACCCCACTGCCCACAGTTCCACCACCTCCCAAGTCTGTTTGTGGATTAATCTACTAGGGAAGACAGAGCCCTTACCATCCGCTCACTCCTCAGAAGTCTACCTGTGAATGCTGCTTGCATTTGGGAGCAAAGCCTTTAATATACAAGATTTTTTGGATATGAACATGTTATATCCAATTTTTTTAAAATAATTCTACTGACCGACCTGAGAAGAACAGGATGGAACCCTCAGTAGCACAAGGGTGGTAGAGATGGAGGGACATGGATGGGCCCAGGAGCTATTATTCAGAAGAAGTTAAATATGATGGTGATGATGGTGTCATGGTTTAAGAAACCTCAAAACCTAAAAACAAATATCACATTGATAGATATTAATGCCTACATGATAGGTGGGGAAAGAAGTAAGGCCAGAGGAATAACTAAAAATGTTGCAGATTTCCCTGGCTTTGGAAAGTGGGGATAGAAGCATTAACAATGAACTTAAAATTTAAAAAAAGACACTTGAATGATGTGGGATTTGTTCTTTTGGCACCAACTGTCAGAGCTTGAGTTGATTGCTCTTAGTCACGTGGGAATAAGCCTCGCTGCTCTCATCCTCTCCCTCACTGGAGTGCAAATAGAAGCTGTGTCCCGTGGTAACTTAAATGCAATCAAGAAAATATTTGGAAGTCAGGTTCAGACCTCTAAAAAGGATATTCCTTTGCTGAATAGTTAGGACTATGGGAAAAAAAGAGAAACAGGGAGCCTGTGTTTCAGGTGGCATCTATCCTGCACTCCAAAGACATGTCAAAAAATGTGTTGTTCTTGCCCCCCACGTCTCAGCCTGCAATATTTAATCCAGAGGAAAACATGACTGAATTATGAAGTCCTTTCAAAACTAGACATTTGACGCATCTGTTATAGAAGCCTTATAAAAAGCACACTGGCTGCCTGTAAATTTTATAATTATGTTAATTCAAACTCAAAGACACTCCCATGAATTTTTTAAGGAATATTTCCAACTCAGATCAGAGAGCTCGTTCTGCCTGCCATTGAGATATGGGGAATATTTGCTGTATGCGCTAAATCCTCTTCTTTAACTGCCTATGTCAGGAGAGCTGAGGACTAGAATGAAGATGAGCGTGGAAAAGAGAATATGAAAGCACATTAAACATTGTATCCATAATCCAGGGAGACCTCGACCAGACATCTAGACAGTCAGGAGCCTGCTCTCGACCTCCCCCAACCCAAATGGATAGCTTCAGCATGGACCACTGAAATCAATCAACCCACAGATGGTTTACCAATATCCATCTGTCCATCCATCCAACACATTCTTATTCAGAAATACTGTGAGCGAGGCATTTTTCATTGAAATTTGGGGTGTATCAGTTAACAAAAGTGATGCACATCCCTCGAGCTGTTGACTTTACATCCTAAAGAGGGATGACAAGTGATAAAAAAAATGAACAATCAACACGAATATACAGCACCGTGGATTTACAGGGGAAAGCTATCACACAGCAGAAGAAAAGGAATGGCGGGCAAAGCAGTCCCTACACTCCAGAGAAAGGTGTGGTCTGCAGCTTAAGCAAGACGGTGGGAAAGCTCTGTGGAGATGATCTGAGACAGGCATGCATGTGAGCATAGGAATCTCTAGAAGGGAAGGCTAGCTGACTGCAGCTTCCATTTCCTTCCAAATAATCCAGATTAATCTAAATGGGATCTTCAGCAAGGCACGCTACTGAGTTCAGAAACTGGGTGCCTTGTTTGTTGCCCACTAATAGGCTCTTGGCTTCAAACCATTTGCTCTCTAACAGTCTGCATAAAACCCACACACTCTACTCAGCACCCCATGTTCTCGGAACCCCCTCCAAGTCCTTACCAAAGTACAGCGTCGAAGGCGTCATGGGACTGTTGGCTGGTACCTTCCTTCATCTTACATAATGGTCACCATTGACATTTAGAGACTGCCACGTGACAGCTGTGGATCACTGAAAATGATATCTATGAATATTAGTGTTCTTATCTGTGGAGTAAATGAAGGCTACAATAACTGGCTAGGATTCTCATCAGTGTTTCCAGAGAAGTCCTATGCGGAACACTTAGCATAGTGTTTGGCATACAGTAAGCACTTAAAGTTAGTCTTGGATGGTACACACTTCAGTGCTGTATGTTTGTCTCTGTTTCTAGTTTACCAGTGCTTCACACAGAGAATAGAACATATCATATGTAAACAGAACTTTAGGTAATGGAAGGCAGTTTGTCCAAGAATATGCAGGGAGATGTACTCAAAACCTGGCTGGAAAATTTCTTGTCTAGCTGGAAAGTAACCACCCATCCTTTTACTAGGATGAAAAGTTACAGATCTCTTTCTCTGTCTCTGTCTCTGTCTCTGTCTCTCTCTCTCTCTCCCCACCTCTCTTTTTCTCATTCTCTCTGTCCCCCTTCTTTCTGTGTGTGTCTTTTCTCCCTCTTCTTTTACACACACACACACACACACACACACACACACACAGTCTGATCAAATATGCTACTTATACAGATTATTTTCTGACCCATCTTTTCAAAATATTTTCTTACTGTGCAATTCAGACCTTGTAGTGGCGACTATTGTCAACCTGACCATATTGAGAAGCAGCCAGATTAATGAAACTCATTCTTTCGTGTGTCTGAGGACACTTCCAGAGATGATTAGATGATGAAGGCTTTGACCTAGTAAATGGATTAATCCACTGACAGATTCAAAATTTGCTTAGATAGGGTTGGTGTGATGGCTCAGGAAGTAACGGTACCTGCTGCCAAGCCTGGCAACCTGAGTTAATTCCCTGACCCCATATGATAGGAGACAAAAGATTTCTATGAGTAATTCTGTGACCTCCACATACACATATACATCATGGAACATATGCAACAAAACACATACACAAACACACACACACAGAGACAGACATACATACAGACAGACAGACAGACAGACAGAGACAGAGAGACAGAGAGAACTCGATACTAAAATTTTGCATAGGATTATCAGGAGCTGGCAGAACTGTGGAGAGTGGGGTATAGTTGTTGAAAGTAGACCACTGAGGGTGTGTCCTTGTAGAGCCAAATTTTAACCTGACCTCTTATGTCCACTCTCTATTTCCTGTCTTATAGAAGGTGAAGAATCTCTTGGGCCACATTCTCCATCTGCATTGATATATTCATCCTAACACCTGGGGCCAAGTGATTCCAGGATCCACTCCTCAAGTTGTTTCTGCTATGTATTTAATTACAGCGTCATAAAAGTACTTAGCAGGTGTAATGGTAATAAAATAACTCTCGTGTGTGTGGCTATAACAGAAGAGTGGAGTGTGAGTCTATATCTAGAATGGCTTCACAAAGGGAAACAAATCTACATTTCCAAAGTCTTTGCTGAATGGGTACAAAGGCAGGTGCCAATTTGAAAAGATGATCCTCCAGTCTCCTTGCTCATGATGCTGTGGGCTTTAAGAACCACCATACTAATGATGCTGAGGTCTTGCTAGTGTGCATTTGTCCCTGGGGTTAATGTACAAAATCTGTAGCTACCCAGGCTTGCTGACATCCCATCAAGACCTGTGTGAGCTGTGGGCCTCTCTGAGCTGCATAAAGTTGAAGAACCAGTGAGTAGAAGGCACACTTCAGTGCAAGGGCAGCTGGTGACACAGACACTCTTGCTGTGAGCTGCTCTGGGTCCAGGTGCTTGGTGAAGAGGCTAGCTCACTGTCAGTAAGCTATAGTCTGTGGAGCAATCCCAGCCCATTGCCTCTTTGGTAAATAAATTTAATAAGCAACCTTTAAGAGTTGAGTCCTCCTTCTCCAAAGGTCCTGGCTGATTGAGTAAATGTCTATAGTCACCCGAAGATCTGGTGCATTGTCCACCACCATAGTACAGAAGTCCGTGACCTACAACAAACGTTTGCAAACAACCTTCAAGGTGATTCTGGCCTTTGGCTGTTTTCACCAATACACTTTTGCTGAGATGTAGCTTTGCCCCACTAGTTTGTGGGTGCATTCTGGCCACATTTATAGTTGACAATCTGTGGTCACAGAACCCTAAAATGCTCCCTGGCTCTTCACAGAAAATGATATTGGCCACAGCTCTAAGGGAGTGGAGGTTGCATAGCATTGTGCTCCAGAAAGTTTTGGGTGTAGCTGGAGAGATGACTCTGAGGTTAAAGAACATTGGTTGTTCTTACAGAAGACCTGCTGTTAGATCTCAGCACCCACAACTGCCTCCTGTTCTGGCCCTGGAAAATCTTGCACCGTATTTCCTCTGCGGGTACCTGAAGTCCGTGAACATACACATAAATAAAAATTTCAAAACAAATATTTATTTAAAGGCAGTCTTGGGGAGTTAAGCCCCTCCCAAAAAGGCAGCAGTAGCTAGACGTACACTGAAGAGGACTCTGAGACAGGCATTGGCCCTAACGGCAGCAACCTTGTTACAGTAGACACACACTTACTCATTTTTGGTTTTGCTGTACTGGGAATTGAGCCTAGTATAGCAAGCACTCTAGAGTAAGATACATTCCAAGCCCTCTTTTTTGATTATTTTTTTATCTTGAAACATGGTGTCACTAGTGCCCAAGCTTGCCTTATACTGACAACCCCCTTCTTAGCATCCAGAGTACCAGAAAGACATTCTTTGTCACATTTAAGTGGTCATGCTAATGTGAAATGGAAGGACCTTATAAACTTTTGGAAACAAGGTATCTCAGATTGTTTTCAAACTTGTAATCCTCAGTTTCTGTTGCTGGAAAGACAAGTGTGGGTGACCCTAACTTGCCTTGGTATTATAATTTTTGTAGTATTTACTTTTTAACTTTGCTTTGATTTTAGAGTTGTATGAAAACAGAATAACACAGGGGGTTTGGCAGGATAATCTCCAATGTTTGCCTGAACATTTGAATAAAATAATTTAAGTGGCTTTTGAGCTCCACAGTTTGGAGAGATGGTTGATATGACCTGCATTTGAGAAGGCTCAGCACATCTCCCCTGCCCTTGCATCTCAATGTGACCCTCCCTCTGCCTCCTCTCCGCACTCATGCATATCCTATAACCAGGACAGCAAGCTTCAGCGAGCATTGCAAATGTTTCAGATAACCTAGACAGACTAGATTTGACCTATGGGTCAAAGTGGACCAATCCCTGACCTTTACTCTTAGTGGATGTATGTGAAATACTAAATTGTATTGTATTCCTGTTTAGAAACATGTTCCTGACCTTGTCTTCCTCTCTCTCTCTCTCTCTCTCTCTCTCTCTCTCTCTCTCTCTCTCTCTCTCTCTCCTTCTGTATGTGTGGTATGCATGATATGCATGTGTATATTTGCATGTGTATGAGCACACATGTGTAGGTGCCTGTGAGTGTGTGAACATACAGAGACTGGGGGTTGAGATTGGACATCTTCATCTCTCTTGACCTTATGGATTGAGAGTGTCTCTCACTTCCACCCAGACATTACTGACTTGGTTAATCTAGCTAGACATTTTGATCCTGAGAAGTTCTGCCTCCACATTCTGTTGCATGGGGAGGCCACTTAGCATTTTTTTGTGGGTGCAGTGGATCCAACACTGATCCTGATGCTTGCAAGCTAAGTGTTTTACTGTGGAGCTATTTCCTCATCTCTGGTCTTGTATGTCCTATATCTTAAACCTTTTCACCTAAACAAAACTGCCATTCCTCAGAATACTATTCCATCTGTGTTTCCCCCTAATTCTCCATGACATTTATGCTCTGACACCGTAGCCTGGGCACTGTCTCCTGTTATTCTGTCGTTACGGTTATGTGGCCATCCAAGCCCTCTCTGCTTCCCAGAATTCCCTAAGCCCTTCCTCCTTTCACTTGGCATAATTCTGTGTTCTCTGGACTGTTCTGTGCAGTGCCCTGGATTTCCCAAGCACAGTCAGCTGCGTGTTTCTCCACTCTCAGGGCTCAATACTTCTATTATACACAGCACTTAATATGTAGAATTCTAATTACTTACCTAAGTGTTTGATTGCCCTGATCACCTGAGCTTTTTGAAAGCAAGAATTATGGCAATTCATCTCTATCTTCCTAACATCTAGCACAATATCCTGACACCAACTGGATGTTCAACAAAGATTTGCGTAGTGAATGCTCAAGCAATTATTAGTAATAGAAATAATAGCTCCCACTTATTGAGCGCTGTGCTCGCAGCAGCCACTGAGTTGAAGGTTTTGTCTGCATGATCTGAGTTAGTGTATCAGTTCCAAGCATTTTTCCTCACATTTAGTTTTTAAAAATTAGCTTACAACTCCCCAATTTCACCATAAAGGTACCTATAATCAATACCAAAATGTTAGGCATCAGCAAGGCTGGTGGAGGGAATATCTGGGTCCCTTAAATCACATTGAATCTGCCTTGCAATGACATCCATCTCTATCTATGTAGGATTTACTGTCCTTGTGCTCTGCATGAAAGAAAAGCTGACCAAATTCTTATTAAAGAAAAGATAAAAATGAAATCTTGGCATTTTGGCGGATTCTGCTTCATCCTCGTCAATGGGTGCAATTAGGGGTATGCCCTGCTTTTAGAGGAGTTCCAGAACACAAATGAGCCCCAGTCGAGTGGAAGAGGACCCCAGAGACCTGACTGTGCATTCTCCTTCAGGCTGGGTGGCAAGAGAGTCCCTTTGTTTGGCCGTGGACGCTTTCCAAATTTAGAGAGCCCTAATGACTCCTCAACTGCATTTCGTCCTGAGGATAATTAGTGATGCTGTTGCTGCTCTATTCAACACCAATCAATCAGTGCAGATATACAGAGCTTGCCACATATCCAGAATCGAACCCAGTCTAGGGAGGACAAAGAAAGTATTACAGCCAAAGTTCCATGACAGAAGCCCATAATTCTGGGGGGTTGCATTTAGAAGGCACTTGTTAGAGCCCGAGCTGTTGCAATCCGTTGTTGTCTTGTTTTTCAGCATCTGGAACTGTGTGGTAGAAAGGTCTTTGTGCTGAAGTACCACAAATAAGCCAAACAGGTGAGGCATGGAATTTCTCTGCATGTGTGAGCATGCGCTATTTTTTCCTCGCAAGATATTCCAGAGTTACTTCTCAAAACTGTTCCCTGGAGCCTATCACACGATTGGAAGAACACTGCCACCTTTAGTCTCAGTGTAGCGCATGTGTAAAGACAGTTTTGCATTTGCACTGGCTGGACAGGAAGGCAGGGCTCCAACCTCCACGGCAAGTGAGATGGCAGTTCTTGGGATGTGCTACTAAGAGAGATATAAGGTAACATGAGAACGAAGAGCTGACATCAGAGCTGCTGGGGACTATACGTGGAAGCAGAGTGCTTGATAGTGGAGCCAGTGGAACTAAAGGCACTAATCAGTGCAGGACACTGAACCCCAGGCCACACCCCCACAAGCAGTGTCTCTGCATGGCCTGGATGGCCAATAGTCTTAGTCTGGATGGTTCACAGAGATGATTTTAAAAAGGAATTTCTGGCCGGGCAGTGGTGGCACACGCCTTTAATCCCAGCACTCGGGAGGCAGAGGCAGGCAGATCTCTGTGAGTTCGAAGCCAGCCTGGTCTACAAGAGCTAGTTCCAGGACAGGAACCAAAAGCTATGGAGAAACTCTGTCTCGAAAAAAAAAAAGGAATTTCTGTAAACTTTAAAACAACGTTTCCAAGATTTTTGTGCTCCTGAGAATTTTAAGGCTTCTGACCTTCTTCTGAACTAGTTCTGTATATCAAATGATAGATGGAAAGATAGATGATGGATGGATAAATATAGATAGATAGATAGATAGATAGATAGATAGATAGATAGATAGATAGATAGATAGATAGATAGAGATAGATAGATAGATAGATAGATAGATAGATAGATAGATAGATAGATATGTGTGTATATATGTGTGTGTGTGTGTGGAGAGAAAGATGGAGACAGACAGACAAAAGCTGAGGAAGAAGGATGCATGTGGACATGTGGACATGTGGACCCTTCCGATTAGGGAGGACAACAGTCATTCCCACTGGAGAACCCAGGCTTTTTTTTTTTTTGAAGACTTCACTTAAATAGGCATGGTGCATCTGAGCAGGTACGTGTGCAAGGTTCACCCAAAAGCATTAACTTAATAGTCACAACAATCTGCAGTTAGAGCCAGTCCTCACAGAGGAGGATGGTGAAACTCAAATCATGCAAAACGCACATGCAATCTTAGACAGAGGGAAGGAGCAGAGTTCAAGTTCATGGCTGTCAGTAGCAAAGCAAAGGGGCTTCCATTATCGCTTGGTTGGCTTTTGGCAAAGAAGCCTTCCTTGCCTCTCCTTCCGGCCTGCCTCAGTTCTCCCTCAAGCAAAGGTGAAGGTGCTTATGGAGAGGTTGGAAGGAGAGGGAGTAGAGAAAGTAGGAGCAAGATGAGTGTCATTCATTAAATTTCTTGTGAACATAAAAATCAAATTGGGGATAATTTGAGGGGGAAGGTGGGATCCCGCAGGGTTTGTTTTTGTGAGGTTGTTTTGATTTTTTTAACGTGGAAGAGCTGAACCTAAGAGGAGGTTCCATGGTTAGGAGCGAACACTGAGTGCTCTTCCAGAGAACCTGGATTCCATTTTCAGGACCCAGTTGAAAGCTTATAACTGTCTGTAATTCCAGTTCTATGGGGTCTGACACCATCTTCCGGCCTCTTCAGACACTGCATGAATATGGTGCACAGGCATACATGTGGACAAAGCAGCTATATGTTTCAAATGCACACAAATAAATCTTTTAAAAGACAAAATAACTTATCTACTAAATTTAAACAAAAAATGTTTAAGGTCAACCAAAGACCCTGCCTTTTCCAAAATGTCACATATATTGAAACACATGCTGTGCCACCTTATCTCTGCCCACTTAGCACAATGTATTTAAGATTCTTCTATGTTATTATGCGTTTCAGAAACTCACTCCTTTTGATTGATTTTTAGTTCCCCATTGAATCGACATGTCATTATTACCCATTCATGATGACAGGCATTTCTATTGCTTCAGGTTTCCTGGCAATTGTAACCCAAGCAGGAAACATCTTTTCCCAGGTTTCCTATAAACCTCACTTTTCTTTCATCTTAAGTAAACATATAAGAGGAGGTTTGCTGGGTCCTCTGGTAAGTCTGTTTTATTTTATAATAAACTGCCAAATTATCCCCTAATATGAGGTAGACAATTTTTTAAGTGCACTTTTCCCCAAAAAAGTAGTCAATAAAGTTGAAATTTATAAAAAGCCGGGTGGTGGTGGCGCACGCCTTTGGTGCACGCCTTTAATCCGAGCACTCAGTAGGCAGAGGCAGGCAGATCCCTGTGAATTCAAGGCCAGCCTGGTCTATGAGAGCTAGTTCCAGGACAGGCTCCAAAGCAACACAGAGAAACCCTGTCTCAAAACACAAAACAAAAACAAACAAGAAAACAAAAAAAATCCCTGTAAGAAACTGGTAAAGTGGAGAGCAGAATGCAGAGAAAGCAAACTCTGGACTGAGTAGGTACGGGTGAATTTTAATACTGTCAGAAGAGAAGGAAGGAGCTGTTGGCTGGAGTACAGGTTCGGGGGGGGGGGGGCTGACCTCAGGCCAGACGCATCCCATCTCTCTCCCAGTGGCACGTGAGAAGATGGTACAGATGTTGGTTTTTGCATCAGGAAGTCGGGAGGAAGCTTCCATCTTTGAAACAGAAAATGGAAGAGGGAAAAGGAGGTGGAAGTTAGCGGAGAATGGAGAACTTGGAACAGACCCTGCAGTGGAAACTCCTGCCAGGCTGGTCACCAGTGGGGCCAGTCGGCCTGTGAGAGGAAAATGATGCGGTACACATCACAGCATCCAAAATGCTGGAATAGTTGACATTGAACTGGAAGGAACAGCAATGGGAGGCTGACCGGGGGATCAGGAAGTGGGGGTTGTGGATAGACGAAGTTAATGGGGGCAGTGCTGCTGCAATTACCACTCTCTTTTCTCAGCACTTCTGTCCTAGATGGAACCTGTGCTGAAACTCTTCAAATGACATTTCTCCAGTTCCAGCTGTACTCCCGTTCAGACACTGATCCCACCAGACACTGCCAATAGGGAGGCCGGGTGGGTAAACTGCAAGGCTGGAGGCAGGAACATGCAGCTTCCTGTACAATTGACTCCAGACTGCTGCCCCGACTGGGTCTCTCCCGTTTGGCAGCAACATATCTTTCTTGAAGCGGCTCCTCAGCGCAGTTTGTAACTTTTCAGAACTCAGAGCCAAACTGGAGGTACCTTCCCAAGGACACCGGTGGCAGCCAAGCAGGGCTCCAGCATGAAGAGCTGGAGCCTCAGGCCTTGGAACTCCTACTTCCCACTTCCATGTTGCAAGAATTCTGCTCCCTTCTTTCCTCCCTCCCTCCCCAACAGTTTGCTTTGGGATAGGTGAAGGTATTTGTGCCTTTCCCTGCCTCAGTACCTGTTAGCTCTACTTAGGAATAAGTTCTCTCCATTCACACGACCTGTGTGCAGCCTGTAGGGGCTCACAGTGACAGAAGAGGCAAACACAGAGCCTGCACGAGGTCCTCTACAGTTTTGCCGAGTTGTTTAGCTTGGGGTTTTGTGGGACTCCTAACAGTGGCAATGGGGCTATCTCTGACTAATTTGCCTGCCTTGGGACCCTTTCCCTCCTACTGGCTTGTCTTGTCCAACCTTGATATGAGAGTTTGTACCTAGTCTTATTGTATCTTGTTATGCCATGTTCTGTGGCTATCTCTGGGTGGCCTGCTATTTTTCTGAAGGGAAACAGAGAAGTAGTGGATCGGGGGAGGAGTAAGATGGGTGTGGAGGGAGGCTGTGAGGAATGGAGGGAGGGGAGACTGCGGTCAGGATGTGTTTTATGAGAGAAGAATAAATGAAAGAAAAATAAATAGCCTGTGTGATTTCTTTCTGCTGAATGGGCCCTGACAGAGAAGATTGGCTCAGAGGTCTGCAAGAGGAGGCAGAGAGTTGCAAAGCACCTGAGCAAACACTGAAGGCCGGTGGGCTGCCTAAACTAGATACACAAACCAGAGGTATCTGAAAGGAGGTGTTTAATTGATAAGATGCCTCTATAAGATCAGGATTTTCTTTTTGACTGATTGATGAATGGTCCAGCCCCTTGTGGGTGCCACCATCCTAGGCTGGTGGGTACTGGGTTCTATAAGAAAGCAGACTGAGCAAGTTAGTAAGCAGCACCCCTTCATGGCCTCTGCATCATCCCCTTTCTCCAGAATCCCGTTCTGTTTGAGTTCCTATCCTGACTTCCTTCAGCGATGAACAGCAGCGTGGAAGTGTAAGACAAACCCTTTCCTCCCCAACTTGCTTTGTGGTCATGGTGTTTCATCACAGCAATAGAAACCCTAACTAAGACAGCCGGGAAATCTGCATAGTTGAAATAGGGACCTGCAGGGGAAGAGGTTAGAGTGAGGGTGAGGACAGCATGGATTATGCTTTAATCTACAGAGGTGACTAGGATGGAGTCAAGGGCAAGGCTCTTACAAGAGAACCACAAACTGAGACATTGCATAGGTTGTCGGTCAGGCCACTGAGGTCAGCCTAAATGACGACCGCCACAGATGGGGAGGATGAGTGAGGTGCAGAGCTCAGCGGCCTCAGCTTCCCGATAGTTTTTGAGTTTCTTTTGTCTTGTTTTGTTTTTAAAGACAGAACAGCGGCCTGGACGATGAAAGGAGACGGAGTCCCACATTGGATCACCGGACTACAACCCCAAGGTCCAAATCAGGAGCAGAAGGAGAGAGAGCAGGAGCAAGGAACTCAGGACCGCGAGGGGTGCACCCACACACTGAGACAATGGGGATGTTCTATCGGGAACTCACCAAGGCCAGCTGGCCTGGGTCTGAAAAAGCCTGGGATAAAACCGGACTCGCTGAACATAGCGGACAATGAGGACTGCTGAGAAGTCAAGAACAATGGCAATGGGTTTTGATCCTACTGCACGTACTGGCTTTGTGGGAGCCTAGGCTGTTTGGATGTTCACCTTACTAGACCTGGAAGGAGGTGGGAGGTCCTTGGACTCCCCACAGGGCAGGGAACCGGTTCTGCTCTTTGGGCTGATGAGAGAGAGGGAGTTGATCGGGGGAGGGGGAGGGAAATGGGAGGCGGTTGCGGGGAGGAGGCAGAAATCCTTAATAAATAAATAAATTAAAATAAAATAAAAAAAATAAAGTAGAGGCTCTGGATTGACTCAAGGGGGAAATCTACGAATCTCTGTGTCTGCTGGACCAAATAAACAATGAAGTAAGCCAGGCATGATTACATACAAACAACTGTAATCATAGAGCGCTCTCTCTCTCTCTCTCTCTCTCTCTCTCTCTCTCTCTCTCTCTCTCTCTCTCTCTCTCTGTGTGTGTGTGTGTGTGTGTGTGTGTGTGTGTGTGTGTGTGTGTGTTTAAATCACTTAGAAAAATTAAATGCATCAGTAATATGAACAAAAGCTAGATTTTTGGTTCTCAACCTGTGGATCGTGATCCATTTGGTGTCAAGCAACCTTTTCACAGGCTTGCCTAAGAGCATAGAAACGCATAGATATTTACATTATGATTCATAACAGTAGCAAAATTAGTTATAAAGTAGCAATGAAAATAATTTTATGGGCAGGAGTTACCAAAGCCAGCACTAGCACTGGAGGACAAATGACCAGAGCTCACGCTTAGTGCTGTGCTCACGCTCAGTGCTGTGCTCAAAATCCAAGCATACCTCCATAAGGAAGGTCTCTCCCCTAAACACAGACAAAGCCCAGAGAGCAGCTGCACTGGAGGACCAGTAACTGCTCCCTAATTCACCTGCTGCACAATGTTTGGAAGCAGAAAAATCTCATTTTCAAATGAATAAGCCACCGAGAGTGTTGTGGACATAAACACCACAGAAATAATTAAATACAATCAGTAGGATGGTCAAACTCTATTTCTGAAGACATCAAACACTTGGGTTGCAGGACATGGAAAAATCAAGCTTGAACTAAACAGAAAACTCTCCCTGCTGGCTCACTTTCATGGCGTTGGGAGGAGAAAAACTACATCAGTGCTCCTACCCAGTACTGGACCCTGTGAGCTACAAGAATGACCTACGAGGCCAAATGTGTTTCATGACACAGTAGTGACATGCTTGTTGGGGAGCAATCAGCTGCTTTCTGATCAAATTTGAGACCCGCTCCCCAGGGCTATGTCTGGTCTGGTCCTGTAAACCTTGTCAAAAGCCCATGGCTTAGAAGGTCTTAGGCTCTAATTGGGGGAACCTCCTACAACTTTTGTTCCTTGGTTTTGTTTTGCTAAATGGTCATATTGTCAAACTGTCTTCTTAATATATATGTTTCATATATGTTTATATTCACAAATCTAGGCTGCTTACATTGGTCAGCAAAGCTTCTTTTTGCAATAGTGATGGTTACTGCAGAGACCTGTAACCAATCAAAGTGATGAAAATGGGTGACTCTGGGTGCTCAGCCCTAAATGAGACATCTCTATCAGTTTGACTCCTCTCTCCCAAGGCTCAGGGAATAAGACAAAAGCAGAAGTGGAAAGAATTACAAAAAGAAGGACAGAGCATGGCTATTTGTACATGGAATTCACAGTAGCTGTGATTACCTGCAGAAGATCAAGCCAAAATTCCAGTAGGGATGAGGAGAGACTCATGAGGCCCCACCCTCACCTAAGGAGTTTTGGGCAATTAATTACAGCTGGGGTTGTGGGCACTTATAGATTTCCCAGGCTCCTATGGATAGCCCTACACACAGGCACATATGAACAACATTGATTGGATGCACTAGTTTATAAATAAAATGGGAGAGAATTGTATGGTTGGGTACAGGGGTGGGGTTGGGGAGGAAAAACAGAGCAGATATGACCCTATTACATTGCATACATGTATGAAATCCTCAAAAAATAAGCCACACATATATATCTGTATCTCTATCACCTATATCCATATCTATGCCCATGCATATTTATAAAATAAATTACATCACATACTGATGCATGGAACGCCCAAACAAGTAAGTGGAAAATAAAAGTGATGTATTGATTCTGTGGCCCAAGTTGTTAAAACAGGTCAATAAATAAATAGAAATCTCACAAGTTATATTTCTATATTTAGACAAGCATAACTGATAAATTGTTGCTGAAGGGGAAACAGTGGTAATTGTTTTTCTTTGTTTCATTTATTTGTAAGATGATCAAGTCCACAAATGAACTCTTTCTCTCTCACACATACACCCTCTCTCAATTTATGTGCTGCGCTTCCCCATTATGAACAATTATTATTTGATAAGGTCTATTGTACCATAAATGACTGCTGAGAGACCACACTGGTTGAAAATTTCCTTTTTTAAGGAAAATAATATGTAAATTCAAAAGTCACTTGAACAAAAATGTCACTGCATCTATATGAACAATGCCATAACATTTTGCTGAGACACATCAAATACTTAGATAAACGAAAAGATTTTCCAAAAGTCTTGAATAGAAAAGCTTTATATATTTCCTCTGATTGTTTCTAATCTTGGTCCCAACCTTCCACTGTACCTTGATAGTAAGCTTCTAATTCTGTAGAAGAATCTTAAACCAGAAGCAAGAGATGGAAGAGCTGTGAGGTGAGATAAAGGGTGTGTGGATATTCAATACCTGCAAACAAGCACCATGAGGCTCTAAATATTTTTTAGGAAAAAAAATCATCCTGAGTGAGGTAACCCAGACCCAGAAAGACACACACAGCATGTACTCACTTAAAACTGGATATTCGCTGTAAAGTAAAGAATAACCATGCCACAATCCACAGACCCAGAGACTAGGTAACAAAGAGGGTTCAAAGGAAAATGCATGGATCTCCCTAGGGAGGAAAAGTAGAATTGTTTTCTACCCATTGGTGTGGATAGGGTTGGGGACTGGAGAGATCAGGTAGGGGGAAGGGAAGGAGAAAATTCTGGGAGAAGTGTCTGGAATTGGGGGGCATGTGGGGGATGAGGTGGAAACCTAATGCAATGGAAACTCCATGACATCTATGAGAGTAACACTAGCAAAGACTTCTAGTAATGGGGACACGGGGCCTGAACTGGCCATCTTTTATAATCAGGCAAGGCCTCAAGTGAAAGGATTGAGACACTAACCCAGCCACAAAAACTTCAACCTACAATTTATTCTGCTACAGGGTGTTTTGAGACCAGAGCCTAGCAGAACTATCACCAAAGAGACCAGGGAGGCTTCCTCCAGCAACTGATGTGACCAGATGCAGAGCCCTTCAGCCAAACATTAGATGGAGCTTAGACCCTGTTGAGGAGAGCAAGGATCAGAGGAACCAGAGACATTAGGGACACCGTGAGAAAATGACATACACAATCAATTTACAAGGACTTGTGGGAGTTCACAAAGATCAGGGCAACTGTAGGGGTCTGACCTTAGTCTTCTGCATACATGTTATGGCTGAGTAGGTTGGTGTTCTTGTAGGATACCTAAGAGAGTGGAGGTAGTCGCTGACTCCTTGGCCTACCTATGGGACCCTTTTCCTCCTACTAGGCTGCCTCCGTCAGCCTTGATGTGATGGTGTGTGCTTGTCTTAGTGTAGCTTGCTGTTTGGTTGATGTCCCTGGGAGGCCTACTCTTTTGTGAGGGAAGGGGGAGGAGGGGTAGATCTGAAGGAGAGTGGAGATGGGGGAAAGAGACATTGGGTGGGGGTGGAAGAAAAACTTTGGTTGCGATGTAATACATGAAAGAAGAATAAAAATAATTCATGCAATATATTTGATCATATTATTTTCTCTCCCAGATCCTCCCCGACCCACTTCCCTACTCACTCAACTTCATGTTCTTTCTAAAAACAAACAAAAACAAAAATGTGGAGTCCATTTTATGTTAGCCAGCTATCCTGAGCATTGGGCCTGCCGTGGAGTATGGTTGATTTTTCTTTCCCACTGGGTAACAATTTTAGGTAGATAAAGCTGTAATTATTAAGAGAGCAAAATGATGGCATTGAACAGTTCAGGGGAACAGAATGCAGCATTCAGAAACAGAACAAAGAAAACTACACAGACATTTAGAATACAACAAAAAAAGGCCTTTTACATCTATAGACGATAATGTAAAGACTATCACATAGCCATTGGAGGAAAATAGTACTAGGCTTAGATGGTTGAGTACATCAAGGCAAAAAATAAACACTACCAGCTTTCTTAATAAGTCACAAAGGTTATGTTATCCAGATGTGAAAAAAATTCAAAACTTTGTAAAATATTAATGCCTTTAGTTTGTAAAAGAATCTTACATATATATGAACAATGCCATAACATTTTGCTGAGACACATCAAATACTTAGATAAACGAAAAGATTTTCCAAAAGTCTTGAATAGAAAAGCTTTATATATTTCCTCTGATTGTTTCTAATCTTGGTCCCAACCTTCCACTGTACCTTGATAGTAAGCCTGGTGAGACTCTATGTGTTCTCCTGTGGTTACCACATGGTGTCATGTGTGTGGAGCAGAGTAGCTAGACACTTCCCTACATACCTTCTGTGGAGTGGGTTGGCTCCCCAGAGCTCTGCATAAAACTTCCAAGTGGAACCAACACCACTTAAACTCTAGACACACACACACACACACACACACAACAACAACAACAACAACAAGAACCATTTTCATGGCACTAGCGAGCTGACTGATGACTGGTGTCTTTCTTGGCTTGACCTTGAATGTTTGAGCAATGGAATCACTCGCACATTAACCTCTCCTCATGGTTCCTTCTATGTCCATTAAGATTCTTTCCCTCATTGTCTCAGTGTGTGGGTGTACCCCTCGCGGTCCTGAGTTCCTTGCTCTTGCTCCCTCTCCTTCTGCTCCTGATTTGGACCTTGAGTTTTCTGTCCGGTGCTCCAATGTGGGTCTCTGTCTCTGTCTCCTTTCATCGCCTGATGAAGGTTAATATTCATGAGGATGCCTATATGTTTGTCTTTGGATTCACCTTCTTATTTAGTTTCTCTGGGATTGCGAATTATAAGCTCAATGTCCTTTATTTATGGCTAGAAACCAAATATAAGTGAGTACATCCCATGCTCCTCTTTTTGGGTCTGGCTTACCTCACTCAGGATAGTGTTTTCTATTTCCATCCATTTGTACGCAAAATCCGTGAGGGGTACACCCACACACTGAGACAATGGGGATGTTCTATTGGGAATTCACCAAGGCCAGCTGGCCTGGGTCTAAAAAAGCATGGGATAAAACCGGACTTGCTGAACATAGCGGACAATGAGGACTACTGAGAACTCAAGAACAATGGCAATGGGTTTTTGATCCTACTGCACGTACTGGCTTTGTGGGAGCCTAGGCAGTTTGGATGCTCACCTTACTAGACCTGGATGGAGGTGGGTGGTTCTTGGACTTTCCACAGGTCAGGGAACCCTGATTGTTCTTCGAGCTGATGAGGGAGAGGGACTTGATCAGGGGAGGGGGAGGGAAATGGGAGGCGGTGGCAGGGAGGAGGCAGAAATCCTTAATAAATAAATAAATTTAAAAACAAAAGATTCTTTCCCTCTGTGCTAGTCCTTGGTCACTATGACAAAATATTTTAGAGCAACCATTTTAAGGGAGGAAAGGTTTGTTTCATTCATAATTTCCAGGATTTCAGCTCACAATCAATCGGCCCCATTGTTCTGGGGCCCCAGGAAGGCAGGGAGCCTGTGGCAGACCGCCATCGCTTACTTCACAGAAATGAGGGAAGCATGGAAGGGCAGAGGTAGGGACTGAGGACAAGACGTAGCCTCCTGTGGCTACTCCTCTTTCTATCTTAGGTTCCAGCTTCTAATGCTTTCACCACTTCTCAAAGGGCATTCAATTATCAACTCATAGGCAGACTTTGATGAAGACAGCATTCTCACAGCCTAGTCACCTTTCAGTAGATTCGCTGGAGGGAGCGACCAAGATTTCAACACATGAGTCCTCTGGGTGATATTTTTTTAACAAAACCATAACCCCTTCCTTCTCCACTGGCCTCAGTGGCTAAGGTGGATCCTGAAACTCTATGTAACTTCTCATATTTAAGTGTCTGGTGCACAAACAAGAACTCTGAGCTGATAGAATCTCAGGTTTCCAGGCCATTAGCCATGAACATCCATTAAGAGACATCACTCTTATTTTCTGGTGGCTTTAGTCCTGTCTGCTCCAACATAGTCAGTTGAGTTTCTAAAGTCCTTTGCGTACAGAAGATTGAACTCCATCTTCAACAACTAGATAGTGATTATGTCTATTGTTTTGAGATAGATATTTCTGAACTCTAGTGGGCCCTGGATTACTGTCAGGACACCCAAAGCAAGCCTCTATGTTCAAAAGTCTTAAAGTCACAAGTGAAAGAAACTACACTCAAGCCAGCTGAGACAAAAAGAGAATCTGACAAGCAAACTTCTAAAGATCCAACGCTCTGTTAGGATTTGGCCTCATTTCAAGTCTGGGATCTTGTCACTCTCCCTGTGCCACACTCTGTCCAATTCTACTTTATAAAATGTATCCCACCGCCGGACGGTGGTGGCGCACGCCTTTAATCCCAGCACTCGGGAGGCAGAGGCAGGCGGATCTCTATGAGTTCGAGACCAGCCTGGTCTACAGAGCTAGTTCCAGGACAGGCTCCAAAACCACAGAGAAACCCTGTCTCGAAAAACCAAAAAAAAAAAAAATGTATCCCCACCTTGGTGGAGAGACAGATGGTAGCACTTCTGAAGTCAGCCGCTCACAGCAGCATGTGTAGCAACAGAGAGAGAAAGCTCTCGTCTGTTAAAGCTCTACAGCGTCTTCAGACACTCAGTTCATAACCAGTCTCCCTTGCCGGGATTCTACAGAGCTTATGTTGTCCAAGGCTGGGTGTCTATCCTTCCTAAAATCTAGGGGAGAAGATTAACCTTCTTTCCAATCACTCACAGTCCAGAGCTGTCGTGTGCATGCTGTCATGAATGACAATCTCCTCTTGTTTTTATTCCATCTCCTGCACCCCTTGGCCTTCCGGGGGCTCTAATAACCTTTGTCTCCTGGATCCCATGGTTGGATGAAGTCTTTTTCATCCACGAACATCTTCCTAAATAAGACCTAACTCCTTATTTTCTGGAGCCTTGAGAACCTGCGTCATGAATATTCATTGCAATCTACATCAGTAATCTTTCACTTAATAAACGTGCATTTAACATATTCTATGGGCAGGACATGGGCAACTATTAGACAACAAGGCAGAAAGGGAGGATTAATTCAACTGTTACATAGAAAACATAGCTTGTATTGATGTGTATTACCTTTGGCAGGCAGCCTTACTCACCCCCAAGCACAGCCCCGGCTCATTGTTCCATCTCCATTGGCCCACTCTTAAAGCTCTCTTATGCAGCGTGCTGGAGTCTACGTGGGAATTTATCATTTCGCAGCAGTATGTTAAAGCATCCAGGATATCTACTGGTACGTTAAACTCATTTGCCTCTTGGGTCTCAATCTATCCTTCTCACGGATGTTATTCTCCAAACTAAAACCAAGAAAACAGCACGCTGGCTGGAATTGAATAAGAGTCAATCCATCAGCCACATGGTTTCAGAGTGGACAATATTTATCTCCCAAACATTTATAGGGCCTCTGTGGTGACCAGAGAATTGCGTGCAGGAAGATGGATAAAAGGAAAGCCTGGCACTCCAGGAGCTTGCCCTCCATGGGAAGAAAAGCATGTCCACAAACGGAACGCACAGTGAAGATTAATGTGCTAAGCATACGGTGAGCAGCCCAAGCGAGAAGTTATAGAAATGGAGGTGTTTTCAGGCTGGATGTGGGAGGGGTCAGGAGCTGCAGACTGTTGCCTTAGTGAAGCTGGCCCTGTGGATTTGAGGTTGCAGAATGCCACCAAGCTTTATAACTTATCCTAACAACCTCACTTCTCATTGTTAGCTCTCTATAAACTCTGAACTTCCACCCCCCCCCAAACATTGACTGCCAATGTTTATCAATGACTCCTTATGCTGCATAGAAGAACTTTAATAGTGGGCCAATGGAGACAGGACAATAAGCCGGGGATGTGCTTGGGATTGAAATGTTATTATTCCTGTATCAGTTACTGCTCTATAGCAAATTACTGTCCTCCCCCAAGTTCGCACACTCTTTTCTGTGGCCAGAGTATAGAATAATTTAGCTGCAAAGTACTCACAAGGCTGCGGGTAAAATATTGATTCAGGGTGATATCATCCAAAGGCTTTACCGGGGCCAGGAAATAGGCTCTAAACCTGCCACGTGGCCATTGGCGGGAGGCTTCAGCTCCTTCCAAGATGTTAGGCAGAGCAAGTTACCCTCACCTTATAAGACTTTCCAAATAGTGGCCCGAGTATCCACACAACAGGGGAGTTCTCTTTCTCCACTGTGAGAGAGATACAAGAGAAGGGAATGAAAAAAAAATAATACTGGGGTTTTTTATTATTATTTTTGAGACAGGTCCTGCTATCTAGTCCAGGCTGTTCTTGACCATGAACTGCATCAACTTCTGAAATTCTACTATTGCAGTCATGTGCTGCCCCATCTGAAAGCCATGGTGTGGCAGTTTGAACGAGCATGGCCCCCGTAGGCTCATATATTTGACTGTTTGGTTCCCAGTTTTAATTTGTTTAGGAAGGAGTAGGAGGGGTGGCCTTGCTGGAGGAGGTGTATCACTGGGGTGGACTTTGAGATTTCAAAAGCCCACACCAGATCCTTCCTCTCTCTCTCTCTCTCTCTCTCTCTCTCTCTCTCTCTCTCTCTCTCTCCCTCCCTCCTACTTGCAGATCAGGATGTTGCCTACCTACTGCCATGTTCCCTGTCATGATAGTCATGAAGCTATAAGCAGGTCCCCACACAACTAAAGGCTTTCTTCTATAAGTTGTGTTTGTCATGTGCCCCTTCACAGCAATGGAATAGTAACTAGGCAGATGTTGGTACTGGTAGTGGCTCTAGGGGAACAGAATCGTAAGGATGAATTTGCTAAATATCTGGATCAGACTTGACAATTCACCAACACCTACAGTTGCCATAGAGTCTAGGTGGCAGAAGCCTGGAGAGCACGAGCAGAGCTCTCCACACACAGCATATACTTTGAATCCACAGCCAATGTATGGTATGCTTTCTCCCAGATCCAGGATTCATGGGTCCAGGAATCAAGTGGTGGAAACTGTAATAGTCCACTCACTATCACCATAGTAACTAAGAAATTTTATACTTCTTGTTCCCATGACCTTAAAAATTCTGCTGGCCTACAAATTTTGGTTTTAGGTGGGAGAGCACCTAGGTACAACAAACATTCCATTGAACCAAAAGTTCAAATTTTCTTCTGGCCACTTTGGGCTCCTGATGCCCATAAGCCAACAAGCTAAGAGAGGAATAAGCATCGGGAAGGGTGATTGATCCAAATCACCAGGAGAGATTAGTTTGTTTCTCTGTAATGGAGGTTAAGGAAGTTCATGTCTGGATACAACAGATCCTTTAAGGCATCTTTTGGTGCTCCCATGTCCTGTAACTTAAGTCCAAGGGCAACTCCAACAGCTAAATTCAAGTAGGATGATACAGAAAGGACACAGACCCTTCAGGAATGAAAGTATGGGTCACTCCTCCAAGAACAGAGCCAAGGCCTGCTGAGGTCTTGCTTAGGATGAAGGAAATACAGATAGGTAGGAGAGGAGGGTAGTTAATAGATGTCAACTAAGGTCACATGATAGCAATCCAAAGATAGTCTGGCAAGAAAGTTTCTATATACCCCTTATACAGACAGCCTACATAAAGGATCTGGAATAAAGAAGCTCTTGCTTTTTGCCTGCTTGCCATCATTCTCACTGGCAGGTTTATATGGCCTGCTGTTGAAGCATCCCTTTCCTGGCATTAGAGCCTACTTCGTCAGAGTTCTGATGTATATTGAAGACTAGCGGGGACATTTAGCCTTGTGGACTATACAACTCTTAGATTCTTGGACTTCCCATCAGGAGAGAGTTGTGTTGAATGAACAGCACTACAACCTGTATGCCACACTAATAAATTCCCCTCTTACACACACAGGTTTATTCTATAAGTTCTGTTCTTCTAGAGAACCCAGATTAGACAAGTGATATATAAGACGCATGGTGCTTTCTGTGACTTGGATTTCGGAGCCATATACTGCTGCTTTTGCTTTATTCCAGTCTCTGGAAGCAAGTCACTAAGTCCATCTATCCCCTGCAAGGGCCCAGGAAGGATATTCAAGAATTTGAGCATATTTTCAAACCACTATGATGCTCTTTTAACTTTGATTTTATTGATCTTACTGCTTTAGGAGTAATATGGCAAAGAGGTAAAGAATACAAACTCCTAAAGTCAAATGCCAAAATTGCAATTCCAGTTCTAACACATCTTACAGTGTGACTTTAGGCCAGTAACTTAGAGCCTCTGAATTTCCTTGTCTGCAAAATAGGGACTATATCAGCACTTCATTTGGTTATTGAGAGGATTAAGTGAATTGATTCATGTAAGTGTCATTGAGTAATGCCTGCAATACCCATATCTCACTTAGGGCAACAATTAGTACACTATATGTTCAGCAGATTCTGGGGTTTTTTTCTTACCCACTATCATATCCACTTTGCAAATTTCTGTTCTTTCAGTGATGGATTTTGTTAAATTTTCAAACTCCCTGGGCATGCTTTCCTTCTCTTTGGTTCTCTGGTGTTGTGGCTCTTTTTATAGCTGGCACTTTTCAAACCAAAATCCCACAGCTGACATGCACCTCTGCATAGCCCCAGCAGATGGTGTGGCCCATGAAGGGTAGATCTGTGTCCCCTTAGAGATAAGTTCTGTAGAATATGAAGAGAGACCTATCCCAAGCATACTAAGGAAGATCCAAGCTTGTTTTCTTTTTCTAACACAAAGTATAAACATGAGGGAAAAAAAATGATCCTTTGTAGAAAAATGGTTTCCTGATGGTAGAAATCTGGCGTTCACACATTTATGCTCCCCAAAGGAACTTGGAGGAAGTTCTTGGAGTGAAAAGCACCTTGGGGACAGGATCCTTCCGATTGACACTCTATTGAACTGGTCACTCGTTCCAAGTTCAACCATTTCTCAAGGGAACCATTAGCGTGTTTCCCACACAGAAGTGCATTTCCCAGAGCATGTCACTTTTATGTAGGAGAAAAATCAAGAAAGGGTTAAGTTGAAATTCCCTGGATACCTGAAGACAAATCTTGAAACATCAATACTGACTTCCTTTATTTTCTTCTACTGGGCAGGGTGGCGGCAAGACCCATTTGCTCTATTGCAAATGATGGAGGATGCTCCAAGTGACTGTATGTCAACATCAGTGAATTATCACCCTTCATTCCTCACACAAATAGCAGGTGTTATTAATAAATATTATTATGAAAAGTAACATTTGGAGAAGGGGATCAGTGATATGGTTCATTGGATAAGCATAAGCACCACTAAGTCTGGTGATATGAGTTTGAGCCACAGAACTTGCATGGTGAAAGTTGTCTTCTGACCTCCACATGGCATGACATGTACATGTTTGCACACACATAGGCACACACATATACACACATTAAATAATAAGTGATACTGGGACTGGGTGTTAACTTAGTGAGAAGGTGCTTGCCTAAAATGTGCCTTGAGTTCAATGCTCACAAAAATGCAAGCTACTTCGAGAAGTTTCCCTACACTGCTCCTACAACTTTTCCACATATGCACCTTCTTCCTTGTTGACTGTTGTCTTCGTATTTCACACTATAGGATATGTCCACCCTTTATTTCCCACAGTCTATGACTTAGAAATATTGGAGATTGGAGTCTACATTACAGATGTAAGGAAATAAACTCTGGATAAAATGGCACATGCCTTTAATCTCAGAACTCGGTAGACTGAGACAGGGGAATCTCTATGAGTTTAAGGCTACCCATGGTTATCTAGTGAGAGCTTGTCCTTAAAATAAAACAAGAAAGAAACATGGAAAGAAAATTATAAGTGTAAATGCTCAAGCACTCCTGAAACTTTTCCTAATTGGCTTGTCCCTCTGAGATGAGTAACGGGACCCCTCCGTCTTTAAGGTAGGTCTTCCAATCACCTACACTTACCTGTCTACTCCACATAGACTAAAACTTCAGCTTTCTCAGCTCAGAAGATAGAGCAGCTGGGAGGGTGGGATTCTTTCTATATTTGGTCCCAGCACATGGCACGAGCTTGACCTGACTCTTCAGAGCTCCAGCAATCAGGGTGCTGAGGCAAGTGTCGAGAGCTTGACATTATCCACACTTGAAATCCACCGCTTTCTTCACTCCCAAGTCATATGCACTTATAAATTATTCCCACTCACTTAAGCAAGACTGAATTGGATTTTTTCCTTGTCATCACGAGAAGCCCTGATCTAATTGCAGAGATGGCAAGTGTCACCCTCCAATGCCCTCTTGCTCTACATATTGGGCACTCATCTACACCTTTACAGTGTGATTTCTTCTGCCAGAGAGAAATCTATTAGGTTTCAGATTCTCTTAAAACCGTATACCTTTTTCACTTAAGGGGAAGTAGAAGTCGATGTCACCAAAGGTAAATAATGGAGTTACGCTGTAGTTAAACTGGAGTGGAGGATGGAGGACACAGTAGTGGAGGAAATACGGGTAGGGATAACTAACACTACAGACTTCAAAGATTCATATAGGGATCTACTACTATAGAAGCTTCCTAAGATATATACATACAACTACATAAAAAGAGTTAAAATGGAGTTCCTCTATAACAAACAGAGTGGCAATGCCCCTGCTAGACACCACAGTCTAACAAACAAAAAAAGCCAGTGCCAGTAATGACTTGCTTCTCTTGGAGTTGATGGACAACTGGGTCCTGTAGACTATCAAACTTTATAAGCTATTCACAACGATCTTGGTTACCATCCAGAACTTGACAGTAAGACCCTGCATTTGAAGACACCACATACTCGAGTCATGGAGCATGGAGAAATCAAGCTGGTACTCATCTGGAAGCTTCATCCCTATTGGATATCATTCATAGCCCTGGGAGGAGGAAAGTAATCATCAGTATCCTCCGGCTATAAACCCTGTGAGCTATAACAATGACTGCCCAACCACAAACACTAGTGCTATATAACGGCACAAATGACATGGGAATAATCAATCACGTTCACATTTGAAAGTCTACCTCAAAATACAAAATCCATACCTGGCTCCAATATCGGGGCCAAGAACCTGTGACTACACAGGTCATAGGCCAATTAAAGAGAACCTAGTACTATTATTCTGCTAAATAGATATAGTATTAAACAGATTTCCAATAACTTGTTATTATACCCATAGATTGTTTCATAGCTCAGTCCTCATCAAAAAATTCTAATTGCAATGGTTGGTGATTGACTCAAGGACCCACAACTGGCCAAAATTCAAAGAATAAGAGACTGGAATGCTAAGCTCTAAATGGAGCATGTATACTGCCCCCCTCCTCCCACGCCTCAGGGATCATTGCAGAAGAGCAGGTGGAAAGAGGGTTAGAGCCAGAGGCGGTGGATGATGACAAAGAAATAGTGTCTTCTGGACACAACAGGGCAGCTGTGCACAACAGGGCAGCACACACAACACCTATGCAAGCTTTAGCCAGACCAAATCCCAGGGAACTCATCATGAAGTCCCACCCCCAGCCAAGGAATTATTGGTGAGTCTCAACTAACTGGGATTGGAAGGGTTGATTTTTGCTTAAGAGTGTAAATCAAGCTCACTTCAGTGGAAGGCTACGTATCCAAAAATATTCAGGCAGCACAACTTAGACTAGATGTGTTTTTTTTTAAAAAAAAAGGAAGAAAAAGGGACACAGATGGGTAAAGAAGGGAAATGAATACTGAAGAAGTTGAAGGAAGGGGTGAGAATTATTAGAAAACATTATACATAATTCTCAAAGAACCAATATATATGCATATATATAAACTTTGTTCCTTTACAAATAAATTTTATAGTTATTTTAATTAAAATTTAGGAGAAATAAAATTCACATAAATTTTTGAAAAGTAACTTGGTGATATATATCAGGAATCTAAAAATACAAGCTTGTACACTATGTCTGAAAAATTCACCTTTTACTCATCCAACTAAAGAGGTAATGAATGCCGTAGCTTGTGATAAGGGCACCTAGGAAGTTAGGACAGTCAAGAATCTCAGCTCTCATGTTACCAGTTCTCAGAGTAGAGATTGGTATCCAGGAATGAGGTTCTTGGGGTTCAGTGGTCCTGGAGGCACCAGGATCTTTTGACACTCTCTCAGAAATGCAGTGTTTCCTGCTCCAGCTCTTTGCTGACTTACTAGTTCTCTGACCTTTATTGGCACTATTGCTGGCCAATGACCTCTAGTCAGCATGTGTATATTGGGAGCTTTTGCTTAATTATGGCTTCAATTACCTGAAACTATACTACCTCGAAGTTGGGCTCTGCCATCTTTCTGGGACTGGGTCATTCCCTGCCTTGCACCAACCATGGTGTTTGTTTGGCAAATGTACAGCTTCTATTCACAATGTTTCTTATTGGCCTATAGCTCCTGCCCACCCATAAGCACAGTTATTAAATAGGTTAAAAATGGCTCCTAATAACCTCTGCCTTTTATTGACCAATAGCTTCTATTGGTAAGAGGACAGCAGTCCCTAAAGACTCAGGTTCTAGAAAATACTTTAGGTTGGCCTAAAGCCTCAATAAAAATCCATTGGATAATTATAAATATGGAAATTGCTTGGGAATGCAGTATTAGCTAACACACACACATACATGTATTTGTGGCCACGTGTGCACATGCGCTTGCACACACACTATCCTCCCTACTGAGTTCCTCCATTGCATATTCTTGGTCACATTATAAAGAGATTGGGATGAATGTTCTAGCTCAAGGCTAGAAGAAACGGACTTTATTTTTGTAAGAAACCCTTAAATTTTTTTTGAAGAATCTTTCCCTCTGGAGCATCTGGATTTTGCAAAAACCTGGATCTTGCGATTTTTTATAATGATGTTTTGAGTACTCTAGAAAACATAGCCTTCTGTTTTATGAGAAGCAGGTTATTTCATGAAAATGCTGCTTGGGTATGGAGTATCTAGTAAGCAATTGTAACGCAGCAGTTTCCTAAAAGTTGAAACATTGATCCTAGATGAAGGCTCTTTAAGTCTCAGAAGTAAAGTCAACTCACAAGTCTCAGAAAGTCTTGAAACTTACAAATTTACTGATACACTTCATGGATACAGTTTTTATGAATCATCACACATATTGGGTTGGGGTTTGTGCTGCAGGAATCATTTCTGCTCCCGCAAATAAACCCTTCACCCACTCTCCTGTAAGTAATCCCAATAAACTTACAGTTTTTTAAGCTGGATTTGGTAGCATCATTACTATAACCTGTCCCAGGCTTCCTTTCTGAGGGGAGTAAGCATGTGTTCATGTCTTCCCAGGGATTGTGTTACACAATGCAAATACATCGAGAACAGGGTAGTTGTGGACAGCTTAGAACTTGGCATCACCCGTGATTTGAATGAGTGTCCTTACAGTGTGCTTTCTAAGAACTGTTCAGTCCCTCTCTAAACAGCCCAAAAGAGAAATTTAGTAATTCTGAACTAGACCACCACATCTTTGCTGTTTTCAGAATAGCAAAGACTTCTTCCAAGGCTCCCAGTCTCTCTGTCCCTGTAACTAATTCAGCCTCATGAACCAGTGAGTGGAACAAGAGTAGATTTCTATAGCAGAAGTTTTCAATTATTTATATGCAATGATTGGATTATTCCTTCATTAACTCATACTATAGTCTCCAGATGAGGGTTACAACTATTAACAGTCCCGAGGTCAAACGGTTTTTCCATCCCTATCCTGTCCCAGTACATGGAAAGCAATCTTCCTGTTTACTGTGCCCAAATGAGGGACTTCCCTGATATGAGGGATGGTTCTTTGTCTAAGGAAAACATACCTGAGGAATGAATGAGGCAAAGGTCAAGACATAGAGCTCCTTTCTTCTACAAAAATTGACAAAAAGCTCCCCAGAACATCTCTTCTTATGATCCAGTGTCTCCTCATTTTGACCAGAATTCTCTAACTTCTTGTTCCTTTTCATCTACTGTTCTAATCTTCATTGTCACTGCATCAAAAGTAGCCATGAGTGGGACAGACATGCTCATTAATTGGACTGTGGCAAGCATTATAGTGTATTTACAGCCTATATTAAATAATCTTACCATATACCTTGAATATATATTTATTTGTCAATTACATATGTTTCAAAAAGAATAAAGCCAAGGTATTTATGATAAGAAAACAATAGAAAGTATCTAAAAGTTTTAAAAAGCAGCCCGAGGCAATGCATAAGTGACCGAACATGTTTCAATAAAATATTAGTTACCCAAACAGGCATGCGTGGGCTTTGGCACCCAAGCTGCTTTTGAGCCACAAGAGTGTGTCTGCCCCTTTGCAAGTGACACTCAATGTCCCCTAGTAGCAAAACTGCTCCAGCAGAAGTGTGCTGACCCCCTCAGACAATGTATAGAAACATCTAGAACTTTGCCTGTTACTGAAAAGACAATGTTATTATCATTATTACCATTATTATCCACTAATTTCTTTGCTTGGAAGTAATTCTGAAAAATCTCATAGCTCAGCCCTGTTTTCCTCAGTGTTAAACCTAATTAGTCTCAGTTGGATGAGTCGTTCTTGGGAGTCACTCATAGAAACTGTCAGAGCGAGCGTATCCCAGGAAGCCCTGGGCCATCAGTCCTTGCATATCTGTCACTGCCTTTAGGATGATAGTTTTTCCCTCTCACTGCTTCTCAATACCTGGTCTAATCCCTCTCAAGATAAAGACATTTCTAGTGTGCAATCTTCGTTCAGAACCTTCTCTTGCCTTGAAAATATTACGTAGTCAAATCACACTTTCTCCCTCCAAGGGTCATGGGACCTCAATTCCTTTGTTTTATCACTCAAGTAGTCTTTGGATATAGGCATAATGGGCGCCAAAAATTAAGACAATACAGACAAGAGAAAGAGAGGCAGGAATCCAAAAAATGACCTCTTGATGCAGCTAGACTATCGCTGCAACACAAAGTCAGAAGCAGGCGACATCTTCAGGCCACATATGTGATGATGTCATCATCTAAGGACGCACAGTGCTGCAGATGTAATGCCATTATGGAAGGCCGGGTGACAGAAAAAACCCAAAGTCAATACAAGCAGCATCTCCATTTAATCTTTATCAGAAACCTAAATAAATACTGTTGCCTGTTTCATAAATAGACAGAGTGATGGAGAAAGCTCTAAACTGGACTGGCTCAGGGTGTAATAACCCCTGGGAGCACTGGTTCTCACCTGGGGACTAGATGGAAGAACGCACATGTGAACCAGAAGCTGCAAACTAAAATGCCAGAGTGAAGAAAATAACAGTCTTTGTGTTCAAAAGATTGCGAGAAGTTCCGAGAGAAAAGCGCAGGTCTCAAGTTTTAAACATCATCAATTAATTCCCAATTTCAAAGCAATATTGTGTGAGCCAGACAGTATGCATCTGCTGGCTAAATTAGACCCAGGTGCTGCAAGTTTGCAGCTTCAATGTATGTATCAATGCTCCGATCTTTGGTATGCAAACCAATCACTTAGAGCTTTTTAAAAAGATACATTCTACTCAGAAAGCCTGGGGTGATACTTGAGAGTTTTCATTTCCAGTTAGCTCCTGGAGGGTTCCCATTCATGGCTCACACACCAAATAGCAGAACTTTAGGACAAAAGTCTATGTTGTGTGATTAGTAAAGAGCCAGTCACAGCATCATGGAGTAGCTTCTTGGGGATGTATAGTCTCAGGACATGTGGACAAAGACTGCATCTTAATGAATCCATATTCAAACATGACCTGTGAGTGATTGCTATGCACATTCAGAGATCCTGTCTTAGGTCAGTGGTTTTCTGCCTTCGAGAACACTGAAACTACCATAGGACCCTTAAATAGGCGGATGTCTAGAGCTTTTAATCACCCAAAGATAGACCCAGGCACTGGGATTTCTTAAAATTTCTAGGTTGGTTCCAACCTATAGGCAAGGTTGAAGATTCAAGGTGCCTTTATTAGTTTCTTCTATGTGTTATATTTGTCTCAAACTAGAGAAACAAGAGAACTATATTTGAACAGTTAAAGGTAATTTCAACTAAATCCCAGGGGTTGGGGTTGCATACACTCAAAGTCAATATGGGCTTATTCCGCCTGTGTGTCTGGGAGGAAAATGCCAAGGGGTGGCACAGACTGGGAACTCTGACTCTATCCAAGTCCCAAGGATCCAACATCACTATTTTTTGGATGCTTCACAATTCTTCCCACAGCCAAGCCTGCCAGGAAATGAAGCCAGCACCACACTTGGCCACTTGGAGGATGATAAGCAGCCGATGCCTGGAGTGGCCAATGGCCAAAGTAACTGATCCACAGACAGCCCATCTGGTCAGGCCCAGAAAGACCTGGCCTTGGTGCCTCGCCTGCTTGTGTAGTTAAAATGCAGGGCACTCTGTTTTCTGGTTTTATGAAGTAATTGGTGACCAGTTTGATGTTCTAAATAGCGATAATAAGCGCAGTTGGGACAACTACCTGACGTCTACTTCTGAGTGGTGTCCAAAGGCTCTGGTCTGAATTGCAGTCTCTAAAGACCGATTGAGCACAGGAGAAGGTGGAACGGGCCCAGAGCTTCCAGTATTAGAAGCCCTGAGGCAGACAGGCTTGCTTCCAGCACAGAACTGGATGCAGAGGAGCAGAGCCAGAGCACAGCTAGGGCCACCAAGCGGACAGAGAGAAAGAGCGGTGAAAGCAGATGCTCTGCAATAGAGAGGAAACAAAGCACAGCAAACAGGGTTTGGAGGCAGACTTTGGAAGGCATCCCAAAGGACATGAGGATGCAGGTGGATACAAATGATCACGGGATGCTCGTGGCTGCGCTGATAGGCTGGGAGCCTATTTGGACAACATCCCTCATTACCTCTTTCCATGTCTGTCAACTGGTCAACAAATGTTTATTGAACCTCTAATATAAGCCAAGCAATGGGTGGAGCTGGACTGAAGTTCCTCAATTTCATCAGTGAATAGTTTTAAATTGAATTAAGCGCCTTCTAAAGGCCCAGTCATTCATTCTGCAAACATTTGTGAACAGAACCTCTGGTGTCATAGATTGTGTGTTTAACACCAGGGACAGCATAAAAAGAAAAAAAAACATTATGCAGCTACGACCCTCATGGAAAAATATCTACTCACAGGGAAGACAGTACCCAAAATAGCAAATGAGCAACATAAATCAATGCCAGATGGTGTGAAGAATAGGGTACTCAAAAGGAAACATATATTTTATTGTTAATAATTTTATGCCTATATGCAATGCAGTTAATCATCACCCCATCATATACCCCTACCCCTTTTTGTTCCCGTGTATCTCCTTCCTATTCATCCCTCGGACTGTCACATTCATTTTCTTTTTGTGGTCCACTGAGTTTAGAGTAACTTGCATGGATGTGGCTGGGGGAGATAGTTACTAAAACAATGGTAACTTACCAATGGCTACATCACTAAAGAAAATGACTTCTCTCTCACAGGAACTATTAACTGCCAAAAGTTTCTCCAGGAGGGATGGGGCCTCATAAGGTCCTCCCCCATCCACAATGGAATACTTGTAAGAACCCAGGGACCTTGTCTGACTTGAACCCGTGTAGGTCCTGTGCATTCTACCACAGTCTTTATGAGTTCCTATATGTAGATTAGTCTTGTTAGGTCTGGACGACATGGTGAGGAAACTTTTCTTAAAGAAAACTTAATCTTCAGAGATGTGAAGATGATTCTCTGACAAACTGAATTTGAGTTGAAACCTGAAGAGAGGATAGAAGTCAATTAATTCAAAACTTGGTGAACCCCCAGCAAGGAGACAGAATAGGCAAAGACTCAAGACAGGAAATAGAAAGGAGTTTAATGTCGCTGCAACTAAGTGAACAAGAAGAAACTAGCTCTTGCCAAGCCTTGTATGTGGTACAAGGGACCACATCATAAGGGATGAGACACCAATTAAAGCTTTAAGTAAGCAGGACTGCCTAAAGAATAAGGGTGGGGCTTTGTTTGTACTATCCAACAACAGCAATCCCCCTGCCACCTCCAATAAGAGGGAGATTTACCTGAATGACCATTTTTACCCGAGCAGGGGTGGTCAAGATTTCCAGACAGTGAGAGCTAGCTTCTTCCTCAATATGATGAGCTCACCTCCATTACTTAGTGTCCAACCCTCCAAGTGTGCCCCTTCTGATCTCTTGACCTGAGAGGGCCAGCCAGGACCACCACAGGTCACTATTGAACCTTCCTGAGGGCTTTGCTTGATGCGACACAACCGGCTTTGTGTTTGTCACAGTTACCGACTCCGCCAGGAAGTTCTAGACCAGTGGTTCTAACCTTCCTAGTGCTGTGACCCTTTAATACAGTTCCTCGTGTTTTAGTCACACCCAACCATTAAGTTACTTTCATTGCAACTTCATAACTTTAGTTTTGCTACTGTTATGTGAATATCTGATATGTAGGGTATCTCATATCCCACCCTGTGAAAGGGTTGATTGTCCGAGTCCCCCAAAGGAGTCTTGACCCACAGGTGAGAACCGTTGTTCTAGAGCAAGCATGCCAGTGTGCTCTCTGTACACCTGCACATCACAGCAGCTTCAGTAGCTTCTCCTCAGTGTGTTCTTTGTGTGCGTCTGCATATCAGAGTGGTTGACTTGAAATAAGCACCCATTTAGCCTGTGTGCACTGTGTGTATCTATCAGTATCTCTGGAATGGCTAGACTTGCATGCTCTCTTTTCCTTTCTCTGCCCCTGCCTCTCAGTCTCTCCTGTTTAAGTGGATCCCTTTGTCTATATACCTCTTTATTGGATATATCTATGTTTATATACATAACATCATACAGAGCTTCAATTCTGTTGTTATAAGTTATTCTAGACAAATGCATAGAAAGAACATGAGGATGCAGACAAAAGGGAAACTTCATACACTGTTGATAGGATATGAATGATTCCAACCACATTTGAAGTCAATAAAAAGGTTTCTCAAGAAACTAAAAGTAGGAACTGGAGAGGTAGTTCAGTGGTTAAGAGGGTTTAGGAGTCTAACTGGCTGTTCTCTCAGAGGGCCAAAGTTCAATTCCCAACACCTCCATGACAATTATCGACCTTCTGTAATTCCAGTTCAGAGGAACCAATGCTTTCTTTCTCCTGGGCTTTGTGGGCACTGCACACACAGGATGCATAGACACCCATACAAAGAAAAACATCTATACCCAAAATTTAAAAAAAAAATAAATGAAAGAAGCTAAAAATAACTCTTTCATATAACCAACCACCTATACCACTTCTGGCTATTTACAAAAAGTATTCCAAGTCAATATATTTTTGAGATATTTTCACTTTGATGCTTACCACAGCACTATTTGCAATAGCTAAGCTACAGAACCAAAGTAGGTGCCTAACAACAGAGGAAATGTAGTGGATATATAACAGCAACATTTTCAATCATGCTGAAGAATGAAGTCATATCATATGCAGGAAATGGGTGCAACAGTAGGTGATCATATTAAATGAGTAAGTTAATATTTTAAAAACAAATATCATACATTTTCTCACATTTGTGATTCTTATATTTTATGTTGCTATATCAAACCATGCATATGACATGCATATATATATATTTAAAACTGTCTAGGGAGGCAAAGAGGGTTAACAGGAGTTGGAAGGATGAAAGAAAATGAATAGAAGGTTTATGAAGGATAATATGTCCAGCATACAATATGCTCGTGTACAAAAACTTAAAAATCAACAAATAAGAAAGTCATCTAGGCATGACTCTTTACTGAGTATTCTTCTCCCATATCTTGTGATTGTGTATTGTCCTATGCTATGTGTTCCTGTCTAACCACATAATAACCTCACTAACTTTCCTTTAAAAACCAAAATATAGAGGGAGCAGAGAGATAGCTCAGCAGTTAAGAGCATGCAATGCTCATCCAGATCTGAGTCCAGCTTCCAGTGCTCATGTCAAGTGGCTCACACTGCATGTAACTCTAGCCCCAAGGGGAACCCAACACCTTGGTGGGTACCTGCACTCATGTGCACATAGCTACATACAGATACACAAACACACACATACTTAGAAACAGTAGAATAACATCATTTAAAAATAAATTAAGGACAGTAGGATATTCTGACAAGGTGCTGCGTGCAGTGCAATAACTCAGCATGTAAACATGTAGAGTGCACACCCTATGAAGATTCTATAATCAGATCCTTAATCCTAGGTCAAGGAAGATCTGGTCTTACGCAACAGTTGAACTGAATTTAGGATCTCCTCACTGCATACTCTACACATAATGCAGGATGCTTCATTGAATCTTCATTTTCCCAATCTTCTCTTTCTGTTCATTCTATATATTTCCAAGATAAACTAACTGTAGAATAATATAATTAGATTCCAGATCTCCTTTAAAACACACCCAACTGGGTTTCCAGAGGATCTAGTTCCTAAGTGCTTGACTAATGGACCCAGTAATACTGCACGATGGGCAGATTCCAATGGAAGGAGCATTTAAAGGCCAAAATCTGCTGTCATAGAAAATCACAAATGCAAAGAAGGAAGGGAGCATTAGAGATGTCCACTCTTCTGTGCTTCCAAAATAGAATGTTAGCCAAGCAACAGCAAAAAACATAGTACCAAGGAGTAACCTGCTTACTGGGGCTCAACATAGTGCTTGCCTTGCAAGTTGGAAGACCTGAATGTAACCTTTAGAACCCATATAAAGATGCCTGGAGTGGTGGCATACACTTGAAACCCCTGCTCTGGGAGAGTAGAGGTGGGAGAATCCCTCAGAAGGCCAACCAATCACTCTAGCCCAACTGGTAAGGTCCACGCCAACAAGATCCTGTCTCTTGTTCCCTGCATAGGTGATAGAGACACTAAAGAAGGTAACTGTGGGAGGGGAAATTCTAAGAAGATAGAATAATAATTATATTCTTTATTATTCTTCTTCATAATAAAGATAATGAAGTATGGTGGGTATAGTGGTGGTGGTGGATGGTGTTCCTGAGAATAACTGTACCTAAGGTTGTCCTCTGACCTCTACATATGTGCATAGATACATGTATCCCTGCACACATATGCATACACATATTAAAAAGAATAATTTAGAAAGTGCAGAAGGCTTTCATGGCACCCTTTCTTGAAGGAGGTCTGGCTAAAGCCCCATCCTCACTACTGAACAAAGTGATTAGCCAACTGTTTATAGAGGGAATCTCTTATGAGAAATTCTGTTACTTGCTGGAAGATGCTAAACCCAGAGTTGTAATAGAAAAAAAAAATGATTCTTATAAACAGAGTCAGATATTGAGCTTCAGTGGTGATGTGGGATTCCCCTCTGTACACTGTGAATATCATTGGTTAATAAAGGAACTGCTTTGAGCCTCTAGAAAGCTATAGAGGATCAGAGCTAGGTGGGGAAAACTAAATAGAATGCTGGGAGAACGAAGGTGGAGTCAGAGAGAAGCCATGGAGTTGCCGCCAGAGACAGACATCCTGAAACTTTGCTGGTAGGCCACAGCCTCATAGAGATGCACAGATTAACGGAATGGGTTAAATTAAGATGTAAGAGTTAACAAATAAGACGCTAGAGCTAATGAGCCAAGCAGTGATTTAATTAATACAGTTTCTGAGTGCTTATTTCAGGGCTAAGCGGCCAGGAACAAACAAGCATCTCTCTCCTCCTACACAGTGGAGTCATCTGGATAAATTAAATCAAAGGGGAAAATAAGATCTCCCTTCCACTGTCCAGAGCAGTGGACAATCGAGACTAGAGCAGCCTTTGTCTCTTTTCTAGAAGACATTAAGAAAACACTTGGGTTGTAATGAAATGAACCAAAGACTAGCCACTCCTTACCCTCTACAGGGTGGTTTCTGACCTGTTCCATGCTATGTTCCAACACTCCCATCCCTCATCTCATCCTCTTTCCCAGGCTGAGCCTGAAAGGCAGCAAGTTCCTTCTCTATCAGGTGTTTTGCCCTTGCTAACAGATCCTTCGCATTCTGTATCAGCCTTCTTTTTAATTGCTCAGCTCTCAGCACAAATGTCACCTCCCTCCAGGGGCCTCTCCTGGTTGTGATGTTTTCTTCTCACATCAGCCTGCACAGTGCTTATTGACTACGGCTGTACTATGACTCATTTGATCATTAATTGTCTCTCCATCTCAATGCATATGTGAGGGGAAGACAGCCAAGGTCATGGGTGTCTAGAACATCGCCCAGCAATGTGGTAGCTATTCAGTAACTACCATTTGGATGAAAATCAAAACCAGGACTTTTAGAAGTGAACAGGAAACAAACCAATGCCTGCAGAGAATGGTTGGGCAAGGTGGCACACCCGAAACTGCAGTAGGAGAGGTGGAGTAGGAAGAGCATGAGCTGAAGGCCAGAATGAGCTGGATTGCAAGGTCCTGTGGCAAAGAGAACTTAGAAACATTGAGCCCGGCACATCTTTCAACTACTGGACCATAGAATTAGAAAAGAAAGTTTTAAAAACATCAAAGTTGTTCCAGCATAACTGTCATCCTCTGTGCTAAAACCTGAAGTAACCAGATTCATCCTCTTGTTCCTCATTTCCTACATGTGTAAAGCAAGGTGGGGGGGCATAGTTTGCATGTGGTTGAGGGCATTAAGTGAGTTAACATATCATGTGCTTGGCACCTAGCAAGAACAGTAAATAGGTGTTAGTTAAATAGGAATGAAACATCCCCCCTTTTGTTTCTTCTTCCTTGCAGGAAACAGGAAGTTCTCTTGCAGTACAAATCCTTACCTGTTCCAGGAATCCAGGAACACCTTCCGACTCACAGTCATGAATGCTCTTGGAGGCCATTGTTCCCTGAAGGAGATTTGAGGCCATTTCACTGATCAGAAAGAAGGACTTTCACTAAGGCAGGGGCAAGATGGGAGGGATACCTCATGCTGAGAGGAGAGAGGTGGGACATGGTCTTCTCCAGCCTGGGCTGCCTGCATAGCAGCTGGCATCTTGGCCAGATAGTATATTAGAAGGTCTTTAGTCCTCTTGCCAGGTCATTGTAACCACCCTGATGAGCCCTGATTTTTCCCTCCTGACATTCTCCTCCTCTTGATTTCTGGCTCATTCAACTATTCCCTAATACCCCTGGGCTGATGCTTATACCACAACCCTTGGGAGCTTATGTGCCTTCTCAGTTCACTTTAACCCAACTCCTTATTATAGGAACAGATATCTGCTTTGATTTAACACATGGCCTCTGGCCTCATTCTTTTTTTAAAAAAATTATTTATTTATTAAAGATTTCTGTCTCTTCCTTGCCGCCGTCTCCCATTTCCCTCCCCCTCCCCCAATCAAGTCACCCTCCCTCATCAGCCCAAAGAGCGATTAGGGTTCCCTGCCCTGTGGGAAGTCCAAGGACCACCCACCTCCATCCAGGTCTAGTAAGGTGAGCATCCAAACTGCCTAGACTCCCACAAAGCCAGTCATGCAGTAGGATCAAAAACCAACTCCACAATTTCCTCTCTTATATACGGTGTTACTTTTCTCCTAGTTGTTGTGAAATGTCCGATAGAAGCAAATTAGAAGAGGGTAGATTCAGTTTTGGCTCACGGTTTCAGGGACTTCAGTCCGTCATGGTAGAAAAGAAATGGTAATGGGAGTAGCTCAGTCCCTGGTGATGGGAGCTTGAGAAATGGCTTGCTCATGGTTTAGAAAATCATGAAACAGAAGGCAGGACTGGAAGTGGCTTGCATGCACCAGCTAGACAGCATGTATCAAAGTTCACAAAGTCATAAAACAAGACAACGACCAGGTACTCAAATGCACGAGTGTGTGAGAGAGATGTTTACATCCAAACCATAACAATCCTCAAATCATCAACTGATGGAAGGATGTAGAGGGCATTCACAGCTCAAAAGCTCAAAACACTACTCACCCACATTATACCTGTGTTTTGTGGACTCTATAGCAAGCCTTGGTTTGAATCCCAGAGCTTTGGGTTCCTAGCTAGGAGAACAGAAGCACCTCCAGATGCCTCAATTTCCCCATCTCGATAAGTTGGAGATAATAACCATTCTCAATCTAGAGTTCTCATCAATCCGTATCTACAAAACACTTATCACCTGCAGTTTATAAGGCTGTTGGTTATTTCAGGTGTATTATCTCATCTAATCCTCAGAAATTGAAGGTGTTAGAGATGATTCTTCTTTTAAAAATCAAAACACCCAAATCCAAAAAGATTAAATGACATTCCTAAGGTCTATCCCATCAAATGGACAACCACCTGAACCATTTCTCCCTGTTTCTGTAAGTTGGAACTGGGGGCTCTCTTGCTAAACCACTCTTCACATAGGCATTTAGCTTGGCAGCATGGTCTTTAGATGCTCCCTGGGTCAACTTCTGTACCTTCTTTCCATCTACCTGACATTCTCCATGGATTTCCATGCCACCAAGTCTCACAGAACTAAACCCAAAGGGCAACTGAACAGACTCCTTTCGAAGCAAGATGAAGGTATTCTTAGCACTGACATTCAGCAAGGAGCAGCAAGAACAAAGTCCCTGCCTCTTGGTAATCAGTGTGTATCTGGAGAAACAAACAGCTGAGAATGTAATATCGCAAATGCTAATAAGTGCAACGAGGAAAGAAAAGGCAGAGTGAGAGCAGCGTCCCTCAACGTCACATCAGCCCCTGCTCGCAGCCTTAAGCAGTCATGCTTTTGTGACCTGCTATCTGACACCAGTAGTCTTTCCAAGTGACCGAGAAATTTCAGAGCAGATAGGAGGGTAACACTTAAAAAATCAAGTCTGCGGAGCAGATGGCTCAGTGATTTCATGCCAATTAAATCAACGGTTCAGCTGTCTGATCCATTGCTCGATGATCAAGCTGCAGAGAGCCGCTTGTGTTGGTGCAGATATCTGATTTAATGTAAAAAGACGCTAATGGAGACAGCCCTGAGGGTCACACGGACAGTGTTGCAATAAAGAAATTATACAATGGCAACACAGCAAGGCAAAAGAGCAAGTGGAACTGGTGGGATCATGAGTGATGGGGGCAGAAACAAAAAGCCTTACGTAATTAGGGTGATATTGGGGGGTTATGACGCTAAGTACTCAATCCACTTAGGCACATGTTATTATAATGATGCACTTACCTTGTGCCCAGGCACTGCATACTAGGAGGAGGAGTTCCAAAGATAGATAAGATGTCGCTGTCCCTGCCTCGCAGAGGCTCACAGTCTATAGCTAGAAGCAGACTTGGAAACAAACTGCTATGGTCTAAGGTGCCATGATAAATGGACAGCAGTAATAGCCAAGGTGGAAGCAGACCCCTTTCCTCCCCAGTTACTCATAAGTAATTCAGATGTAACAAGACCTACTCGGGCACATTCTAAGATTAACAAGGTTCTGGCACCACACATGTTATAATTTAGCACCAGAGTCCGTGCTTTAAAAAATCACTAGGTAAGACAATCAGGATCATCTTAGAGGAACCCAGGGAAAGGCCACGGGTGTTTCCACTCATGAGGAAGAGAAAAATCCAAGATAGGACCTGAGGGTTTCAGAGGTAGACCCAGACTGACCTGCAGAGTTTTCTCTCCTCTCTGAGATTAATAATAGATACATGTTTATAAGCCAACCACTGAGTAATAAAATGCCTGAGGTTCTTCTGGTGTGGAGCAGGAGGTTTCTGAAGCATCAATAAACAAGAAAGAGGCTGGAGCCACTCCAAGGAGACGTCTAAGTGAGCTGTTCGCTTGGTTGTATGTGTGGAAATCACTCTCTGTCACTTCCAAAGCTCCAGGACAGCATCATTAAAACTGACAATCTCTCAAAATGTAACCCTACTGTGAAAATAGCCAAACAGAGTAACAGTAGAATAGAGAGCTCAGAAAAAGGCTCACACAGATGTCGACAGGTAATATATTATAAAGCAGGACTTCAAGATGGTGGTGATGGGATGATTTATTCGCTGAGTATGATTTAGCCATGGGGTAGACAATACCTTTTGTCATACTCAAGGATATATTCTACATATATCAGAAAAAAATAAAACAGCTGATGGAGATGGTAAAGAGCTTGCTGTGAAGTATGAGGACCCACGTTAGGATTCCAGCACCCATGTAAAAGCCAGGTGTGGCAACATAAGTTTGTAACTCTAGTACTAAGAAAGGTAGACACCAGAGGGTCCTCGAGGACTTGAAGGACAGCTAGTTTAGCTAGTTGGCAAAACCCCACTTTCAGTGGGAGAGCCTGTTTCAAAAAAATATATTGCTATGACAATTTGCACCAAGACCAATGCAACTTATAAAGAAAATATTCAATTTGGGATTCACAGTTGTAGGGTGTTACAGACCATGACCATCCCATCAGGGAGCACGGCAGTGGACAGGCAGACAAGTCACTGGAGAAATCATTGAGACTTTTCATTCTTATCTGAAAGCAGGAGGCAGAGAGATAGAGAGAGGGGAGAGGGAGGGAGGGAGAGAAGGAGGGAGGGGTGGGGGAAAGAAGAGAGAGAGGTTTTATGTGTTAGAGAAATGTTTTTCAAGTAATGCCATATAGACTCTTTACAAATGAAATTAAAAAAAAGAACTGAGACATTCTGAAGAAGAATATTTGACCACAAAACTTAATGATACCCTATATGTTTTTAAATATTCTCAAAGAGGTTCAAAGTTAAATGGGAGGATGAAAGAATGTTCAATATATATAATAACCAGATGGTTGAGACTCAAATTTGTCAAGATTTCTCAAAAAAAATAATGAGATAAAAACAGTAAAACTTAATAGAAAATTGGGCAAATTATATAAATGGCAACATGTGGGGAAAACATAAATTATGAGATGTTTGGTTATGCAGTAATGAGGACACTGTAAATTAGAACCGTCACGATCCTGGAGGTTTTCTCCAGTAGAATAGCAGAGTTAAGGTGAGTGAAAGCCCCAAATAAAAAAAAATAATAATATCTGGGTATTGATGAACACCACTGGCAGAACATCAGACTGGTGGGGAATTTCTAGGAGGCAATTCAATAATATATTGAATTATTTTTATAGACATTTATCTAAACTTTTTTCAAGAAATCTAGTTAAGTGCCTAGAAAAACACATGTGCAAAAATAGTCTGTATACTATGGACTGAATGTTTGCGCTCCACCTTAGACTCACAAATTGAAGCTCAGCCCATAATAGGATTCCTTTTGGGAATGGAGCCTTGGGGAGATAATTAGATTGTGAGCGTAGATCCACTAAGAATAAGGTTAATAACCTTACAAGGAGTAAGATACCTAGCCCATCTTCTTCGAGCCAAGTGAAGATTCAAAGAGAAGTCGGCTGTCTGGTGCATGAAAAGGGCCCTTAGCTGAACCCAACCGTGCTGGTACCCCAGTCTCACAACCTCTATAAGCACTACGTTAGATACCTTTATAGCTTAAGCCAATCACTCTCTGTTAACATCAAGGTGATTTAGATGGCTTCCTGGATAAAGACAATACAGCTAGGAATGAGGATCCATATGGTCCTTCCCTGTAGCATGTCTGCCCTGGCATGATACGCTGTATAACCCTCTCGAACTACAGACTAACCTTTTCTCTTTTAAGCTGATTTTCCAGACTGTTTGTCACACCACAGGAAAAGAAAGACATATGGTATGGTGATATTTCTACCAAAAATAAAATGAAGTCACGCAAACACAAAGCTAAATTTTATTTTAAACAAACACATAGATACTTGCTACACATATATATATAATAATATGTGTAGGTGTAGGCAAGGATGTAGGTATGCTTGCCACTCTATAACTATAGATACAGATACTTAATGTGCAGTAAATAGTTGGAAAGATATAGGCCAGATTGATACTAAGACTACATCCGGGAATGTGATGTATGTGTGAGGACACAGAAGTGTGAAGGGAATTTCACTTTGTGTTTTTGCACATTTTTTGTTTTTTGTTTTTTGAGACAGGGTTTCTCTGTGTAACACAGCCATGGCTACACACTTGTTTTTTAAAAATAATATTTAATTAATTTTTTAAGGATTTTATACAATATATGTTGAGCATATTCACTCTCTGTACCCTAGATCCTGCAAGATCAACTCTCTCCACCATTACCTCCCTACCCACTCAGTTTTGAGCTTTCTTCTACTTTAATTCCACTAGGTTCAGTTTTTGTTGCCCAACTAGTCTTTTGAATCAGGTTTGGTCTGGAGTGTAGCTGACCAACCATGGCTTGTACAGGCTTTCTGACCCCTCTTTTGCAAAGAGTTGTGAGCCCTGGAGAGAATGGTATGATACGGATATTCTATTTAGGCCTGAGAACTCTTCAGTCTATTATGCCTTGCACTTGAACTGGTTGAGGCTCTCTGTGTTAATTTCTAACTACTCTGATGAGGGTTGAAAGATTACTAATGTGGGTGTGGTGATAGTCTTTAGGAGCTGTGACACTATGTTCATTTAGCAGAATAATAGTACTAAGCTCTCACATAAGGCCTATGTCCTATCTAGTCTCAGGATCTTGCCCTGTTTAACAGTGTCAGATATGGGGAACACATGGAGTGGCCCTTAGATCCAATTAAAAATGGTTGGATAATCTCATAATATTCATGCCACTATTGCACCTGTGGATATATCTCATTAGATCAGTCATTCTTATAGCTCATCCCTTTCATAGCTGGGTGAGACTAATAATTACTTTTTTCCTCCCATAGCGTGTATATCATCTTTTAGCACTATGAGAGCTACTCAGTAGGACTGAAGCTTCTAGGTAGGTACCATCTTGATATATTCCATGTTCTGAGACTCAAGTATGTTGTATCTTCAGCAACAGGGCCTTATGTAGAACAACCAAAAGTACTGGCAATATCCTATGATGCTTGGGGATCTCCAGGACCCCATTGAGCAATAACTCAACAAAGACGTAACCTATTCTTGATACTGGGTTTTTGCATGCGGTGTCTAGTTGGGGTACTTCCCCCCATTATAGGGTAGCATCATATACAGAAAGAAGATTCTACAGCAGTGGGAATGTTTTTTACCAAAAGGCTTTTAGTGTTAATTACTCCTTCCCATGATCTTTCCTCTATCCTGCCTTCCCATCTTCATTCTCTTTAATCCTCCCTAGTCCATTATTCCCCTCTTTACATAGCTGTGTTCTATGCCTTCTCAATTGTAAGACTGCCCCCTTACCCACAGTTCCTTCCTAGTTTCCTAACCCCTATGGACATTCCAGTGAAATATACATATCTATAGAATCGGGCTAACACTCACGTATGAGAGAACAAACAATGTTTGCCTTTCTAGGTAGGTCTGGGTTACCTCACTTAGGATGTTTCCAATTTCATCCACTTACCTTGGATTTCATTTCATTTTTCTTAACAACTGAATAATATACCATGGTATAAATGTGCTACCTTTTTGTTACACATTCACCAGTTAATGGACATCTAAACTGTTTCTCTTTCCAGGCTATTTTGAGTATCAGTGAACGTGGAAGAATAGATATTTCTGTCTGAGATATAAAGTCCTTTAGGTATATGCCCAAGAGTGGTATAACTGAATCATGTGGCGGATCTTTTTCCAGCCATTTGAGGAGCCTCCAGACTGATTTCTACAATGCTTGCACCAGATTGCATCCCCACTAACAATGAGTAAGTGCTCCTCATTCCCACATCCGTTTATCTGCTCGTCTGTTTTATTAATTTTGACCGCTCAGACAGGGGTGAGGTGAAATCTCAAAGTAGTTTTAATTTACATTTCCCTGACATTGAGCACTTTTAAAACTATTTCCCAGGCATTTATATTTACTTTTTTTGAGAGCTCTCTGTTTAGTTCTATGCTCTACTTTTATTGGATTGTTTGTTTTCTTGATAGTTTGGGGAGGGAATTATTTGTTTTTCGTTCTTTGTATAGTGTAGATATTAGCTCTCTTAATGGTAAAGATTTTTTCCATTTAGTAGGCTGCATCTTCACCTCAGTGATGGTGTCATTTGCTTTAAAGGACCTTTCATGAGGTCCTATTTATCAATTGTTGGTCTTAATAAGATACCTGGAGCCTATCTGGAAAGTCATCTCCTGTGCCTATAGTCTCAAGCATATCCTTTCTTTCTCTATCAGACTCAGGATCTATGTCTAAGATCTCGATCTATTTGGAGGTGATTTGGTGGTGGGTGAGAGATACGCATCTAGTTTTATTATTTTTATATGTGTCCTTCTAATTTGAGTAGCACCATTTATCGAAGATGCTGTCTTTTTCTCCTGTGTGTATTTTTAGCCGCTATGTCTAGAATTAGGTGGTTATAGGTGCATGGGCTTTTATATGGGTCCTGAATTCCATTCTATTGATTTTATCAATGTGCTTGTTTGTATGACAGTGCCATGCTGGTATTTTATTACTATAGCTGTGTAGTATAACTTGAAAACTGGGATGAAGGACCCAGGATTATTTTGGTTATCTTGGATACTTTATGTTTCCATGTGAAGCTTATGACTATTTTAAGTTTCTAAGACGAGTTTCATAGAAATTTTGATTAGAATTGTGTTGAATCTGTACAATGTTTTTAATAGGATGGCCATTTTTTACAGTATGAATCCACTAATCCACGAGCATGGGAGATCTTTGCATCTTCTGATATCTTCAATCTCTTTCCTCAACACCTTAAAATTTTTGTCATACAAGCCTTTCCTTTCTTTGGTTAAATATATTTCTTGATACATTCCTAGTGTGCTGTGAATGGGATTGTTTCCATGATTTCTTTTCTCTCTATGTTTATCATTTGTACATATGAAGGCTACTGGGTAGTTAGGTTATGAACGTGAGCTCTCTCCCGCTGTTTTATGCAGACACTTAATGCTATGAACTCGCCACTTAGGACCACCTTCATTGTGTCCCATAGATTATAGTATGCTGTGCTCTCATTTGATTCAGGAGAGTTTTAAAATTTCCTCCCTCATTTCTCTCCTGACTCAGGCTTCATTCAGTATTGTGTGATTCGGCTTCCACCCGTTTGTGTGCTTTCTTATGTTGTTGCTGCTGTAGATACCCAGCCTTATTTCTCTCTGTCGGCAGGAGTCAGGATGTTGCTTCAATGGTCCTAAATTTGTTAATGCTCTCTTTGTGTCTTACTATTTAGTTGATTTCAGAGGGAGTTTCACGGGTTGCTGAGAAGAAAATGTATTCCTCGGTATTTAGGTGGAATGGTCTGTAAATAGCTGTTAGATCCACTTTTATGATGACATTTAACTCCGGAGTTTCTCTATTTAGTTTTTGCCCAGATGCCCTGCCTATTGGCGAGAGTATAGCATTTGAGGTTGCCCACTGCCACTGTGATGGGGGCAATCTTTGATTTTAGATCTAATAGTGTTTCTTCTATGAAATTGGGCATGCTTATGCTAAGTTCATAAATTTTTAGAATTATAATAACCTCTTAGTGAACTTTTCTTTAATGAATATGTACTGTCCTTCTCTATCTCTTCTGATTATGTTTTGTTTGAATTCTGTTTTGTCAATAAAGGAATAGTTAAATCTGATTTTTTTTCTTTTTTAATCTGCTTGGCATAGTGTTTCACTACATAGCCCTTACTAGCCCAGAACTCACTAGCAGAGCAGGCTAGTCTTATACTAAGATAGATTTGGCTGCCTCTGTCTCCTGAGTGCTGGAATTAAAGGCGTGAACCCCATGCCCAGCTAACACACTTGCACTTAATATGGACATGAGTGGCGATGATAGAAATAGTTAAACATTCTGTGGGTAGAAAAGGAGGAAAGAAGGGAGAGGAAAAGATGGAAATGAAGGAAGGAGCAAAGGAGAGAGAGAGATAGAAGGGGAGGGGAGAGACGTAGAGGTGGGATGTTAAAATCAGATTTGAAGAGATTTAGCAAACAGTAAAACTTTGTTTTACCTTTGAGATAGGAAGAGAAGGTTAGAGGCTTCTGCAAAAGAGTTTCTAGGCGGTCTGCAAGTCAGAGACAGGAGTTTAACAGTTCTCCCAATGCTGGGAGACACAAGTCTTCACTAGAAGCCTGTGAAAGTCATCCGAAAATGCTCTGGCTAGGCTAGTTGGAGGGAGGCCTCAGGCACGACCAATTCAGTTTAGAACATAGAAGGCTGTGGGCTGTGCAGACATTTGTGAACTAGAATGCACAGTGGAGTAACTGAGGAGCGTCTACTGCCCAGGAAAGCTGTGACAGAGAGCTCAGGGTGGGGGAATAAGGCTCAAACCCTATTCGACCTCAGACAAAGCTCTATTCCTTTTCATGACACAAAAACCTTACTATTATTTTCTCAGTCATCTTACTAATGGAGCCCAGAAAGACTTAGTAAATTCTTCCCAGCCACACTGGTAGCAGATAGGACTGGCACCAGTATCCTCTTATTTTAAATTCTGTGTGCCTTTAAATTTCACAAACTTGTCTTTCATTATAGCACTGTGTGGTACCTAATTCCAATTCCACTTTCCTATGAAGAAACTCAGGCTGCAGGTAAGAAAGGATAATCCAGTACTGAGCCAATGAACTAAATTCACAACAAGCCACTCAGTGTGGAAAGCCATGTTCTTCCTCGCACTACCAATGGATGTTCTGTGGGGAAGCATCCTTTTGCAGGTTAGTCAGTAAGAACTTGTGACCAGTTCCTTCCCTGTGCCTGTCCATGTGTACCTAAGAACACCAGAGATCCTGGTCCTCAGAGTCCTATTTCTGTCTGGTGCCCCTACCCGACCTTGAATCATGGCTGATTGGGAACAGAAGGGTCCTCTTCCAGTTCACAGTTGGATCTTCAGGCTGGAGGTAGCTTGGTAGCACACCATGGGTCCTCTACAAGATGGCCAAATCATCTCAGGGCTGGGGTTACCATGCTGATGCAACCACTGGTGACTGTATATGAGCAAGAGTAACAAGGATCAATTAGTATCACCAGAAAGACTAGAAAGGCTAAGATGAGTCACCAGGATGTGTTCCCAGCCAGAGATAGACAAAGAGTGACTGCTTCGGTGTTCTCTCTCTCTCTCTCTCTCTCTCTCTCTCTCTCTCTCTCTCTCTCTCTTTCTCTCTCTCTCTTTCTCTCTCTCTCTCTCCTCTCAGTCTGCATGTCTGTGTGTCTTCTCTCTTCTTCCCTCTCTCCTCTGTCCCCCTGTGGTGTATGCATGGATGTGGTGTATGTACATGTGGAAGCTAGACGTTGACTTTGAATCTCTTCTCGTATCATTTTCTGCCTTGGTTTCGAGGCATAGTCTCTCCCTGAATCGGGAGCTTGTAGTTTCAGCATCAGTGGCTAGCCAGCAGGCACTCCAGGATTCACCCATCTCAGCACCAGTACCTGGTTTGCGGATGTAAACCACCATTTCAAACCTTTGAACTGGATGCTGGGGATCCAAACTCAGGTCTTCTAACTCACACAAGCTCTTGACCCACTTAGCCACTTGGCTTGATTCTTTCATGTCATCCAATTACCCACAAGACATGTGTGAACATCTCTGAGAGCCCCTAAGCTGTCCTGTTTTGCTGTGTCCAGTACAGCTCCAGGGACAGATCTGACTGGGTCAGTAAGGGAATGAAGAAAAGACAAACAGAGAAACTCAGAAGTCTGAGGTCGGTGAACTGGACTCGGATAGAAAAACCTCAGCATCCCAGACTGAGTATATTTGTTATATACATTTGAATAAAGCAGTGGGCTATTGCAAGCAGCTGAACAAGGAGGTGGGGTTATCATACACAGGTAAACCAGGAGGCAGAATGATTACAAGCAGCTGAACAAGGAGGTGGGGTTATTATATACAGATGAACCAGGAGGCAGGATGATTACATGCAGCTGAACTAGGAGGCAGATTTAGGCCATCTCCGTAGGAACAATTCCTGTAGGGGATCAGTCTGGACATTTTCTACCCAGTCTACCATTATCCACACACAGACCTAAAGAAGGCTTTCCTCCCCTACGCAAGGAAGGCGTTGCCACTCTCATGTCCCATGCCCATGTCAGCAGCATACACTCACATAGGACTTCATTCATTTGGGGCTTCCTCGAATCCCCACAGTTTCCCGTGCCTGGTCGATCGATCATTTGTAGAGAAGTTTCATACATCTTCTTCTGTATTAGCATCTTTTTCATAGATATGATGAGATACGCGTGTGAAACAACTTAAAGGAGGAATCCATGGTTTGGGCTCATGGTTTCAGAGGGCTCTGTCTATCGTGACATGGCAAGCATGGCAGAGCCGCAAGCATGGCACACCAAGGAAGACAGAAATAAAGAGAGGGGACTGTCAGTGCTCTGCCGGCCTTTGTCCTTTTCCTTACTGCTTTTATTTAGTCTCCCCCCCCAATCCCATGAAATGGAGTTGTACACATTGAGGATAGGTCTTAGTCCCTTGGTTAATCCTCTCTAGAAACAAACTCCCTCATATACCCAGAGGCCTAGGCCATCTAAATCCAGTCACAGAGGAAGGTTATTACATTCAATTTTTCTTCCTTTTATTCACAGAAGTTGGTCCTCAATGAAAGAAAGCATCTGCAGGGAAAGTCAGCTGCCAGTCAAATACTTCTTGATCTGAATTTTTGTTTCATAAAGCAATGGCAATAGTATCTTTAGGTGCTCCCTCAAAAAAATGGAAGATGTTGAGTTCAAAATATTTCCATTGTCTTGAGAGAAGTACTAAGAATACATGCGTGTACCATGTGAGACACCAAAAGAGAGAGCCTCCCATCTGATTCCAACCACATCAACAAGAGAAAAGACTCAAGACAAAAAAAATGGCTCCATTGTGGTTAAAGGAATGTAGAGCCAGTGGTGCCATCACTGAATGAAGAGAATGCAGAACAGACTACAGAATCCAAAGGGCAGATATGATGGACATCCCAGACTCAACCTGTGAAGACCAGAATGGGAAGCTGGAAATCCATCCTGGGGATGCTTTCAAACAGTGTAACATGGAAACTGCACCCCAGAAGGGTGTTCTCATACCTTTAAACAGTTTATCTTGGAAGCGGTACTCCAGCAAGGGTGTTCTGCAGAAAGAATTGGAATTAGTTTCTTGGAGACTCAGGGAGAGAGATCAATTGCTTAGAAAATCCAGACAGATGTTTCTTGCCCTTCCAAGACTGAGATTTGCACCTACTGCACTTCCTAGCAAGTTCTGCTCATTAAGGTGACTCAAGTGGGCTTCTGTTTCTAACAAACTGCCCTTGACTAAGATAGCCCATGTAGAAAGTAAATTAGCCACAGACCAACATACTTTTATCGATATTCTTTTATTGCTTCTGTGTCTGGTTCATTGGGTGTTTACAGCAAAGTTCTAAAGTTGCAGCTTCCTTGCCAGTGTGGGTTAGTTAACTTCAGTGTGTTTTATGTTCCCAAAGCCAAGCCTAAACCTGATCAATTTCCTCTCAAGGATGCATCTTGCATTCAGTATAGGCCATGCAGCGGGTGTCCTTAAAGCCCCCACGTCAACTCTGTTAAATCTCAGCACTGCCCTGACTGTTCAAGGCAGCAGCTGAACCATAGGGAACCCATATCTCAGATGAAATGAGTTCTCATCCTTTTCTCTTCATCCTACCTTGTCCTTTAAGTGTTTTAAATTTTTATTAAATTACCACATATTGACTGTTAAGAACACTGTGTCACTGTGACTTTTCACGGATGTGTACAATGTACCTAGTATTCAATCCCATTACTCTCTTTTCCCTTCCCCCTTCTTGGTGGTCTTCTTTACACAAATAGTGCCTTCTGTGCCCATGGCTTTACCAGTTCTAGATTCTGCATGTGAGAGTAGGCATGCAGTATTTTCCTTTCTGAGTGTGGCTTATCTTGTGTAACACAATAGCCCAGGCTCTATCTGTGGCCACACTCTTCTCCCTGACTGACTGTGCTTGAAACGTCACATTTGTGGGTTCTTTGGTCTTCTCGGGGTAAACAATTTCCCAACAGTACCTCATCCACTTCAGATATTTTGTTGTTAGCATAAGAAAAACTGCTCACAGTGTGGCACAGTTCTTAATTCACAGCCCATGCCTACCTTCACCAATATTTTTTTAAAGATCTTGCTGCCTTAAAAATTGATTTCAGTGGTATATATACTCAGGACAAAGGGCCGTTGTTTATGACTACTCTTTGAAGTTTTTCTCTCCTCTTTATTTTACTATAGATTTTGTTTGTTTAAAGAAAGACAGGCTGGTCTTGAACCTGATGTATAACCAGGGATAATCTTGAACCCATGATTCTCTTTCCTTCTGCTACCTCCCAACAGCTGGGATTGTCGCTATCTGCATGTCCGTAACTGAAAAAGAAAGTGAAAACTCTCTTCTGGGTTCCGTTTGATTCTTCCCAAGCCACAGTAGTAGCATCAGGGAGTGGGGTTCCCTGGCAGCTCCTGGGACTTTCCTGTATTGGAAGTGGCCTCTGGGCCAAGACCATCAGCACCTGACCTACCAGGTCTCAGATAACTGCTTAGAAACTCGCAGGACTGTGGAGTAATGGACCTCAGAGGTCTCCCTCCAAATACCAGTCTCCTACAACCACCGAATGTATTCAGGAACATACTCGACAAAGTGGACTTGCCTGAATTTCTGTGAACAAATTGCCAGAGGCTGTTGTACGCGCCATCATCTATCGGCACCGTCCTCAGGAACTCGATTTTGTGTTTGGGAGATAGCGAGGGCATGACTTGGCATAACAAAGGCAGAGCGGGGTGCAAGGTACTGCATCTCAGCTGCTAACTTCGGCACATCATTCATTAGCAGGGTTGGTGCCATCTGAGAAGGAGAAACACGGAAACTGATTAGAGGGAGAATTTATCACCCTGCCTGGAAGAGTAAACAAAGCAGAGGAGCTGTCCATCACAATGGGCTCTGGCACCATCTGCAGCCAGCATCTGCTGAGCTGGCTGAGCGATCACCTAAGAAAGGAAGGACTGGGCAGACTGGGCAGGAAAAACTCTGTGTCCTCTTGGATCTTTGGCCCTGGGGCAGTTTTCCAAATGGACCCAGAGTGTCCAGGACACTGGATGGTCCAGAAAAACAAGGTGATCCTTGGGAAAGGAGGTGCATTAGAGATTTATTAGTGATCCTTCTGATCTTCTTGCCCATTCCACCAACCTCAAGCCACTGGGAGGATAAGAGGTGGTGTCATGTGACTTACTCTGAGCAGGGAGAGGGAAACAAAAATGTGACTTCCAGGTGGAAGTGTTATAAAGCAGTTAAAGCAGTGTGCCTTCCATGTTTCTTTCTTCTTTCCATGAGGGCTATAGTGAGCCCATAACTGAGATTGTACTTACTCACAACTATAGGAGACATGGTATTCTGAACTGAAGTCAAATAATGGTTGACATAGGAGTGAGAAGTAGACATCTGTGGCTATACTTAATAGTCTGCTGCTGCCTTATAAGTATGACTGCTTCCTCTGAACTGACCTGGTTCAGCTCTCCTCACCAGCCATCTCCCCTCACACATTCCCTTGTGTTTCATGCCATTGTCAATGGTACCAGCAGCACTGCGGGAAACACCTGATCTTAAGATTTGATCTATCGCCTCTTGTAGTTGTTGCAGGCAATTCTTTCCACCAGGCATCTTTGGCTAGTTAGCAAAGAGAAACAGGGACAAATGCTTGTTATAGCCCCATGCTGATCTAAACGCACCCTTGAGCTACAAACACTGTTAAATACTGCATCGAATTTATCATTCCTGATTTATTTGTCCAAGGATAGAATCTCTTCCTGGAAAGACTCCCCGTTGCTCTTAAGTAAATTTCCAGCACTTACTCAAACCGGGTAGGTCATCAGCCTCCTCAGATACACAGGAAGTTGCCTTGGTGAGAATATTTGAAACAGCTAATGCCTGTCATGAAGATGCAGTGCCCTGATATAGTGCCACCCTCACAAAGGGCACCCTGTATTGAACTATGCATGGGGTGTGCTGCCATTGCTTCACATAGCTTGCTATGGTTTGGATCTGATTTAAGATGTCTCTCCTGAAGGTTCATGGGTTGCCAAACTGATCTCCGGGGCAGTAATATTGGGAACTGGCAGGGCCTTCATAAAGAAGAAATCAATAGGAAGTCCTTAAGGTCATTGAGGACACCACCCTCAGAAAGGCTATCATCGTTAGAGCAGGAGTTGATACAGAGCACATGCCTGACCTTTGGCATTCTCTGTCCTTCCTGCCCTGCTGAGCGACTCCAACCTTCTTCACAGTCCCACTGGGATGATGTCAAAAACAAGAAGCCCTCACAAGCTTCAAACCAATTCTGGTCTTTTAGCCTTGGATATCTGTAACTGTAAACTACATAAACTTATTTTCTTTATAGACTAACCTGCCTCTGCCATTTCATGATAGTAATGTTATGAAAAAGTAATGCATAGCTTTGCTTTAATTTTTTCCTGTCATTGAGCTGTAGTTTTGCTTTCTGGTATAATACAAAATAGGAATTTTGATTTCTCCCCGCAAAAAGAACTTTAACCCGAAGTTCTTTATTGAATAATCATTTTTTTGCTCATTCAAAATACTAACATTCTTGGTAACAAATATCTATTTGTACTTAACTCTATTTTTATGCATCTATTCTGTTCCAAAGATCTGTTGGTTTCTGTATTCACCAGAGTTTCACAGTGAATGTCCTTATAATATACTTAAATACCCGAAGTGGAGTATGTTCTCCATTATAATCTTGGTCTGTGTGATGGGATTTGCCTTCAATTTACAGATTAATTTGGGGGGAATTAGAAATTGTAACTGACATCCTTCTGAGAACTTGGTATGTCTTTTGACTAAGTCTGTTTACTTTAAGTCTATGTCTTTCAGTCATTTGTTTACTTTTCTTTATAAAACTTTACTTTCACTTGTTAAGCTCCCTTACATTTGATTCTGTATCTGTGCTGTTTGCTTTCTATTGCTGTGATAAACCCAACACCAAAAAGCAACTTGGGAAGGAAAGAGTTTATTTGGCTTACATTTCCTGGTCGTAGTCCATCACTGAGGGAAGTTAGGGCAGGAGCCTGAAAGCAGGAACTGAAGCAGAGACCATGGAGGACTGCTTTCACTGGGTTGCTCCTCATGACTTCCTTGGCATTCTTTCTTATAGCACCCAGGACCACCTTCCTAGCAATATTACGCACACAGAAAGCTGGGCCCTGCAACATCAATTACCAATCCCTAACATGCCCTACGGTTATTTCCTGAATTGACAACCTCTCCTCCTAGATAGGTCTTGGTTTATGTCAAGTTGACAGAACAAAAACAAAAACAAAAAACAAAAAACAACCATCACAGGGTCATTCTGTAAATAGCATCTTTAAAATGTACTCAAGTTTCTCACCTTCTTCCAAGCATGTCTAAAAGTTCATTTTTTCCTATCTTTCCCTGTGTGGGGCTACATTATTGAACTTTCTCATTTGCACTATTAGTTTTTACCTTGGTTTTCATGGGTTTTTCATTGTGGTAAATTTTCATTTCTTACCACTTAAAAATAATAACTTTGTCTCTGTTTTCCTAACAAGTGTCCCAATGTGTCCTTGTTTAAATCATGTGGACAAGCAGTTCTCAGGGATGGGCCGGATGTGCTGCTGTCTAGAACTTCACTGGGTTCCAAACTTCTCATGAATTTAAGCAGTGATTTGTAAATGTAAATTCCTCTGGAAAAGGTACCAGAGAGTTTTAGAACTTTTTCAGGTTCTGTACAACTTTAAGAAGAATAACACTTTGACTATATTTTTATTTCATAAGCTAGAATTCGCACATTTGTCAAATCAAAATTGACAAAGACAGGACGAAACACTTCCTTGTTTTTGCAGTCTCCAAATTTATCTGCATCGTGGGCTCTTCTATCATCTACAACCTTGAATTTGAAGTTTTGATTGATAAAGAGCAACCAGAGATAAACAAGATAATGCAGCATATAAAGTAGAACCAATCTCTAAACCAAAACGCTGCTGGGCAGTAGTTCCCCTAGTTTATACAACATTGGGAAAGTCATGGCATTCTCTTGGGGCATGTGGTATGCGATGTGCATGTAGATCTAACTCTTGTTTTGAGAACTCACTCAGCTGTGATAATGGCAACTTTTACCATCCTTACGCTGCCTCTGTCAGGATAGCTTTTACTATTTTCCTCTGTAGAGTTAAGGGCAGTGTGGTAATAATCTGTTTTTATTAATAATGAGAGGCTCACAGCTTCAGGTTTAGCCTCTCCAATCTTCCCTTTGAAAACTACAAAGACACGGAGATGAAGACAGTAAAAGATAAAATTGATAAAATTCATGATGCCTGAAACTGGGCAGAATTGAGTTCAATTACAAGACTAAAGGATTATAGGGTGAATGGTCCTGTATTAACAAAAAAATAAAATAAGATTGCCTTGGATTTCCTTTATGTTGGGGCATGAAAGCAAGAAAGCCTGAAATGGATGAAACAGTGCTTTGTAAAAGTCCACTAGCTCCCATTACTCAGAAACATGGAGCCTGCAGCAGTCAGATGACTGGCCAGTCATCCCTGAAGGCCTGGCCAGCGCAGTTCCACGTTCAGAGAGAAAGCAGGTCCGAGGGACAGATGCTGGGGACTGAATCCATGAAGGTGCTGTCCCTGCGGTACCAGGGGTACAGAGAGCCACAGCCTGGCAGCAGCTCTTCGCAGAAATGGCTGTTTTCTTGCAGAATTCTTCTTTGTGGGTGTGTGGTACATGGCGGTAGGAATAAGAAGACAAAGCCTTGACAGGATAGGGATTCTTGAGTATGAAGCTGACTAGAAACACAAGTTGGTAAGAACTTTAATGCCACTGTATGCAACATTCCAGTTGACTAAAGCCTACAGGTGGTGGAGTGCCAGTCCATTATAGAAAGGATGAGAAGTTCCTGTTGGTTGGTAGCATCAGAGCCACTCTAGCGCTGGAGAAGAACACAGCACCGATTGTGGTGCTGCTCGTGGAAGCAAAGTCTCTCACTCACAATATAAAGGATGACACAAAGTCATGGTGATGATTAACCACGCTCCTGGCTTATGAATTTGCCAGGCAGTGCTGTGACTGACCACTGGGAGCCTCAGGCATCTCATGGCTTTGATTGTATCATTTTCTCTTGTGTTGGATTTAATTTCATATACTTTCATAGTGGCTGTAGGATCAAACTTACACACACACACACACACACACAAACACACACCATACAGACTAGGCATTTAGTAGTCTACACCATCTTAGTTGGATATCACATATGATAAAATCAGTCAACAATTACTATCAACATCATTAAGAAGTGCATAGCAATGGATTGAGAAGACCTATCACCTTCGACTGATCTCTCTCTCTCTCTCTTTTACCCTCTCTCTCTTTCTCTCTCTCATCTTTATAATCTTTACAGCTACTACTTTATTGTCTCCTTTTGCATGCAAATTCATAGCCTGTCTTTAACAATGATCTTGGAAATTACTTTAAAATGCAGGTCATATCATCCAGCCATGGTGGTGCATACCTGAAATACTAGCCCTCAGGAGACTGAGGCAGGAGGATCCCAAGTGCTAGGTTAGGCTAGTTTACATAATGAGTTTCAGGCCAGCATGGGATATCTAGTGAGCACCTGCCTCTCCTGCCTTCCTGTCTTAAAAAGTAGCCCAGTGCCTAGTCAGGTGCAAAATGCAAGTTCGCTATCATTGTTCTCAGTGGTCTGACCCCTACTGTTGAATCTTCTGAGGTCCTATCCCAGTCTGCTCTCTACTTCTACCTTCTTCTTCCACCAGACAGGCCTCTTGACTCTTCCTCAAACACCTTACCAGTTCCAGACGTTTGTAGAAACAGTTCTGGATGGTTGAAGGTGAACTGCCCTCCATGTGTTTGAACACGGTCTCCAGATGGTGGCACTGCTTTGGAAGGTTGTCAGGTGGCCTCGCTGACAGTAGGTCCTTAGGAATGGTCTTTGAAGGATACCAGCTTCTGGTTCTGTCCTGCACGATCCACACATGGTCCCAGTGTGAAGCAGGTACTACTTCAGCTGCCACGCTTTCCCTGCTGTGACAGATTGTGGGCCAAAAGCGAGTCCTCTTCCCCTGGCTATTTATGTCAAGTCTGGTTACAGCAAAGGGAAAATTCCTACCACAAATTCCTTCTATCCCAAGATATTGGCCTGGGTCACCCTCAAATTAGTTTAGCTTCTACGCAAAAATCAGCCTATGAGGCAAAGGGCTCACACGGCCTCTCCTATTCTCTGGCCTTTAGTCCTCTTTGCTTCTCTCCTGGGGCATTCATCATATAATACACTGTATAATAATTTGTTAGCTATTTGTTAATAATTTATATTTATTTATGGGCTCCAATAAGGAAAGTTTCTAAAAAGGTAAGTTTCTAGAAGTAAAAAATTTGCTTTCTTATGTTTATTGATGTATTTATGATGCGGAGAGCAGATGCGGTGTCGTGTGGGTGCCCAATAAATATTTATGGGAAGGAAGAAAGGAAGGGAGGGAGAAAGAAAGGAGGAGGAGGAAGGGATGGGAGGGGAGAGGAGAAGGAATAACTTTAATGTCAAAGTCAGGTGAAGCAAGGAGCCTCTACGTGACATTCTATGAATACGGGATTCCTAAGCTGCTGTGTGAACAACTGCTGGAAGCAGACAAGGGGTGCAGAAGAGTGAGGGAGCAAAGGCTCATGGGAGAGCAGTCAGCCAGAGCCTGGGGAGATTTCCTCTTTTCAAAGAAGGAAAAGGAAGAAGACGGCAGCTTTAGTGGTTGCTGGCTAGCGCACTGTTTTTGTAGGTGATGTGCATAATGCTCAAAGAGTTCTACCTCTGTCTTTAAGTTGGCAAAAAGTACATGGGAAGACAGTGGCAGGCTGGCTCCTTGCTGCTTGCTCTGCCTGCCACTCAGCCCTGTTCATCCGGTGCTGGCGTTGACCATAACATTTACCTATCACTTCTGTCATAATCACCCTCGTCTGTCTCCAGGACATAAGCCACAGCACCCTTCCATCCTTTTCATCTTTTCTCTTCCATTCTGCATTCTTCCCAAGTTTGTGACCTACAGGCCTGCTCAAACTCATTCATGTGAACTAAGACTCTGCCACTGGTGTGTCCCCACCTACCCCTCCTCTTTTTTTTTCTACCCCTCCTCTTGGATGGCTTCCCTAGACCTGCTTTCGACTTTCACTTTCCAGGGAGAAGAACACACATGCTGTACAAAATATATTTCTGTCTTTCTCTTCAGCACATTGAGTTCTTTAATTTCTTGCCTTTTGCATGATGTGGGTATAGTCTATATGTGCTATGTATGTGCAGTGTGTGATAAGTATGAGTATGTGGTGTGTGTGTGTGTGTTTATAGTATGAGGGGAATGTGTGTGTGTGTGTGTATGTGGTAAGTGTATGTCTGTGTGAGTGTGTTATGCTGTGTTGTTTCTGTGTATGACTGATGTATATGCATAGTGTGTGTATGGTATGTAAGTGGAGTGTATAGTGTGTGTGTGTGAGAGATGGGTGTAGCGTCTATGTGTAGTGTGTTTGTACAGTATGAGATATGTATGGTGTGTGTTTATGCTGTGTGGTATGTAGCATGTAATGTATTGTGGTATGTAAGTGGAGTGTATAGTGTGTGTGTGAGAGAGATGGGTGTAGCGTCTATGTGTAGTGTGTGTTTGTACAGTGTGAGATATGTATGGTGTGTGTTTATGCTGTGTGGTATGTGGCATGTAGTGTATTGTGGCGTATTACATGATGTGAGTATGTGGTGTGTGTGTGTGTGCTGCATGCACATGAGAGTGCAGGTGCCCGTGGCCATGACCACACATGCAGCGTCTACAGCAGGATAATGCATGGGTGTCATTCTTTACTAACTCTCCGCCATGTTGTCCTGCCATATGGTCAGTCAGGAATGGAAGCTTGCTGTTTTGACTAGGTCACATGACCCGTGAGCTCTCAAGAACCACCTGCCTACAGTTTTCAGGAACTCTCTGCCCCTCCAGAGCCACAGGCTTTTACGTGCCTGGCCGTTTCCATGGGTGCTGGGATTCAAACTCAGGTCCTCGTGCTGTAGAACAAACTCTCTCACCCACTATCCAAGCTTCCAGTCCCTATTTCTTACACTTTTATGTTGAAATATTTCCGTTGCAAAATTCAAGTTATTTTTCACCCTCGGTGGAAGGCATTTCTATCCCCGCCTAACACTTGCAAATAATGGATCTTCTTAACTTCACTATCGTCTCCACGTCAGATGCAACAGTGCTTGATTATTTTCACTATAAATTAAGGGACCTAACAGAGTGTGTGAATCAGTTGCAGAGGAAGTCTGGTGTTTTCGAGGGTTTTGTCAGGATTTAAATTTATTTTTAGTAGAGTTATTGAGCTTGCCCCTAGTTATCTTTATTTTATAGTCTATGGAAATTGACTTGCTCTCTGTTTTAAGTAGACATTGTAATGGCTGCTTTTCTAGTTTCACCATCCACACACCCAGGAAACAGTATTCTTGTCATGTCACAGAGAAGATGTTTTCCACAGCATTCTGTTGGACACAGAAGAAGCTGCTGCTTGGCTGAATGAAATTCCAATGTAGCATTTCTCATGTGTGCCATGACTTTGTCTTCTTTCTAGATAGTACCCCTCCAGTGAGGAGAAGCAGTAAATTCTACTACTCACACCTTCTATGCCTCCTGATGCGGCCCTGGGTGCCTTTATTGGATCTAGTCGCACCTTCTCTAACTCTGGAAGTACCTTAGAGTAGTGTATGAAAGCCATCTCCCCTACTTCTTGCAGCTCTCTCTGATTATGCCTTAGGTCATTTTGGAAACTCACTGAGAAACAGAAAGAAGACCTGGACCGCTGTTCTTGGGTCTCCATATGGTGATTTCTGTGATGGAGTGGAGAGCTGAGAGAGGAAGAATCAGCCTTCCCCAGGCATGAGCTTCCTAACTGGTTATCCAATTTCAAGTGGCCGGCCCTAAAACCGTCCATATACAAGCAACACTAAACAGATTCAGTATGTTGTGCTTGTTTATTCGTGCACATATATGCAAAAAATAATATGGAAAAGGAGGTTATCAATTTGATAAGGAGTAAGAAGGGGGAAAAGGGGTAGAGGGTGGAGAAGGAAAATGATGCCATATTTTAATTAAATCTTAAAAGTTATTTCCCCTTTTGATGTAGTAGACTTAATACTCTTTAGCATCTTTATAGGACGTAAGATTGACAAAACACGGGCACATTTGGATTGTCAGCCCATAGTTTTCACTTCCACCATCCCTAACCATGTCCTGGAAATCTCAGCCATCCCACGAGCCAACAGACATGCCTGGTCTCCTGACCTTTTGGATAGAGAATTGGCAGACAAGTCTATTAAAAAAAAATACTTCGGGCTTTTCAGGCAGTAGAGTTCTGCTCTATGAACTCCATTGTTGAAGCACGAAATTAGTCCCGGGCGATGTGTAAGTGTGTAAATAAAAACCTATGTGCCTGTATTTCAATAAAACTTTATTTAAAGTATGTGTGGAGGGGGAGTAACTAAGAAGACTATTTCATTGGCAACCCCTGAAGACAGTAGTATTCTCTACCAGGGTAGTAGAAAGGAGGCAGAATTTCTTGCTTCACTGTTAAATGTAGGTGCTTAGCCGGCCAGCTGACCACTATATATAGGAGGAATGGGTTCTCCCATAAGCAGGGACACCAGAGCTAGACTCGTGCAGCCACAAGCAGAGCAGGTTTAATTGAAAACCTAATGGCAACACAGAGAAAACAGTTTACACTTCCAATCGGCTGTCATTTCACTTTGTGGAAGAGTGACCTATTTCTCAATAAATCAATATGGAAACATTTCATAAGACAATTTTTTACGAATTCAGTAGCAGGTACCTCTCTGCAGAATATTTTAAAGAGGTCCCATCTGTGAGTTCTCCCCTATCAAACACAGGTTCCCACGAAGACAGCTGTTTGCAGACTCTTATGGCAGCTCCCTCTGCAAACTGACCCACTTCTCCGAGCTTGGCTCTGCACACTGCGAGGTTTGAACAAGCCCTGTGTGAGGCAGGTTTCCTTTTCAGGTACTGCAGCCTGGCAGCTATTTCATTACTGCCAACTTTGAAATTCTCTTCTTCAGTTTCCAGGCCTTTATAGGAACTCATAAGGCAAAAATAGCCAGCCGATGAGAACAGCCATGTGCAGAACACTAGCGAGGTGTCTCTGGGTTCCCGTCCACTCCTCTTGGGCTCTGCTTTCCCCGGGGACCAAATTCACACTTCACTCATTCATCTTGGTGCCACTCACAAGTCCCCTTGCTTTTCATAGAGCGTCTCTTCAATAAATATTAGTGTAGCCAAGGCGTTTATACATGTGCAGTGCAAAGAAACAGGAAAGAGAAGTGAGAGGTGCAGCAGGGGCAGAGGCAGTTTCTTGGGGGTAATTAACTCATTTTTATTCACTCATTCCCTTATAAACACTTGCTGAGGCCCGCCCTTAAGTCACATACTCCCCGAGTCACGGGATACCCTGCCCCGCCACTTCCGTGTGCACAGAATCTGTAGGCTCAGCACTGGAAGGGCTTTTGTGGAGGTTCCATCACTCTCTGCGACTTTCTCCATCTGCTCTCCTCTCTCTCTTCCCTCTACTTCACTCCTCTTATTAGTATTCCTCCACTCCTTAGCAGCCCCCCTTTCTATCTCCACTACCCCATTACCCCTTGAGACTAAATTCTCAAACTAAAGGATAAATCTGAACTCTGAAAAATAACTTTACTTATATCCATGATGGTATCCCTAATAAAAATCACAAATGCTTTACTGCATCTTAACTGTGGATGCAGACAGGCACGGGGACTTTGTTCATACCCTCCTCACTTTGAAATTACACTAGCTGTGAAACTCACTGATATAGATGTTTTTGATGTGCTAATTAAAAGCACATGTATTGCAGATGTATGTTTTGATAACTGTACTTGATACAGCTTCCTTTCGATATTTTATTCTGTGCATCTAAGAAAGTTGTTTTGAGGCTGAGCCTGCCAGATTCAGTAAACCCTATGGAGCCTGCACCAGAAGTTCTGCTGGCAAATGCCTCAGCAGAGCCCACGGAAACACCATCTATCTCCATTAGATCTGCAAGGAATAGAGGGTGGCCAATTTTATTGTTCTTAATAGTCTCAAATGTTTTGGGGAGGGTTGTTTTGGTTTTTAGTTCTTTAGCATCTCTGGTGGGAATCACTAAACATCAGAAGTGATTCCCTGCCCATCACACACACTTCAGGTCCAGTGTCCTCCCTAGCTTTTCCACCAGCCAAACTCCACTAGATCTCACTATATACAGTAATATTAATTGTCTTACATATTTAATTCATTTGACCACCATAGCAGAATGTCAAAGAAGATGCTGTCACAAATCCTCATTTTAAAGATAAGAAAATCAAGGCACATGGAGGCTAGTTAGCCTGCCCACGATCACTTCATTGGAAGCACCACTGTGTGGACTATTGTCTATTAGACAACTTTGCCTGACCCAGCAGTCAACAGTCCTGCCCCTGCCTTCATGAGCCCTGCTTCCCATCATGTGGATCAACATGCAGTCTTCATTCCCTACAGAAAGTTGTGTTCCTCCCACTTCCTTGGTTGGTGAAGTGTCCTCTGCTTAACCTAGTCGGCTCCCCTGCACTTTGCTTCATAGCCCAGAGGGAGTTGGGAAGAGGGTTCTTTTGTATATTTCTGCTCATCTGTAATACATCTCTTGGAGAATTGAGATCCTTGCATGTATCCACTCCACATCCTCAACCAGAAGCCTTCAGTCTCCGTTATCCTGGTGACATTCTGAGCAGATTTCCCAGCTTCTCAATTTCTGCAGGAGACAGCACAGATCCTTTGGTGTGGTAAACAACTTGACCTCCCCCAGCCTTTGCAGTTAGATGACCCATCTTTCCCTCTGCTCACAACATTTCAATCACACAAGACGTTTTCTTTCTTCTGATTAACATTTGATGAGTTAATACCATGGATGCATACCGAAGCCCAGTTCAAAAATCATTTGTTCTCTGTAGCTTCCCATTCCTCGTCTACACGTCCAAACACTTGAAGCGGTGGTCAATCATAGCATTTAATCACATCAAGTCATTGATCTACATCATTCTTCTCTGCCTCATTCTAGATCTGTCTAAAGCATGGTGATATGTTCTGTATCTTCGCATTGACTAGCAGGTAATAGCTAGGTCTAGGCAATGTGGGAGGTTAGCACTAACCTCAGCCCTCTACCCTCTCTGAAAGCATTCGGTTAGAGTACGCCACACACCATTCCCATAGCAGCTGACCAAAGTCTGCAAGGCAGCAGACAGTAGAATTTGATTTAATTTAGGTTTAACTCCTAGACCCAAATATTCTCAGGCTAAGAAGAGATGCTGACAGCTACCTACACCAGTCACTAACTGAACCTCAAAACTTTCCAACCTAGCAATCGATAGCACTTGACATCTGCCTGTCAGGCTTCGTTCCATGCATGTACATCGTCGCTGCTCTTTCCCAGTGCTGTATTTACTGACCCACCAGGGTCACCCAGCTCTGCATTGGAAAGTGGCTCTAGACATGGTGTTTCTTGGATGTCCACAGTCTCCAGTGCTACTTCTCTAAATAGTTTATAATGATGGGAGCCTGGCAAGGTCCTTTCTACTTATTGTCTACCATGATTGGCAGGAAAATGCCCGAGTGCCTTAGTATCTCACTACCCTGTGAGTTCTGTTGGAGTTCTTGCCTCCCATGGGCCATGACACTTTCTCCTAGTTATTCTGCTACAGTGGATTCCTGGCCTCTTTTTATATTCCTTTGATTCCCTAGATGAGGACCTGAGAGTAGCTGCTCAGGTAAGAAAGTGAAGGTAGGTACCCTTTCCACAACCTCCAACCTCATTCTTCCTTAGAACCGAGAAACACTAACCACGTGGGGTAATCATCAAGGATGCTGACTGGTCATGTTTGAAACAGTCAGAGTCAGTGCGCGATGAAGGGCGTATATGTGAGTATGGCCCTCTTGCTTTTATTTCTATGAAACTGAAGAGGCTCTCTAGTCATCTCATATGCTCTACAGCTACATTATACTACATTATAGCTATAGCATACATTATTCTACTCACAGGCACGTGTCTTCTCACTTGCATGTATTTTGCATGTATAGGTCAGAAAGCATATGCTTCAAAGTGTGGGGTTGGGAATTTATACAGGAGAGGATGAGGAAAGGAGGGAGGACTGAAGGGTGAGACACACACACAGAACGGTGGGAGGGGCGGATTGAGCATACACAGTAGCCTGGCTTCCAGGAAAGGTTTGTGCTGGGTGGGGCACAAACCCACAAGAGCAGCAGGGAGAATGAAGTGGAATTAATTTCCATCGGTCCTTGCTCTTTGTGTCTGCAAATACTTCCAGAGTAAGCCAACAGAAAGCTCCCTCCGCCTAGGCAAAACAAGGTCAATAGCAAGTTCTGCAGCTCCAAGGAGAAAAGGCAACGTTGGGCGGAGTCAGCATGAAAAGTCGGAAGATGTGCTTGTAATATGGTGCCTGTAGTCCCCCTAGAAATTCACAGATGAAAGGGAGAAGGAGGAAAAAAACACTAAGACTTTTAAAACTGAAGAAGTGGGGATCAGCATGGGGTGGGGAGCTCCTTGTCGCAGAACTTATCACACTTGAAGTCTTGTCATCCCTTCCTGCAAAGGAAAATGCTGTTGGCCTCAAATCCATCTCTCGGACCTGTCTTCATTGGAGATCAGGAGATAAGAGAGTGTGACCAGCACAAAAACAGACATCTGCCACTAGCAGTCACACACCATGAACTCGGCCAAATAACTTCATTTTCCAAATGCATGACACCTCTCCTCTTTGGACAGCTGTCACCAAACAGACGTGGACTCAGAAACCTTCCCAGGCAAGTTTGCTTTCTGCTGTGCAGAGTAGGGGAGAAGGTGGGTTTGTCTGGGGGACCTGGGATTTATCAGCTGGAGAGAGGTCACAGAGCACTGTGCACATGTGCTTCGGTGTCTTCACCTGTTGAAATTGTCCTTGGACAAACAGGATATGGGAGGAGGGGGAGATATGTCGGGAAGAAGGCAATGGAGGTATTTCAGAAAATGGAGATGTATGCCAGAGACAGAGTGGTGAGGCTCACTGGGGGAGCCCATTCTCATGTAGCCCCAAAACATACTTCAAAATAGACACATGTTCTTGACCCTGACCCTCTGAGCTACCATACAAGTTGCCCCAAGGCAAAAATCTCTGAACCAATCCTCCTGGCTTAGTCCATTCTGGGCTGCAATATCACAGTACCGAAGACTGGGTTTACAAACAGAAGGAGTTTATTTCTTACACTTGTGATTTCTGGGAAGATCAAGAGGTTGAGTGTGTTATAACAAAGGTGAGACCAATCACAGTGTTAGATTTATAGCGGCAAGCTCTTGTGTGGTTGACACTGATCCATTCATGAGGTTGGACCCCTCTCCAGCCCTAATGTCTTTCATTAGGTTCCAAGCCCCAATACTGTTGCCCAGGAAATGCTAGAAGCGACAGGACACATTCGAACAATATCTATGTTCAAATGTAAACCCAACGGAGTCTAATAAATAGTTCGGTTTATTCAAATCCATTCTCACAGAGACTGGGGAGTCACAGTTCTATTCCCTGTAGCTTGCTCCATCATAATAGCTTAGGACCTAGTACCATAGTGTGTATGTGTGGTAGGGCCAGGACATTTCCAGCTCTCGGGGAGGACAGGGACTAGAAAGGTAAAAATAAAAATGAAGACCAAATAATACAGTGCCCCTTCTCCAATAGTAGTGTGCAGCCTCCTGAGCTGTCTGATCAATTGCCACAGTCCAAATCAGAGAGGAAGAAAGTGGTGGTGGGTAGTAGCAAGGGGGAGACACTACCTAACTGTCTGTTGTGTGGGGACTGACCTAGCCTAGTAGATAACCGCAGTCCTACCTAACTGTCTGTTGTGCGGGGACTGACCTAGCCTAGTAGATAACCGGAGTCCGAGCAGAAAGAGGAAGTGCGGCTCACTTTTCACTGAAGCACATCCCCCTGGCTCCTCCTGCATCTCGAGACCACCACTCACATCAGTGTTATAAGCCCGCTTCCAGCCATCTGTGAGTAGAAGGTGGGCCACGTAAAAGTTCGATCTCAGGCTGGGAGATGGTTCCGTAGATAAGGCACTTGTCTTCTGTCAGTTTGCTCTTTGTTGCTGTGATAAGACACTGACCAAAACAGGCTTGGTGGGAAACTGAGGAAAGTGTTTATTTAGGTCAAAGTCAGTGATTGAGGGAAAAGACAAAGCAGGAGCCCGGAGACAGCAACAAAAGCAGAGACTATCAAGGGATGCTGCTTACTGGCCTTCTCCCCTTGGCTTGTTGCCTGTGGCTTGCTCAGCGTGCATTCTGCATGCTTTTGTCTTTTTTAGGGTAGTATTTTACTTTGATTTAATTTTTATTTATTTTTTTTATTTTTCCATTCAAATATTTACACTTCCTTCCCTCCTCCCAGTCCCCTCCCACTCCCCCACTCTCTCTCCTCCCTCCCCCTCCTTGCTTGAGAGAGGGCAGGGAACCCTGCCCTGTAGGAAGTCCAAGGCCCTCTCCCCTACATCCAGGCCTAGGGAGCTGTGCATGCATATAGACTAGGGTCCCAAAAAGCCAGAACATGCCATAAAAACAAGTCCCAGTGCCTTTATCAATGACTTCTCAGTCAGCTCCCTTTGTCAGTCACAATCAGAGTCTGGTTTGATCACAGGCTCGTTCAGACCCGGTCCAGCTGCATTTGGTGAGTGAACAGACACACTGCCTCAGTTGGTGGACCAACCCCTCACGGTCCTGACTTCCTTGTTTGTCTTCACCTTCCTTCTGCACTTCAGCTGAACCTTGGGAGCTCAGTCCGTTGCTCTGATGAGGGTCTCTGTCTCAGTTGGTGCCACCCCCAGTGGGCTGGGCTCTTCCATATCAATCTTTAATCAAGAAAATGCCCACAGACATGCCCACAGTCTGATGGAGACGTTTCCTCAGTCAAGATCCCCTCTTCCCAGGTGACTCTAGTTTGTGTAGCTGACAAAATCTAACTAGTACACCTCGCAAATATGAAGATTGGGATTTGGATCCTCAAAACCATGTAAAGCAAGTTGTAGTGATTTGTGTCTGTAATCCCAAGCATCCTTGTGGAAAATTGAAGACAAAGATAAGAGAATCCCCAAAAGCTTGTGAATTGCCAAGTCAGGAATAAGTCACAGTGAACAAGTAACAAGAGACTCTGCCTCAGACAGGGTAGAATATGAGGACTGACACCCAAGGTTGTCACACACACACGTGCACACATGCACACACACACACACACATGCAAACACACATACATGTACACACAAACACACATGCACACACACAAATATGCACATGAACATCATACATAAAAAACAAAATATACAGACTACATGGCTCTGTGATTAAGAGTACTTAGTGATCTTACAGGGGACCAGAGAGCCCAGAAAATATCACTTCATAACTGTCTGTAATGCCAGTTTCAGGGGCTCTGTCCCTTCTTCTGACCCCTGAAGGTTCCTACATGCATGTATACACAGGTACATAAAGTAAGGTAAGTCTTTTTTTTTAGTGAAAAAGTCAGCTTTCTTGTTGAATTCTGCTCCAGTTTTGGTTAGTATTTATTATATTCAGTTTGGAGTTGGAAACATTGAGACTCAAAGGAAAAAATACTTATCAAAGCTGTAAGGGCAGGGTGTCTTCATTTTATCCTGACTGCAGACTTGAACTCCTCTGGATACACCAGCATTCTGTTTTACATACTGTCTCCACTCCCAAGATGCACCTGTGCCATATCTTCAGTAACTTCTTCAAGTTCATCTCCTCTAATGAAAACAAGCCACAAACTGTCATAAACACAACCCTGAGGTCCCATTTGTGGGTGGAAATCGATGGAGCAGGTGAACTAAGGTTCATCTCGGATTTTTCAAAACCCAAGAGGGATGGAAACATTCAGTCAGACATGCATGTAAAATCTCCATCCACTGGATAAAGTTCCAGTTAGACGCTGTAAGAGGCTGGACACACTACTTAACGTCTCTCAACATCATAGTTTATCTGAACAATGGAGTAATGCTGTGTATCTCACACAAGACTGTGATAAGGATAATCGATAGTGATTGTTGCTGAAGACTAAATTGGGCTAGATATTATCTAATTCCTTTGAGTTTCCCATCTGGAGCTAAATGCCAGTTTTCATTTCCAGGACAGATGAGAAAGACTTCAATGTATTGATAACACAGATAACAGCTTAAACTCTGGATAAAATGCCCTAAAACTACCACCAGACATCTCTGGAGTTTGGAAGGAGATGCCTTCTTGGGATGCTTCAGATGGGACTTTGTCCTGACAGCAAACTTCAAGGATGATGTAGAGAAACTACAGGAAACCACAGAGTTTCTGGCATATGGCAAAAAGATGGGATGCGGGGCAGACAGGGCTATTGAAGAATGAGAGGGGAGACCCAACATAGAAAGAATTTAAATCCTGAGTATAAATCCTACCAATGTACCAACAGGTACCTGGACTATGTGTGCATAGGAAAAAACACAGGCAGCACATCTAAACACAACACAGCAAAAGAGAGGCTTGAGCTTCCTCTGATCTATTCAAGCCAATGGAGCAATATGAGCATTCATTAGAGAGAGAGTTCCCAAATTAACATTAACAAGACCCAAAATACAATCCCAGAGAATTCAACATAAGAAGGATAAAGAAAATGCATTCATTCTGTAGAAGAGAATACAGTCAGTAGAGAATAACCCTGAGATATCTCAGATGTTAAGACTGTTGGGCAGATAGTGTGGTAGAGGAAAACATGTTCATGATGAATTAATGGATAGATGCCTCAGGACACTGCCATGTGACTGTCAACGCAATTGCCATGAATGTGGTGGCCAGTTCTGGAGGCCAGGGTTCCGAAAGCACAGACATGGCAGAGTCCCACTGACAACAGCACTGAGGTGGCATCGTTATCTTTTCCAGCTTTTGGTGGCCAAAGTGTACCCTGGATGGTGACCACAGAGCTCTGGTCTAGAGTTCTGTTTTCATGTGGCTTGCTCCTCAGTACTGGGCTTTCCCTCTTTTCTTCCTAATGAAGACTCTTGACACTGGGTTACCTAACATGAAGTATCTCAAGATCCTCAGTGAAAGTGCACCTATACAGGTCCCTATTCCAAATAAAATTAAATTCACATGGTCTCAATGTTAGGACTTGGGCATCTTTAGAGACATCGTTATTTGACTGGTTATAAGTATCAAGCCGAGTTTTGCAAGTCTAAAAGATAAAACTTTGAAAAAATATAAATAATTGACATTTGACAAAAAACTTGAAATAATCATATAAAACTTTATAAAATACATGAATTCATAACCTTCAAAACTCATCAGATTTTGGAAATGAAATACATAAAACTAAAGGAAATGATGTGCTTACCTCAGAGCATACCTTCATCACAGCATGGGCTGAGGGTCCTTTAGTATCAACCACCTGGAAAGAGAGCAATACCATCTCCTCCTGAATGTTTACAAGGATGAAACATCCACACAGAGGAAGCTATTGGTAACAGGTAATGCATAGGAAGTTATTGGGAAAGAGAAAGATAGGTGTGTGAGAAAAGGGGAGAAGGGAGAAAGGCCAAAGAATGTCCAATGTAACTGCTTCTTTTTTTAAAAAAAAATATCTATTTATTTATGATGTATATAGTATTTTGTCTGCATGTCTGCCTGCACACCAGAAGAGTGCACCAGGTCTCATTACAGATGGCTGTGAGCCACCATGTGGTTGCTGGGAATTGAACTCAGGACCTCTGGAAGAGCAGTCAATGTTCCTGCTTCTGACAAGTGACTTGTTCTGCAAGTGTCAGAGCAGGTGTGCTGACTGAAATGTGCCTCCCACACCCGGGTCCTCTTATCCCATAGAGAACTGAGCAGACATACCACCTCATCCATTCTCTGCTTCCTCCAATCCTATTTCCTCTGTGGCCAGTGGTTCTTCCTTTTCTTCTTTCTCTTCATTCCATCTCTACAGAGCTGTAATTTATAGACAATTCATCTCTTAAAATCTACAGTTCAGCCAAGGGTGCTGCACACCTGTAATCCCAGTACTTGGGAGGCTGAGATGGGAGGGTCACCCAGCTCAAGACCACCCTGGACTATAAATCCTGAGCCTGTCTTGGAAACACAGTGTTTATTCACAAAGATCACCACAATCAATCTTAGGTTACTTTAGTTTACTCTATCAAATCCATACCCATTAGCAGCCACACTTCTTCCTAAGTGGATAAGTTCATCTGCTTCCTCTCAATATAGACTTGTCCCTTCTAATTGCTTCATAGACATCACATCCCACAGAGCGTGCTTCCTTCCCTTGGTGTAATGTGTTTAGACTTCATCGGTATTGTAGCAATACTTCATTAGTTTCTTCTTCCCACGTAGTATTCTTCTGTATGGATATACCACATTTTATTTACCCACTTCTCAGTAGACAGACATCTGGATTGTTTCCACTTTTTAACAGCTATGGGTAATTCTGACAATGCCTTCATGTGCAATGTTTTATGTGGACACAGTTTTCATTGCTGGTGGATTTACAGCTAGGAGTAGACCTGCTACATGACGTGCTCTCTCCTTAAGTTTCAGGGCTTCCTATTTTTTCATTTGCGACATCTTTCTATAGTTTGTGCTGAGTTGCATGTATGTTCTGATTTCCCCTCGTCCTGCCCCACGTTGGCTTCCCTCAGCACAGACGTCCTTACAAGTGCAGAGTGCCGTCTTGTGGTTTTGATATGCACTGACTTAATGGCGAGTGATACGTGTTCCATGAGCTCAAATATCATTTACATAATTCCTTTGGAGAAATACCTATTTAAATCCTTGGCTCTGTTTTGAAAATTTGATTTGTCTTTTGCCTTGCATCATTGCTATAACAACATGAAAAACATCAACTTTGATAAAATCCAATTAATGCCTTTTCCTTTTCTGTTTCTTGTGCTGAGTTCCTGGCTCAGATTAGCCTGTCCTGCTTGGGTTAACATACTTGCTTATTTCCTGTTTCTTACTCAACTGTAAGTGCTCTGAAGGCAGGAAGCTAGTGGGCTGGTGTCAATGGTCCATCTCTGGAACCCAGAGAAGCCATTCACCCGAGGAGGCGTTTGATGACCATTGCACATGAATGCGGATGTGATTCCTTGTACTGTCCTAGCGGACAGCAGGAGTGTCTCAGACACGCTAGCAGTGAGGATGATACCATAAGATTCGGGGTTGATTTACCTCTACCCCCAAAAAAATTATTTTGAAAAGCATCCTCCACAGCTTCCATGCACTCTCTCTGGAAACCAAGCTCTGTGAATTCCAGAGAAACAGAACCCTTGCTCAGAAGCTGCCCTGGGCAGGGTATAGGATGGGTTGCTTGTCTGGATATGAGACTGAGCCACAGTTAGGTGACATCTGCTCACTGGAGCCAGCCAAAGACACCAGCAGCTTCATACAGCTTTATTCCAAGGACTGACAGCCATTGTGTGTCCCTGAAGAGCCCTCACTCAGATGTGACCGGTAGCAAACCCAATAGCGGCTCAGCTCTGCAAGCTAATGGATCACTCTCCGGCCGTTAGCACTCCCTACCTCCTACACCACATGCCCGGCGCAGTCCCTTCCTGCGCATCGCCATTTGTCGCGGGGTTTATTTTCAGACAGCTTTTCTCTCCTGATTAACTTCGTAGAAAGAATTTACTTGGTCTAGTTCATATAAATAGACAGACAGACAGACAGACAGACAGATAAAGAGGCTCCCAAGTGGCTCACCTTAGCTCCCCTGAATCCCAGGTCTGTGTTAGAGGCTCCTGTTATTACGACAACTTAAGAGTCTTGCAAACAGTTTTTATGTACAAAAACAGTATTAAAGATGTCATTTTCCCAGGATCAGTGATGTTACCAAACTGTTAGGCCAGGAGCCTTGTGGGTTCCAGCAGTGGGACCTTTGACTGCTAAATTCAGCTTAGAGGAGTCTCTTAATGAAGACTCACTAGAGCCCTCTTCTGGATAGGCTGGGCACTCCCCCACCTATCTAAGTAGAAAAGCACCACCCAAGTAGACAGCAATTTGGTGGTCTAGAGGACAGTGCCACTTTTACTTGGAACAACATTCTCTCCATGATTGGATGAGTGTTTTCTTTTATTAGCGCTTCCTCCATATCACAGTGTCTTCAACTTTGAGGGCCCTAAATTCTATTCTCTTCAGTCAGCTAGTTCTTATGTCAGTAATCAGTCCTTAAAATCAACAGGTGTGTTAGTCAACTTTGGTTGCTATAAAAAAAAAATGAAAAAAAAAACAGTTTAACGGGAAAAAGGGACTATTTGGGTTTATGGTTTCAGTTCCTGGTTAGCTGGCTTCATTCCCTGTGGGCCTTGGAAAGGAAAAGCATGTTGCAAGGAGAGAGGCCACTGGGTCATTCCTGGCTGCTCAGCCCCGAAATAATCAGACAGAAACTGCATTCATTAAATCACTGCTTGGCCTATTAGCTCTAGCTTCTTATTGGCTCTTACATCTTAGTTTAACCCATCTCCATTAATCCAAGCATCACCACAAGGTTGTGGCCTAGCAGCAAAGTCTCAGCACATCTATCTCTAGTCACATCTCTTGACTCCGCCTTTCTTTCTCCCAGCATTCAGTCCAGTCCTCCCCGCCTACCTAAGTTCCTCCCTATCAACAGGCGAAGGCAGTTTCTTTATTCATTAATGGTAATCATAGCATACAGAAGTGACTCCCACATCAAAAGCATCTCACCAAGAGAGAGGCAGAGACAGAGAGGAAGGATCCAGGGACAATATGCACCCTTCAAAGTTCCTGGATGTCACTAGTGGGCTCATCACTCCTAAACTCATCTTAGACCTGGCCCTCGGTGGAAACTCTAGAGGTGACAGTAAGTTAGAGTTAAAATTTCTGTGCTACTTTGTTGCCAGGACCTGCCTGGCTTGACATGTTAGTTCCTGAGTGGCTCTTGACAGGTCGGCCCACATCTAAATCTCAGTTCTCCCTTTAACAGGAAGGCTGCTTGTTTGTCCTGGCTGCCCAGAATTGAAATAATCACACAGAAACCACATTCATTAAAACACTGTTTGGCCCATTAGCTCTAGCTTCTTATTGGCTAACTCTTATATTAATTTAACCCATTTCTATTAATCTGTATATGACCATGTGACAGTGGCTTACCGGCAAAGATTTGGCATGTCTGACTCTGGCAGCTCCATGATGTCTCTCCCCAACTCCGCCCTTCTTCCTCACAGCATTCAGTTCTGTTTTCCCTGCCTACCTATGTTCTGTTCTATCAACAGGTCAAGGCAGTTTCTTTATTCATTAACCAAGAAAAGCAACACACAGACAGAAGGACCTCCCACACCATCGTCCCCTCTTGTGAATGAACAGAGATGATGTTGATGCTGCCAACAATGCTCCAGTCTTCCGTGGTGCTTACGGTAGCTTCCTTCTCTCTTCTCTTAACCCAGTTTTGGAAGCTTATCCGTGGGTTCTTAGCAACCTAGAGGTAAGCATGAGGCTGAGTTTAGGTCATTTATTGGGGTCTGTAGGAGGTAGTAGTATGGCTAATCAAGTTGCAAGCCAAGAGTCTCCAACTGAACGAACATTTGGGTGAAGCCTTGCTGTGGTTTGAATGTATCCTCCAAAAGCTCACTGGTTACAAACTGAATTACAAGATCTTGAGTAAATGGGAGTCAGAAGGGTTGCCTTTGGGAGGTAGTTAGGATAGGTCATGGGGTGAGACCCCTCGATGGCATTAGGGACTTTAGAAGAACAAGAAGAGACACTGAAGTTGGCTAATGTTTTATGAGGTAGCACAAGGTCCTCACCAGACGCTGAGCACAAACGAGCACCAAATTCTTAGACTTCCCAGGCTCCAGAACCAGATTCCAAAGAACTTCTATCCTTTATAATTAACAAGTCTCCAGTAATTTTCTGTAGCAACAGAAAACGGACCACAACAAGCCCCATATTCCGGGAGCAGCTGCCTTTGAGACCCTGTGGGCATCCAGGGGTTTCTGGCAACTGAATCCAGTCATTTGCATCTGATAGCAGCAGTGGTGCTTGATGAGAGGAACAGGGGAAGCAGCCACAGCCCCATCTATCCATCGTGCTAGCTCTATTCTCTGAGGATGTGAATGTATTTTCAACCCTGCTGGTCCTCGGGGGTGGAGACTATTAATAAACTCCGGGTCTCCCAGGGAGTCTGCTCTGGAACTGGGGCAGGTTCAACTAGTAAGTGAGGAGCCTCTGAAACACCAGCTTGGCGATGTAGGAAAAGGCAGAGATGGACTAGATAGAGAGAGCCAGCTCTGAAGTGCCGGCAGGTTGGCTTTGCCCTTCCTGGCTCCATCCCTGTTCCCTTCAGCGCTCAAATTCCACCCTAACAGCTTGACTCTGCGGGACAGAGAGCACTCTTTAAAGACAAAAGTAAAGACCTCATTAAATGGAGGAACCCAGAGACTAGAACTAATAGAAACGAAACACTTTGAGCTACACTCAGGAGGGATGGCCCTTCCCGGTGGCAGAAAGCCTTAGCAAGAGGGAGCTCCTTAAGACACCACAGGTCTGAGAGTCAGAGAGGGGCGGGTCACTGCCAGCCTGGGGAAATTTACACCCAGGCCTCACCACTCCCAAGAGAGATGCAAATTCAGGCATAGAGACCCCAGACTGTAGGTGATAAAGCAGACAGGCTGCTGCGGGAGAACTGGGGGCTTCCAGCCCTCCCTTCTCACCTCCCCCATACCTTCCTGGGTGTGCAGATGTGGTATGCCTGGCCTCTCCTGTCTGAAGTGTAGGATTGAAAGAGAAAAATGTAAACCGGTGAAAATTAAATTGTGCTCGGTTATCCTGGTGTCCAGGGAATCGTAGATGAGGAACAACCGCTGCTCGGGCTAAATGTGCTGTCTTCACAAAGAAACAAGAGCTTTTTCGGAGCTCAATATCAGGTCCTTGGTGCCGACCTCTCGGGGGCCATCTCAGAGTCACCACGTCAGTGAAGGGATTTCCGTGGAGAAGGAGGCAGGGTTGAACCCTAATTTGGCTGTAGAATTGCAAGGTGATAGATGGTACTCCTTTAGCCTTGGTGGGTTCGGTCTGTTTCCTTCTGTTGTTCATAAATTAAGGCTAATATGGATCTCCCTGTCCAGGAAAGGATACAGATTAACCAAGATAATACTCATGAATGATGCAAGCTATTTATTTTAATGAAGACCAGATATCAACACACATCTTGGGCAGTCTACCTAATTTAAAAGATCTGCCTAATAGTAACAATAATGACTAAGCCCCTGTGTGCCGGGCACAGTCCTTCCGTTTTTGCACTCATGAATACACTTAATCATTATAATGAGGCTATCGTAAGATAGTCTTCTTATGCCCGTTTTATATGTGGTGTTCATGGTATGTAGGTAATTTGCTTAAAGCAACATACCTGCTAAGAGTGGCCCACGGCCAGCTGATTCTTCCAGGCAGCAAGTTACTCCCCAGCTGAACATGGTAGCCAGTCACCCCAAGGCTCCCCACCTGCCCTGGGAACAATCCCATAGAGGCACATTAAGTAGATGCGCTCGCAGATTCTAATTACCCCTAAATTCTCAGTGCTCATAGGCAGGGAAGCTACTTGATGTTTGACATCAATGCTAAATGACTTTGCTCTTGTTAAATATTCATCAGTGGCAGGAAGACATCCAAAATGGCCTGCCGCTCCTAGTGCCATGGCCTTGTGTCCCTATCCTTTGGGAAATGACTCTTCTACTTCATGTTTGGGGTGTTTTGTTTCATTTCACGTTTTGAGACACGGTCTTGCTCTTTGGCCCAAACTGCTCTTAAAAATCTTTGTAGCCCAAGCTGGCCTCAACCTTGCTATGTAGCCTAGGCTAGCCTCAAACGCACAAGTAGCGGAACGACAGCGTGCACCACCTCACCTGACACGGCGTTCTCTCAATGAATACAGTGCAGTGAAGGTGGTAGGGCCACTTGCAATTGCCACACACGTCAGTCTTCTCAAGCTGCGTGACAAAATACCAGAGACCAGATGTTGTGGAAGACAGAAAATTTCTCACATTTCTAAAAGCCAGAATTCCAAGACCAAGATTCTGCTAATTTCCTGATGGGTGAGGGCTGTCTTCTTGTAGCTGTTGTTTCCTGGAGCATGTGTGGTGAGGTGAAAAAGCTTTCTAGTGTGTCTTCTAATAAACGTCAGTGCTGTAGGCCAGTCCCACCCGTGCCTGCCCTGTAGATTACTTAATGCTAATCAAGTCCATGTAGACCCTGTCTCCAAACGTTGTATAAAAATACAGTGAAGGCTTCAACACGTATGTGTGGATGAGACACATCTCAGCACAAGGCATAGCTTAAAGCAACACAGCAGGTTATCTTGCTGTTTCCACAATCTTGCTGGCCAGGATCCTCAGTAGAGGTTAACTGGGCTTTCTAAGCATCCTGAATCCCAAACCCAAGTGGTGGCCATTCTAGGTTCTATCCAGAGACTATCAAGGGGAGGAAGAGACACATATCCAAGTTCACTGTTATTGTCAGCAGAATTTAGCTCCTTTTGCTTGAGGACTGGAGTTTCTCTTTCTTTACTCAAATTTTCTGAGGGATACCCTCAGCCACTGGAAGCTACCTACATTCCTTGGTTTATGACATCTTTCTTGACCCCTCAAACCTTGGTGCATCACATTCTTCTCATGCACTGAATCTCTGACTTCTGTGGTCTTTAGCCTCAGCACACAGACTCAATGAAATTGTAGGTACTAGGTAGAATTCTAAAAAGCTTATGTCATTATGTCACTTCCTGCACAATCATCTCCTTGTCTGTAGGTCCATCAAGACATTATATATATTTGCCATACAATTGGAATATAATGCAACATAAAATGTTTATGTTGACCATATAATGTAACATTGGAATGACATATTGCATCATGCGTATGGTTCTGAGATCATGTAACACAGGCATGCACACTGGAGTACATTGTAAAGTCCCAGGGGTAACAGTCACCTCTGAGACTGGCATCTGAAAGATCCTGACTCTGTCTTGCTCATACTTTCTCCCTCTGGCTCTTCTTAATGGCTTGTTCTGCTGAAGCCAGTTGCTGTGCAGTGAGCTGGGCCGTGAAGACACATGGGGAGAAACTGTGGGCCTTCTCCAGCCAGTGGTCCAGGAAGAGTGAAGGCCCTGTGCAGATTCCCAAGAACCCAGTCCAAACACATGGGTGAACTCAGCAGAAGAGTCTTTCCAGAGAAGCTGTGATGTCTGCAGCCCTAGATGACCACTAATTATAGTCTGGAGAGAGGACCAGCCCAACCAGACCCTAGAACATGGAAACTACTAGAATAACTGCCCTCCTGGAGCACCTGTTTTGTCTTGGGTCTAAGTTTTTACGTCTGTTATCTAACAAACAGAACTTTGAAATTATTAACTCATTTATTCATACCTTTATTTACAATATATAACATGATCATTTGATAATGTATGTGTTTCAAAATGTCTAAACCATGGTACTTAATACACACATTACCTCACGTATGTGCATGCAGGTACATGTGCTTGTGTGTGGTATGTGCACACGTGTGGTGAGAAGCCAAAATTTATTCTCATCAATTTTCAAGTATCTAATACAGTGCTGTCAATGGTATTTATTATAATACACTGTAGATCTTTTGAAGTTCTCTTTAACTTAAGTTTTGTGTCTTTTTAGTGTTTTCCCAGCCCCCACCCCACTTATTTTTTGGCAAAACAAAACAAAACATTTACTTTTGGTGAATCAACACATAAATAAGATGTAACACTGGCCTTTTTGTGCCTGGCTTATTTCATGTAACATTATGTCTTCCATGATATTCCATGATGTCGTAGATGATACCGCCCTCCATTATTTTGAAGGCTGGGTAGTGTTTCATTGGAACATATACCATGTTTTCTTATTCTAAATGCTATTGGGGTTTTGTTTTGTTTTTTTAAAATGTATTTATTAATTATTTGAGACTTTCATGCAATGTACTTTGATTATTTCCACCCCTGACTCCTTTCCCTAACTTCTCCCAGATTCATCCCTACCTTCCTAACTTCATGTGCTTGTTTTTGTTTTTAATAACCTATTATTTTCACTTTGTGCTGTCTGTATACCTCTGGGTGTGAAGCCATACACTAGTGTGTGGTTGGTATACCATGAGCCATATTCTTAAAGAAAAGTGGCTATGCCCCAACTAGAAGCCATCAGCTGTCCATAACTGCCCAGTTAGGGTTGAAGACTAATGAACCCCATCCCACTCCATGCTGGAAGTTAAAGAACTTGACCATGTGCAGGCGACCACAGATATCATGAGTTCACGAGGGGCTCTGTCATGTCCAGAAAACACTATTTCCCTCTGATCATCACTGACCACTGGCTCCTACATTATTTCTGCCTGTACTTCCAAAATAGTCCCTGAGTCTTGGGAAAGGGGTATGATCTACATGTCTCATTTATGGATGAGCACTCCAGAGATCCAGAGACACATATTCTCTACATCCTGACCAGCTGTGAGTCTCTGCATCAACTACTGTCCACTGTACAAAGAAAATTCACTAGAGTTTAGGGTATTCTCATAGCCTGTTATTAATATTCTTCTCTCTCTCTCTCTCTCTCTCTCTCTCTCTCTCTCTCTCTCTCTCTCTCTCTCTCTCTCTCTGTCTCTGTAGCAGCAGGCTGCTTGTTGGTTCCCGGCCGCTTAGCCCCAAAATAATCACACAGAAACTGTATTATTTGAATCACTGCTTGGCCCATTAGTTCTAACTTCTTATTGGCTAACTCTTACATCTTAATTCAACCCATTTCTACTAATCTGTGCATCACCATGAGGTCGTCGCCTACCAGCAAAGTTTCAGCACATATATCTCCGGCAGTGGCTCCATGGCATCTCTCTGACTCTGCCTCCTTCCTCCCAGCGTTCAGCCTAGTTTTCCTTGCCTACCTAAGTTCTGCTTTGCTATAGGTCCGAAGCAATTTCTTTATTCATTAATGGTAATCACAGCATCACAGCACACAGAGGGACTCCCACATAATCTTTATCTCTTCACTTGCTTCTTATGTAACCCAGGCTAGTCTTGAACTCAAAATCCTCCTGCTTCAGCCTCCCAAGTGCTCAGACTACAGATACACACCATCCATCCAGCATATCTCTTAGCATACAGCCAGGTGCTGAGTCTACGTCATGTGATACATAGATGGGCTGTGTCCTAAAGACTGAGTTAGGAAAAATGAGTGATACATCACTCAGTAATATCCACAAGACATGATTCATGTGATTTGTGTGTGCCGGAGTTTCATTTAGTGTAATGCCTGTTTTGTGTTTGAGCTTGGAGCATAAGGGGAGGGGTGATCTTGGAGAGGCAGATTGGCCTGTACACTTGCTATTTGGTTTCTTTGGTGTACACAATGTAGTAATCCTTTGCCCTGTCCTGTGAGTAGCTCCTAGATGCCCACAAAAAAAAAGCATCTACAATGTCTCATGCTTTAAGTGGCATAATTCTCCAAAATCTAGCAACTGGTGCCTCTGTCCCTGGCATCCTCTGGGTGTGCCCACACCAGCATCTTCAAATACTTTATCCTTACAGAAAATGAAAGCATCCAGGGTCATCTCCTTCATGAAAGCTAACCAGGAAGCCAAGCCCACCTCTAACATTTGCAAGGCCTGAAGCAAGTGCAAAAATGGAGACATTTAAATTGCTGTAAATTGAAAAATCAAGCTATTGGCCATTAAATAAAATATATGCCTGTCCCTTCTTTAATAAATATGTGAAGGGATTAACAGCCCACAAAGGTGACATGAAAATTAATTTAAACTGAAAGCATTTCAACAACGAGCTATTATGGAAATATTACCTTATAAACAGAGCCTCCCTAAAGAAAGCCTCCTCCAGAGCGCTTGTTTTTCTCATTTAGGAAAAGGCTGTCCCTTAGCACTGGGAAAGCTCCATAACTGCCCCATTAGCACCGAAAATCCCAATGGAATGACTGGGAGGACAGTTGTCAGTAAAACGTTTGCCTTGCAAGGGTGAGGTGCTGACTTTAGTCCCCAGAACCCACACAAAATACCAGGCATGGTGGTACACACTTGCAACCCCAGTGCTCGGTGCTGGGGAGGCAGAGACAGGAGCTGCTGGTTTGCCAGTCCAGCCTAATCAGTTAGCTCTAGGCCAAGACAGACCCCATCTCAAAGGAGGTAGATGGCAGTCCTGAGGACAATAGCTGCTTATCATGTGGCCTTCCTGTGTGCATATATACATTCATACATGTACAACACACACACACACACAGAGGGAGAGGGAGAGAGAGAGAGAGAGAGAGAGAGAGAGAGAGAGAGAGAGAGAGAGAAACAATGAAAACTGAGAACACCTATGATTTCCTATTAAAGCCTGAAGCCCACTCCTTTCTTGTTATATTACTACGTTAACCTTTTAAACCACTGGCTATTCAGTGCATGCCTTGTGGAGGACCTGAATGCATATCAGACCTGTAGCATGAGTAATAGAAACCCAGAGACAGATATTGGGGTTCAAGCTGAAGATCAGAAAAACAAAGCAGCCGAACCACTAGAGAGCTCTTCTATCCTCAGCATGACTGCAGACTACAATGGTTTCCACTGTAGATTGCAGACTGAGCCCTGAGCTCTTGTCTCCTCCTGTCTTATATTCCCCTCTAGTGCTGGGATTAAAGGTGTGCACCACCACTGCCTGGCCTCTATGGCTGACTAGTGTGGCTGCTGGGATTAAAGGTGTGCACCACCACTGCCTGGCCTCTATGGCTGACTAGTGTGGCTGCTGGGATTAAAGGTGTGCACCACCACTGCCTGGCCTCTATGGCTGACTAGTGTGGCTGCTGGGATTAAAGGTGTGCACCACCACTGCCTGGCCTCTATGGCTGACTAGTGTGGCTGCTGGGATTAAAGGTGTGCACCACCACTGCCTGGCCTGTATGGCTAACTAGTGTGGCTGCTGGGATTAAAGGTGTGCACCACCAGGTGTACCACCACTGCCTGGCCTCTATGGCTGACTAGTGTGGTTATCTTTGCACTCTAATCTTCAGGCAAGCTTTATTGACTAAAACACAAATAAAATATCACTATACAAACCACCTTGTCTTTTTTTGTCTTTCCAATCTACCACCCATCAATTAGGTTGCAGGCTCCCAGCGTAGGAACTTGAACAGATTAGAGGAAGTGTTTCCCTCCCAATACACAAGTGGGTGAAGACCGAAAAGTTCTCAGACTTGCTCCTATGAGGAAAGCCAGCTCTTTGCTCTCAGCCCATTCCCAGTTCTGTCCTAAGCAGCTGTCTAATGTACAAGCATGTAGACGCCTTGGCCTATAGATGCAAGTTCTGTCTATACACCTGTATCAGGCAGCTGGCTTTTATGGGTTGTCACATACCTACATGGGCAACCTTCTGGATGATAAAACCAGGAAGACGTAGAAGGCAATGCAATTGAGCCTGGGGCCATTGAGACAAGGAATTGCAGGATTCTAGTGAGCAAATTGAACACTGAGGTCTAGGAGGACACTGGCTGCAAGCATACACATCCTTTGGATACTGCAGCTCTTCACCTTCCTGCAGGTGGAGGAGAGCAGTAGTTCAGTCCTCAAAAAGACTCTCGACGCCCTCTGCCCAGGAGTACTGGGGATGGTCTGCATGGTTGAAAAGGAGAGAGAAAGGCCATTTTCTGGCACCTGGTGGAGCCGCTGAACTGATGACCGAGCCGGTGGGACTGAGGAGGAGTCAGCTATGGATTGGGAGACAGCTGGGGTGAAGGGTATGCTTTCCAGTATTAGTGTCTCAGCAAGAGAGGCAGTACTAGGTCACCATCAGGACCACCCAGCATGGGTCACAGTAGGATTGCCTTAGAGAAGTCAAAGCAGAGCTTAAACCAACCCCAGCTAGGTTGGGACGCCTGAAGTCTTAGGGTCTTTCTCAGTCACTAATGGGGGAGAAAGGATTTCAAGGTTGAGGCAAGTGCTCCTTTCAACCCGGACAATGACAATGATGAGGCAGTTACCAAGATGGAGTCAAGTCCAGAAAAGTGATTGACAGTGTGTCCAGGCTCCCATATTTTTCTATCAACTTAGATCTTGCTGAATCACTCAGCTTGCTCACTGTGGAAGCCTCAAGGGAAACAAACCCACCTGTCAGGAGAGCCTGCTTTCTACTCTCTCCTGCCCCCTACATGCAGTATTCACACCCATGAATCTGTATGTCCATCGCGTGGACGTGTTGGGAGAACATGTGGGCATTTGATGTCATAAAATCCTGGCCTCACAGTGGCTCTTTTCAACACAGCAATTTTATTAAACCTTTGAGAATTTCCCACAAGCATAGACTCCATTTTGATCATAATCATTCCCCAGTCCTCCTCCTAACTTCTCCCAGGTCCACTCCAGCACCTCAGCACGAGCTGTCTTTGTGAACCTCTCTCAGCATCGTTATCTTCACTTCATAAGGCTGCTGTGGGGATTAAATGAAGGCGGACGCAAGAGGTGTTTAGCACAGTACCTGCACTGTATTTGCTTAACAAACACTAGGCATTATTTCATTAGAGCTCGCTAGTCACAAGCTGTCCTCCGCACTAAACTGTGATCCGTATAAAGCTGATGGTGGTCGTTTCTTCTATCTTCAGAATCTGCCAGAGTACCTCATTAACATTTTTTCATTTTAGGTCTCCTATCTATAAAACACAGGAGAAAAAGCCAGTAATAGACTATGGCCAAAGACTTACTGACTCAAGTAAAGAAGTCAAGAGATGGCGGCTTGTAATTAAGAATTCCCCACCTTTCCTAAAGTCTATAAAGCATTCGTAATCTTAAAACCTCCTTTCTAAAAAGTTCGCCTTTTTCCCTTCTCTTTTAATTCCCATAAAGGGACAAAATAAGATGCTTCGCTCTCAAACACGCCACCATATTAAAGCGGTAAGCAAAGAACCCAGTGCTGCCCTGGAAGCCTCCAGTTTTCTCTGATCTCACGCGGGAGAAAACTGCTGCGTGGTTATCTGTCATTTGGCTGTTTTATTAACAAAAGGCCTCAAATACAGATTCCCAGTGGGTGCAAAGCCAGTCTTTCTCGAGCAGCAGTGAGGAGCAGAAACATATTTATAAAAGAGCCACACGACACTGCCATCTCACAGCCTCCAACCGTGTGCTGCCTGTGTGGAATGCAGCACCATTGATGATCTGCAAACCACAGCCAGAATGGAGCCCCACATTTTACCGCTAAGTATTAATGCAGACAGCTGAGAAAAGCAGAGGAGAAATAGTGTGATGTGTGACCTGCCTCTTCCTCTTGAGCTGGTCACACTTGCCTCCTGCACTAGACTCGGGTGATTTCAACAATGGAGCATGGATTCCTGGAATGGAAATAATGGTTAGAACAGAACTGGCATTTGCCAAATGAATGAATGAATTGATGAATGAATGAACCCTCACCAGAATATTTACTACTCATGGAGTCTTTGGTGACAGCAATCCACAGGGCTACAATCCACTCAGATTTCACAGGGTCTGTGTGTTGTGACTCGGGAGCTTCTCTAGCTAATTGAGGATGCGTGTGTGAGTTTGACTACAATCGTCATTTCCCATGTTCCCATTGCCCTCTCAGTCAGTGTTATGGTATATTGAACTTTTCTCCTTTAATGTTTTTTCCACCTGAAGTTTCACTGGGGTGGCCTGAGGTGCTTTCTTCTCTAACAGATGCCTGGTCCCCCTTCCCTACTCCCTAGGAGGGCTTCCATATACTAATTTAGCTCTGCCTGATATCCCTGTGTATAACAACGGGCCTGGATTTACATGGACAAGATTAGAAATAACAAAAATGTGAAAACCATCAGACCCGAAAGAAGGTAGATAAGAATGCACCCAAAGGATTGAAATATAAGCATCTGTCTCTCATCAGGAAGCTATGAAATCCTCAGATTTGCCAGATCAGGAATCTTGGGATTTGGCTTACTTTGGAGAGCGCTTGCCTAGCACACATGAAACCCTGGGTTTGATCCGCAGCACTGGATAAAGACAGAAAGAACATTGCACACTGTACACCAAGCACCCAGGCTATGGGCTGAAGCTGGGTTGTCCATGGTCACATAATGAGTTTGATGCCAAACTGAGATACAAGAGACCTTGTCTCTAAAGGAAGAAAACCAAAGAGAGCAGAGCCCACCTCAATGCTTAGGTGTTCCTTGAGTTGGAGAGACTAGGCAGGACCTGGGGGAGAGATAAGTGGATGAAAGGGGGCAGGCTGTAGTTGCACAAGAGACCCACAGTGAAGGTGAAAACGAAGTCACCCCTAGGAAGGGCCTTTCTAACAGGGCACCCACTCCAAATGTGGAATTGCAGGCTCAGAAATGAGGGTCCCATGAAGAAAAGATGAATGCAAAGCCATCTTCAAGGAGCGAACATCAGAGTAGAGCATGTAAGGCCTGCTGGAACAGACTCGATTCTCAGTCTGGGCACTGATCTCATTGGTGCGACGGCTTGTCCTTTCTCTCTTTGCCTCCTGAGTCTCACAGGAAGAGGAAAGACAGAGAGTAAGCTCAAAACACCCAAGAACAGTCTCTGAAAAGGCATATATTTAAACTATGTTATATGGTTCAACTTGACGTGGCAGATAGTTTGGGTAACTTCTCAGTACAGATGAATATTTAACATACGACAATGCAAGGGAAACGAGATTTTCAAAAAATTACACTGGGACAATTGTTTAGTCAGGGGAGAGCTCCCTTTGAAACCATGTACTGAAACAAATCCCAGGCAGATCAAAGGGTTGTTTTTGTTAAATCAAAGCATAAACAAACTATAAACAGCTAGAAATGAATATTTATCAAGGCTCTAGAAAAAGAAAGAATGCCTAGATTGAACAAAGATTAAAACATCAATAAGGGAACGATGGGCAGATGTTATTACAAAAAATACATCTTAGGAACACAGAAATCTTAATCAAACTTAAAAGGCAAACAGAGAACAGGCAGACACATTGGCGCCCCTGTAACGAAAAGGAACTCTGCATTTATATATTGAAATTAATACAACTCTTTAAGAAAAGCAAAGAAATCCACAGAATAGTGGAGAGAGGACACAAATGACCTTTCCACAAAGAGGAAATGTTGCTGCTTAACAAACACGGGAGATGTTTCAATACCCCTGCTAATCAAAGCCCTGCAGAAAAAAACAAACAGCATTTAGTGTCTCTCAGATTAGCTTGTGTTTTAAAACTGTAACAGGCATGCTAACTGGGGCAGAAATGGGTATTTTCCTGAGCTGCAGATCCCAGTGTAAGCTGGCAGAGGCTTTTTAAAAGAACTGTAGGTGTGTACTAGATGCCTTAAGATGGGCATAGTCTCTGATCCAGTAACTACACACTAGTGTGTACAGCCTAATGAAATAAGCCAAAGCATGGGGAGTCGGTTTGGGAAGGGCAGGAGGGGGAGCTCATTGTGCTGCAAAATCAATATTACAGCAGCAAAGTGATAGGAAGAAAACACTTGGATTTAAATGTTTGGTTAAGTAATCCATGCCACAATCCTTGCATGGAGCATTGTGGAGGCGTAAGACACGATGTTCACAAAGACTACACCATGTAGAAAGTGCTTGCAATATAATAACAACTGGGAAAAAAAGATAAAAACTGCACAGAGAGAATGGATATAATTATGCAAAAAAACTATGCCTAAAAAAGCCTCAAGGAAAGTCATTAAAATGTAAATACTTGGCATGCATGAGTGGCAAAATTGTGGTTGATTTTTTATTTTCTTTGATGCTTTTCAGGAATTGTCCCCCGATATTGCAAGAACTCCTTGTATAGATATTTAAACACTGCCTGTTCCTCCTGACAGCTTGGGCCGCTATGGATGGCGAAGGTTTCTTTGAGACAAAGGTCACTTTGGAAACATTTGGAATGTGATGCACATGTTAGTAACAGTCAATTGCATAACTGAGGCAGCTACAGTGGGCTCACCCTAAATCAGTGGTCCTCAACTTTCCTAACACTGTGACCCCCTCAATACAATTCCTCACATTGTGGTTACTGCCAACCATACATTTTGCTAGTGTTATGAATCATAATGCAAATATTTTTGGAAGTAGAAGTTTGCCAAAGGAGTCATGACCCACAGGTTGAGATGAGAGCCACAGCCCTTAAGGGATTCAGAGCAAATAATTGTAGAATGGATGAGTCACTGAGAGAGCAAGAGAGTGAGACTGGGTGAAAGTCAGCTAACACCTCTGCTGGCAAGGCTCTAGAACACAGAATAATATATTAACTCACTTAACCCCTGTCTGATGTAGAGATAAGTACATTACTATCCCCATTTTGTTTTTGTTTTTGCTTTGTTTTGTTTTTTCGTTACTGGTGGTTTGGTTTGATTTAGTTTGGTTTGGTTTGACATGGTTTGGTGTGATGTGGTATGTCTGGGCTTGTATTTTTGAGATAGAGTTTCATAGTCAGGGCTAGCCTAGAACTCTCCATGTAGCCCAGGCTAGAGTCTCAAACTCATGATTTTCCTACCTCAGTCTCCCAAGTGCTGGGATCAAAGATGTGAGTCATCTTGTTAGGTTTCTATCTGCATTTAGGGAATGAGTGAGGTGGGGCACAAAGAGGCAGGAGTGTTAACCCAGGTTGCAATTAGACACGGTGGGGATTCAGAATCTAATCCCAGAAGGAGAATCTGCAGCCAGGGCCCCACCTTTCCCCTGCAGGTAAATTTCACTCCCTGATGTTCAGCCAGGACCAGGTTCATAGCCTGGAGTCTCTAAAAGAACTGGGGGACAAGTAAGTGGCTCTTTTGTCAGCCCAGCTTTACAGGGATTGCAATGACATCATTTAGTAAATGCTACTTCCCTTAGTTTTCAGGAACATGAGGTACTCACTCTGCTCTGGTCACTCTCTAGTTACCCTAGGGTCATACAAAAGAGCTCATCAACTCCTGAGTACATTGGGAGCATGGGGACCTTGGGGGAGGGTTGAAGTGGGGAGAGGAGAGGCAGGGAGGGGAGCAGAGAAAAAATGTATCACTCAATAAATATCAATAAAAAAAGAGCTCATCAAAACCAAGAAGTGGGCCAGTCCTCAAATCCCTGCAAGGTGCCTGGATGTGTCCATGTGAGGCACCCTCCTGAGGCACCGCCTCTCTACCTTGTGCTAAGTAACGAATGATTGACATCATCTCTGTCACATCACAGAGCCGAACACTCAATGAATGAAAGCAGAAAATTGGCACAGAAACATGTCTGGCACAGCATATACATTCAGTGCGATTCACTTACTAATTTTTCCTGT